>NC_134313.1:20666083-20974833 GCF_964195595.1 Calonectris borealis
TCCTGGACTTCCAGTCTTTGTAAATGCACTTACCAGACAGGTTAATCCCTCTGAGATTCCAGATCATTCGCACAGGTTAAAAAGCTGTTTTCTCATAGCTGGTTCGAGGCATTCATGAAAACACAGCATGTGGAGATGGGAGCTTTCCCCCCAGCAGAGGAGGAGCAGGAGGTGGTGGCAGGGAAAGCAGAGCCCTCCTGCACTGCCAGCTGGCTAAAGCACTGCACGGGACTGAGCTGATCCAGTCCAGGCAGACTCCAGCATCGCCACCTTCCAGGAGGAGTCACAACGCACCGAGGGTGGAGACAGCAGCGGGAGGTGAAAGGAGAGTGATCTGTAAAGCCCCACAGGTTTTCTGCTTCACGCTGCTTTCCCTCTCTGCTCTCAGACGGCTCTCTCGCATATCGATCATATTCATTGACCCTGGCAAACAAAGGGGAGATTGACTGGCAACAAAAACACACCGATTTCTAAAATTCTGACTTCCCTGAATCCCTGTCCTTGTGAAAGTGATGGTAATTTACACTTGCCTCCTGCTTTGCAGGGAGCTGTAAGAGTCCCTTCAGAGCTGACAGAAAGAAAGGTACCCCAACTTTTGAAAAGAGCAGGAAAAAATGGGTTTCTTTACTTTACTTTACTCTACAGACAATCCTCTTCAAAACCTGTATTGCTATTACTGTCATCACTCCTGAGCCCTTTCAGCTCTTTTCCGGATTGTAGCACAGCAACAATAAAATCATCAGAGCACAAATTGCTTCTTAATGAAATCAGTCACACACGCGTGCACACACAGGCACACAGAGCGTTACCAATCCACCACCGTTTCCTCAATGAAGAGTCTTGTCTGGTTGAATAAACTCCTCCTTGTTCAGTCAGGTTGTGTAAAACCACAGACAAATCAAAGACTGGTGGAAACAACCGCTTTGAGATGCGCTGATGGTTACTTGAACAACGGTACATCAACAGAATCACATCATGGGTCTCACTGAGATTCTGTTCCGTATGATCTGCAGATCCCGTTATTCTGGACACAGCTGAAAGAGGAAGAAGGCCAGCGCTAGTGTGATGCCTGGGTGTCAGAAAAAGGATTCTTCCCAGCCCCCTTCACACTCCACAACATTTTATCCTTCAAACTGGACAGATTCCCTGTTAGCAATCTATGCTTTTAAAGTTATGTGGCCATAGTGGGTGTAGCCCCAGATACTCAACCCCACAGCATAAAACACACCAGGAGGGAGCCCAGGAGTGAACTCGCACAGATTTGGTGGCAGTAATCAGGGACCCAGCAGGGAGATCAAACCCAGCAGGGCATTGAACTAGAGTTCAAACCAGGAAACTGAGTTGACAGCCTGGATAAACCCCTTAACCCTCAGTGACTTCAGCTGAATTGGAAGTTTTCAGCACCTCCATAGGCTGATTTCTCTTTCAGGGGTGACTGATGCCTTTCTGCCACACTGTCCCACCATGAAGTCTTGTTCCTCGTGTTTCCAAGTACTCTGCTAGCTTATGTAGGTGACGTGGATGGTCTGAGATGGGGCTGAGGAACTAGTGCATCTGAGAGCACATAACTGTTTGTAGTACCAGAAGTAACAGCTGAGGACATGGGATGCAGAGAAGCTGGAGTATATTTAAAAGCCCACATGACTCTGAAGTGAATATGGGAAGTCTAGAAGATGTGAAAGAAATGTATTATCTGATGCTTGCCTGGTTATTCTGTTGCATCTGCTGCTAGTCTATACTGGAGATGGGATAGACAATCTTGTCTCAGCCAGTCATTCACTTTTTATGGATTTTTGCCAAGTGTTGCTTTCTGGTAAAGAAAAAAGTATAGAGTTGTCACTGCACGGCTATAGAGAAGTATATCTAGAGGATTTTGACAGTATTGATCAACATTCTCTATAGAGCACTTCCCTTTTCTTTCCATACAGTTCTTCCCCAACCCACAAGATTTCTGTAAAATCTCCAGTAATTGCAGAAGGAATTTCAAATATATGTTCTAAGTAATTAAAGTATCTGGTGTCCTGGGTTTGGCACAAACATCATGTGATGCACATTGCCTGATACATTTAAATTATCATTTTAACAAGATCATCAGTCAGACATCAGATACTGAACCTGCGACTCAGTAAAAGACCAGCTTTTTCTCCCAGTTAATGCTGTGTTAATGCAACCTGCAAAATACGCTGGCTAGTTTCAAAAACAGTTCAACATTAATACATGCAAACCCAGCAGCTGTGCCAGCGAAATTTTGAGAGCAGATGGGCCAGAGATCACGGTGAAACTTTTAATGCCTGTCTGTTAGTCCATTTTATACACATACCTGTTGGTCCAGGCATCAACTGACATTACATGAACAAATGAGTACAGGTGCAGTTAGCAAGTCCACAACAATGGGTAGGGAAACAAGACCCTGAAATGTGCTATCTTTTGCTAATATATTTCTGTTGGTACAAACCTTTGAGTAGGAGGAAGATGGGGAGGCATCATGTTGATACACCCTGTGATGTATACCGCTTAGCCAACAATATTCGTGTCCAATTTTTTTCCCATTTGTCTCAATTAAAATGCATCTCTGCTCATCTGAGGCACAATAAACCCATAACAAACTGTCTCATAACGTTAAGCACACGCTGAGATGGAACAATGAATCACTAGAAACACTTTACCCCACTAGCTATAAATTATTCTTAATTCTGTTTCTCTAACTCAAATCACTTCCCCAGCTGGCCTTTTCTCTTCTGAAAAACAGCTCTGCAAAAATGGCAATTTCATACTCTATTACTTGTCTGTACTCAGGGTTCGTAAAAAATCATAAGTAACTTGGATTCTTCACTCCGTGTGCACCTCTGAGGGAGCGCCGAGCACTTACTGCTGTACAAATGTCTCCAAGGCTGCAGTCTGTAGAGAACAAAAGCCACCACCGGTGATGTAACTTCAGTACCATCCAAAGGCTGGCTTTTGAAGTTGGTAACTAGCTACTGGCATGATCAGCTCCAAATGCGTTTGGATTTACACCTGCCATGGTTAAATATCATAGTAACTGCGGTCAACCAGAATTTATTCTCCTACATCTGCTGCACCACACAGCTGTGTTTTTGTGCTAATGTAGCGAGCCTGTGGCAAAGCGTTTGGTTTGTGGGACAAATCTGCACCTGGAAAAGCCTTTTACGAGTAAAGATCGTGAGGGGACCAAACACCTTTTCTGTGAGATAAATCTCATTATCCAAGGCAATAATCTTTCTTTCTAACTAATTTTTTTGCTGCCTGTCACCAAAGAATACCTCCACTGAAGTACTGCTAAAATCCTGGGTGGGTTTTCTAAAAGTGCCTAAGTGATTTAGGACTTATGATGACTTGGGGATTCTTAGGTGTATCTAACAAATTCTATTTGATTTAGGGGATTTTAATCTGCATGAGAGTGCAAATCCTGTTTCAAAGGTGAGTTCTTTTGTATCACCTTTTTTTTCTCTTAATCTTCATGTTGGACTGGTGTTGGCTGTTAGATCAAGGCAAGTAATAAGGAATTTTTAACTTAATTGTTCTGAAAAAACAATTGTCACAAAAAGTAAGAAAAGTGGATTTAAGCAATCAGTTGGCTCACATGGGAAATTTGGTTTATCTATTGCCTGTCAACAAGGTCACTGGATACTGTGATCTGTTGAGACAGATCTGGGATCATGTGGCAAAGGAGACTGGAGGTCTACTCTTTTCTTCACTAATTTCTATCAACTCAGGCAGGGAGAAACTGTTACAAGAACCTGATGAAGCAGAAGAAACTTTTCCAGAATAAGGGTAGAGATCACGCAAAAGAATAGGTGGGGAAGACTGCTTTCATGAAGTTTTTTGATTTACTGAATTATCTGCATTCACTTGGACTTTACCTCTTAAGACACTATCAATCAGCTAAGTCAAAATCATCACAGAAAAGTGATCTGAAGAAAGAGGGGGCACAGTTCCATAGGGACAAACACAAGCAGGTACACAAATTCAGTGTGGAAAAACTGGTAGGAGAACAATTCTGTAGAAGCAGCTCATTTGGTCCCAAGCCATACATCCATCAGTACAAAGGGCTAACGAGAAGCTGTAGCGAAATCAAACTTTCATCTGGAGCATATCAGCAGGAGCATATTCAACATGATATATGAACTCATCCCTCACTCGGCTGTGTCCAGTTTTGGGACGCACCTTCTGCGATGCGGATAAACTCAGAGAAGAGCTAGAGGAAAGATCTATGACAGCAGGACCTGTGAGAAAATAACGAACAAATCTAGGTCATCCGCCCTTCAGAAGAGAAGATTGAGGCTGCAAAATAAAAATGAATAATCTGTTTTCCACAACCATCTGAAACAGTAACAGGGAAGATTCAGGTAAGAAAAACATTTTACCAATAAAGATTGTGTAATTTACCAGTAAAGAGGCTTTGGAATAGACTGCCTGGGGAAGCTAGAGGCTTCAGCATTAGGGATAAATAAAAAGCCATCTGTCATAGGCTGAATCTACCTGGGAGCAGTAGGATGGGCTGGGTGCCCTCTGATTCCATGACTGTAATCCATGGGCATGCCTGTGTTTGTTTGCCTCGTGCCTTCCTAAAGAAGAAAAGCGAGACAGAGAGTCTCAGATTTTCAATGGGATTTGGAAGATCCTCGGGCGAATGCTGGGAAAGACAGAACTACCCTCAAGACTCCCGTAATGGAAAAAGGTCCCCGGTATCTGGTGAAAAGTCCAGTCATAACATTTGTAACTCACTGCTCAAAGCAAGGAGAAATGCCTAAACTCTGCCAACCTTGGCAAATTATGGGCATGTACTCTAAAAACTGAGGTTCCCTGTGCTGGGAATTTCAGTCTTGAGAAATTCAGTCCCTTTCCCAGTAAGTGGAAGGCATCCAAAAATGGAAGGTTGGACAACTCTCTGACAAGGACCACAGGACCTCTACTGAGCTCTCTGCTCTGCCGCAGCGCGGTGGGATGGGCATCTACATTTCAGTGGCACAGATATAAACCAGAGCAGGTGCAGAAGAGTAGCAGAGGAAAGAGTCGCGGTATGGTAAATTCACCACACTTAAGGGATTAGTGTTCTCCAGATTTTCATGCAAAGCTCTGTGCCCAGTGATGTTGAATGCAAGTTACAAATAAAGTTTATAATCAAGAATAATTGATTTTTTGTAGATCACATTTGTTATCCTGCCTTTTCCAGCCCAAGCCTCTTGTCTGGGTACGGTCATTAAAAGACTTGCTGTCTAAGAAAGCAGTCACCAAAACAACCAAAAGTACTTCTGCCACTTACTTGAATACTGGCCACTCAGCTCTAGGAGAAAACTTAGAGCAGAGATCATCCACCACTTAATTTTAATAGGGCTATGTTCATTTGAACAGTCTAAAGATCTGAACCTGCCTGTTTTCCTATTTTATAAAGTGTTTCTTATCTGCAAAGAAAAAGAGACAATAGGTATCAAAATGATATTGTGATTCCCAATAACAAGTGCACTAGAAACATAAAGAGACTGTCATTTTATGAGAGTGAAAAGGAAAAAAAGAATACCCGCCGTGGGACATTAATTATATAAAGGACCATACCTTAAGATGTAACAGAAAATATTTCCTTCTAATATCTTTAATATACTGAGTACTGTATAGATCAACATTTTTCACCAGGAAAAATATTAAAGCTGATGGATAACATGTCTATAAATTCATTCAGTTGTGCTTTGCATGGAAATAAATGTTGCAAGCTCCAATGGTCATTTAATACTATTTTAGACTAAAGAGGATGCCAAGAATTTCACTAATATACTCATATTTGCCAGGTGCACTTAAAGGAGCTATTAGCTATGTAGGCTCAGCATACTGAATGGGTTCTGGCATTACTAAATGACACCTGTACCTTTGGCTTTAGCATTCAGTTGACCTGAGCACTACAAAATAGTATTGACCACTAAAACAAAGGGATATTTCTGCAAGTAAGATATGATCCCAAGTATTTTATGTACAGATGATCATTCTCTTTCATACTTTAATGATGTATAAAGAGAACATGAAAGTTGCTTATTAGTTTGGATTTTACTATTTTTACATTGGAATCATTGTCTCATACTACATTTCAACAAATCCTTTGCACAGCTGTCAAGACAAGCATCTTTAAGCAAGAATAATATTTTCAGTCTGGAGCATTTGTTAAAGGGGTTAATTGGACGATAATGAGCCACACTAAGAACAAGGCATGACTTACGATGTCTAAAATGTGCACATGTCAAATATTGTAGACAAAGCACTCTAATTGTGCAATATCATGTTCTTTGGGGTTTCATTTCTTTTATTACAACTGAGATTTGGTTTGCAGCCATCAATGAAATTTAAACTCACCGGAACATGCATTCAGAGCTTATTGTTATATAGATAAGCAGCTGCTTTTCTTATTTTAATAGTCCCTTCAGAAATCAGTAAACTTGGTATTCACGTGGAGTAGTTGGATTATCGTTTTAAGACCCAAGCAGGTATATCATAATGATTATGTTTGGAATAATGCCTTATCTGCTTGTAAAATTAAGTTCCATTTTCCTTTCTATGTACTCATGTGCACCTGAGAATCAGGATACAAAGCAGGAAAACCGACAGTACCTGCCCCCCTCTCACAAAGCAACAGTGAATAACTACAGGGTGGGTTTAAATTTTAACTCACGCATTTCAAGAAAAGGGTGAGAAAAGTCAAAAATAGAAACTAAAGACATATGCATTTGGCAATAAAAAGTCCCAGAAGGAAAAATAAAGAAAAGAACACTTGTCAGTTTTGAAGCAAACAGAGGAAAAAAAAAAAAAAGGGGTTCTTTTTTATTTTGTGCTTTCAGCAGAGCATGACAAAGACTTATGGTAGAAGAAAAACACCAAAGGAATTGAGGGAGAAAACCAATGATAAGATGGTGACAGAAAGAACATCACTGAAGAAAAACAAGAGGCTGCAAATATGAATTTTAAAAAAGAAACACAGAGCAATTGGGAGAGAAACTGGAAGACTTGTGTTAGGCATATCAGAAAGGGAATTGAAAGAAACAACCAAGAATTAAGTATCTATGTATTTATCTGTCTTTCCTCTCTCTCTGTGTGTTTGCCAGCAGAGCATTGGCGAGGCATTTCCAGGCATCACACCAAAGCTCCTGATTTGGAGAGAAGCTCAAAGGATGCTGCCCCAGTACACCACTCCTGTCTCCACGTTCTGCCTGAGCTCAAGATCCAGCAGCACTTCTCACAGCAGCGGTAAGGTGTAATGGTGTGGCAAATGCCTTATGGAGCATTTTATCTTTGGAAAGTTATGCAAGTGATAGCTCATCCTTACACCTCCCTGGGGAGAGAAACAAGGAGATTAGGTATCCACACTCAACCCACAGTAGAAGTCAGCGGGAACATCCAGACTTAGGACGAAGGATATTTACTGATCCCCAAACCACTGCATTAACCAGGAGAGAATACTAGTGATTCTTGGGATGATTTATTCCAAATGCACATCACTGCAATAAATTCTTGGGTCAATCCCAGCTGCCTGATGGGCATATAGCAGATACATAACTGGCCCAGGGATGCAAGTGATGTGGTACAGGTGGAAGCACCGAGTCAGAAATCATGGCTTGGCTGCAAGCTAATCATTGTTATACCTGATTAGGTAAATGTTTCAAGTCATTATGGCAAGTGCTGAAAGGAAAAGGATGAGTCAATTTACTAAAATTCTACTTGAGCACAGAGAGTAGCTAGGCAATTGGGCTAGCATTACTCGAAGTTAAGTCAAGCATTGGAGATTCCTCATCCACAGCAACTGAGTCCAGAATTTCTGGGCAAACCTCTTGTCCTAAACACAGATACCTAAAGACGGAGGCCCAGTACCTTTGACAGCTGAATCGGAAGGAACAGTCCAGCACATCTATGCACAGTTTGCAAACCATGTGTGAAAACTCTGGTCTATTTTATGATTTTTCTCTATTTTCTTTATAAATCTTGCACACGGAAATGGTGCAAACAAACGGGAGCAATACTTTATCCCTAAGCTCCCCTACATGGGGGTACTGAGCATTGAGCTGAGTACTAACAAGCTCATAGATACCAAGTGAAGGCAAAGTTATTTCCCTCTCCTTAGCACCCACATGGCCCTATGAGAAATCCCAACTCTGAGCTTCTGTCAAATACAACTTCATCATGTAAGAACCAAAAAGATGACATGAATTGAAAAGGCTGTAGATGATAGACAGCCGTGCCGAGCCACGCACACAGTTTGTGCTCCTTGTGACTAACCAAATGGAGTCATGCACCATTGTTTCTGTACCCCAGCTGAATGACCTAACCCCTGAATTTTAAAAGTTTAGTTATGCTGAATCACTCCAAGGTCAATCACATTGATTACTAATGATGCAGATTTTTTTCTTGAAAGTCTTTCCCTATATTGTATCCCTGGAAGCAGATGCCTTGTATACAGCATCTCATTATGTGTAGGTTTTTCTGCAACACTATTTATCAGTTCTTGCAGGTAGGAAGGTGAAGAAGCTGACTGTTTTAGAAGGTAGTATATATGTAATAGAGAAAACTTTGGCTTTTGTTTCACCCTTTAAAAATAATCACTGTTCTTCCTTCCCTGAAGTACTGAGATTTTATAATAGTGTTAATTCAATTCCCCCCTGAATATAGGCCACCTCACTTTTAAGAGTAAAAAAGTTTGTAAAGTTGTATTTAAAATTTTGCCCCATGTCTGAAATAAAAGGTACCTTGTGAAAATGCTGGAGCAGTGGGGGATAAAGAATGGGAACATCTAGGGTTGGAGTCAGCTGCCGGACATTCTCCTCTGCTAAGGGAGTTGTCAGCATCACTTAAAACAACAGAAGCCCCTACTTGTCGTGCATAGGCTTTCTTGAGCTTTCATCTCAAAGTAACACTGCAGAAGCTTGGCATTCTGCTGGCTTATATTACGTCTTTTCATCCTTTAAAAAACATTTATCATCAATGCTGTTTGATAATACATAATTTCAAAGAAAATGTATACTGTCAAAGTCAGCTTTATTTCACATATGTACTTTGGATTAAAATTGTTGCCCATATTTGAAAAACACAATGGAAAGCCTTTTGTGGTTTTGGGCAAAAAGTAGACCATACTCCCAAATTCTTAGTAAAAATCAAATTATTTTTAAATTATGCTGGAATCTCATTGTATAACATTTAGATTCTATAAGCACACATGTATGTTATAGGCATTAAAATTAATTGCCTATAAAAGAAATCCAATATTTGAAACAAAAAAAAATACAATAACTGCCTGAAAGATCAAAGCAGAAATCTTGTGGTTTTACTTCAAGGTCAGAACTTCCTAGTGTCTATGTAAAAACAATTTTCTATCTATCTGCTTTGTGTATCCAGAGAACCTCAAGTGAGGAGAATAAATACTAATTCTACCATGACTCTGCATAGAGTTTTGTCATAAAGAAACTATAGTTGCTAGTCTATTATTCTAGAGGATAAAGTAATGAATAATCAGACAGAATTTCAGGATATTCATTTAACTTTGTTTATAGTAGAATGACTTGTCATAATTCAGCATGCTACCAGCTCCTTATGCTCAGAAGAAATGCAACACAAGGCTATTAAATCACTCATTAAGATACTATATTTTGATAACATTTAAAGCAAATTCTTCCTTGCTGTGGAAATTACTCATCTCACCTGAGTATCTTGATTACCATCAGGCAATTTGGCACATCCGTAATGAGATGCTCAGTGGGATCAAAATGCTAATATAGTAGTTGGGAAGGAGGTTGACTCATTTGGTCTTGCAAAGCAATTGGCAGCTAAGCACTTTATTCCTTGCTAAATAAATAGCTCAACAAAATCTTAGAAAAAGGCACTAGAAAAAGAGCATCTGAGAGAGCAGCTCTCGGTGTGGCAGCAGCCTGGGTCCGGCTGAAGCACAGTCCATCAGCTGCCCAAGTATGGAGGCAGAACATGAGATTGCTTTGAGGCTTATGGGGCCAGATGTCTAATTGATGTAAAGCTTGGTAACTTCTTCCTAACTAGCAGTGAAAACCTGAGTTATACCAAAAAAAATTAAGCATCTGGTGTTTGACTAACGAGGCGTGCTCTGCTATTTGCTATTGATCGCTGTAAACACTGTAGAAGAGACCCACGTGAAAGATGGGAGTTTGTGATCCCAGTGGTGTCTTTACCAGACCATGGCAAAAAACCTGCTGAAGAGACTTCTGGCAGTCACCTGAGATGGTCGGTTGTGGATGTCTGGCTGTTCAGCTGCAACATGGAGCAGACCGAAAGCTGTTAGTATAAGCATATGAAAACAATACGCTGTTCTACGTCCTTGGTTTCACGTGGTATGCTCTGTTATGCAAAGGCAGTGGAAAATTGGTTTATACCATGACTTCTTGCACATGACACTGGGTAATGATGGAGGCATTGCTGGAAGGGCACAGAGCTGCTGCTATAGCTGAGTGAAGGGATCTCCAAAAACGTTTTGTGTAGAAACAAATACAGCCAGGATGACTGAAACAACTTTCAAATTTGTTTTGGTCCTAGTAAAGTAAGGACCGTTTTCTTCCTTTGCTGGGAAGAAAAAAATTAGCAGTTGTATTTTGTCATTTCAAAATGTTAAAGTATTTCTAATAATTCAAAAAAAGTCACGTTCCATCGTTGAAAATGGAAATCTATTTTTTTCATAACTTCTGAGCTTCATAAAAGTTTTGAAAACAACTGTCTTGATTTCACTTCGGTTAATCTCTCTGAGCGTGTTTGCTCTTCAACGCAAACAGTAAATCACAAAATCACTGACTCATCTATATTTAATAAGTAGAACAAACAGTAGATTTGGAGATGCAGTAGAGCAGAGCCGAAGAGTGGTTGTTGCTAGAATTAGGGCAAGTCCATTGCAAAAGCAGCAAGAAATGACACTATGATGCTTTATTTTGCCTTCTCTTGGGCTTGTACCAAATTAGACCAGTTCAGAATCTAGCCCACTCATTTTCATTCTGGTATGAGAAAGGAGTGAAGCTTGTGCCTCTTCATCTGTTTGCTTGTTCAACCTAAGTAATTCTTACAAGATTTAATGAACTTCAAATACTTTTGATAGAAAGGTTAGCAGGCTCAAATACATTAAGACTGACAGATATTAAAACAAGTGGGTACATAAAGGACAGAGACCTGAGGTAACAGAAGTGTCTGGAACAGAATAAGTTTTGAACAAGGGTATCAGAAAACCCAAGCAGGAGAGCATCATTATACATACCATAACATAGGGGAGAAACTTGGATCAGAATTTGTACCTTGTTAGACACCAGAGAATTTAACTAAAAGATGCATTTCTGCAAAGAACCAGCTACTTTATTTCTGCTGTTCAGAGAACGGCTCACTTGATTTTGTAAGTGTAGATTTCATAAATACAATGAGACATGCAATCTTAAGGACAATGCAGTGACTTATGCATGTGAAACAGCTAATTAAAAAACCCACAGTGATAACAGACAATCAGAGGAACAAATCACTTATGTTATTAATTAGACATGAGCGACTAGGTTTGAATCAAATAAAATCTACTCAAGTGGTAAACTTGTGAGATAAAGCTGAACAAATGTTGTTTCCTTCCTGGAGATTTGATTTTGTTTTCCTTTATCCTTTTATTGCTTAGAATGCAGAGGTGCAAAAAGTGGTAAGTTTGCTCCTTTTGAGATTCATTCATTTCTATTATAATTTGTGAATGAACAGTGAGTATGTAGCTAATACCGGAAAGTAGCTTTAATTCACTGTATAACACCACAGCTATATTAATATCCTTTAACCAAAGTAAGTATCTTCATTAGGAGATATGCAAGACCACATTTTTCAGATGTATTAGATGTATTTATATGCATTATTATGGAACAAATAATTAAGAGCTGAAGCATTATTTTACCAGACTGTAAAAACATATTTTTGTTAATGGATAGCATGGTTTGAAAGACAATTTTCTAGCATACACAGTTCTTTCCCTCTGCTCCCTCCTCTCATCCTTCCTCCATAAACCCCTCTATGACTGTGTATGGTACAACACACACCTTTCCCTGCAGTTTTCCCCCTTGCCCCTAGCTCTAAAGGCCTGTGACATTCTGTGGACATTTTTCATAACCATCTCATGGGAGGATCATAGGCTTCATTGTCGAAGACGGGTTCACATCTGTGTGCATCAAGCCGGAAACCTGCTTCCTCTGCGCCGGCTGCTCTCAGAACAATAGGACAGAGAGGGGAAGGGAGAGGTCTGTCATCTTCCCCCCCGACGTGACATGGTCGAAGCTTAACAGGCACAGGGGGTTGTTACCCATTCAGTTGCAAAGCTTAAGGCAGTGAAAACAGTGGGCAAAAAATACCTGCTGAGTTGTCTTCAGCCTATCACCCCCTGTGGAGGTTTAGCTTCAGCCTATCACCCCCTGTGGAGGTTTACCTTTTTTTTCCAAAGTGATCAGTAGCACAGTGGGCTGTTGGCTCAGATGTAGCTTCCTCTTAACCTATTAACGGAGAAGATAAGTACAAGGCAATAAAACATTTTAAATTGGACAGAAAGTGAAGTAGGGCTGCATGAACCAGAGCTCAGTCACTGAAACGAATGAGCAGCACTGCAGTCCCCAGCAGCCACTCCAGTAATTTTATAGTGTATGTAGATTTAAGAGTACTGTGGAGCTGCTCTTCATTTGTCTCTTGTTATCTTTTGGTTTTATCTTCCAGGTGAACTGCCAGAGTCCATTCTTGTGTGTTAGTAATGAGTTTTTACCAGAAAACTTTATGTTAACACCGCAGGCTAAAATCAACTCTCCATAAATACCAACAGATCTGAACAGGGAACCATAGACTCTGTCTCTCTGATGCTGCTTTGCACTTGCGTAGTGTGTATGTACTATGAAGGAGGTCATGAGGGGATACAGACAGCAGTCTCTGTTATTTGCCAATAACATGGGAGAATAAATGGCTTTACTGAGAAAAAGCAACCATCGAGAACAGGTTCAGAACGTATGACATAACACAGAAGGGATGCTTCACACTGCAGCTTCTTACTTCACACATGGAGTCTAAGAGGGTTAATATTGTTCCTGAGGACAGGGAGAAAAATGGGAGTGGAATAAAACAAGGAAGCAGGAAACAAGAAACAGCGAGCGAAGACATGGGTATCAGTGGGAAAGGCTGTTACAGTCTGAAAGGAATGTTAGTCCCGTGCCTATAGACCTGGCTGAGCAGCATCATCCTGTAAATCACTGGCAGAGCACCTGTACAGGCACAGCTGGCAGCGTGCAGCCCAGGGGTGTGCTGGACACAGCAGCAGAAGGGGATGATAAGTAACTGCCAAGGAAACCTGAGAGGAAAAGATGTGGGGAACAAGCAGCAAGGAAAGAAATATGGCCACAGGCATATTTTAGAGAGCTGGGAGGATTAAGAAAGCCACATAAGCCAGAAAATAAAGAAATGGGGCGGGGGGGGGGGGGGGAGGGGAAAGCCAACTTGGGAGTGTTGGCCCACACGGTCAGAGTGATTCCAAAGAATGTTTATCAATATGGTGATATGCGCTTTACATATATAAATATATATATATATATATAAAAAATATATATATATAGACAGCAGCACTGAAAAGAGCAGACCAGGTTGTGGGTGAACCAAAGAAGAGCTCGTCTGCTCAACAGTTTGCTGTGCAGAACAAAGCCAGCAAGACCTCCCAGATCAGGTGCTGGGGGCTGCTTCTGTCCCCCCCACGCGCGTGTGCAGGTCCAGCCCCACCACGGGTGGTCATGGAGAAAGCCGAGGAAGGCTGCCCACCCTCAGGAAACACAGCCCACTGCTGTGTGGTGGTCAGTCCTCAGCGTGCCACCTGTGGGATGCAGGGGAGGAAGGCCCTGCTCTGCAAAAATCACTAGTGAGTCTGTGGTGCTGGATGAGGTTGTGCTTTTTAGTCACCGTAACACTGCACTGCAGGTTTCAGGTTCAGAGGTGAGCAGAAAGCAAGGTGGACCCAGTATTTTTAGTTTCCATCAACAGCCAGTGGAACAGAAGACGAGCAGCGCAGCCACCCACGCAGGCTGGGTGCTTGTCTGAAACAAGACACAGGATGTACCGGCTGGGGAACAGCTGTATGAAGAGCATCCTCGCCTTCTTCATTCTGGGGACAGACACTTCAAAAAATAGCAGACCAAGAAACAGTGCTTTCCTATGTTTTCTTAAAAGCATTTCCAATATTGCCTTTCTTCAGTGCTGCTTATGGGGCAGCGATAGCCAAGCCAGGTGCGACTCTCACCAGATACCAGCCAAACCCCAGCTCTGCCTTCCTTGACATTAGGGAAAGAGGTTGATTATTTGCACTACTCTGTTTGTGGATTCTTTTTCATTTTAACAGTTGCTTCTTGCCTTGGTCATAGCTTACATTTTCCATGCTGTATGAACTTTCATAGTCAGTGCATAGACTTCTGCAACACTTCTGAAATACATAACTGTATGATATACGACAAAGTCAAGGCTGGGCTTCCAGGACCAAATTCTCTGCCAGTCTCAATTCATTGAATTAGATCTCTTGGCAGCAAATTTGGCACTCCTTGTAAGCAGGAGGCGCCGAAACCAAACCTGCCTTCATTGCTTTTGAGAAGCCTCCCAAAAAAGCTTCCTCCTGAAGGCTTGGTTAGCTGTTTTCTGTGTGAAATGAAAGCCAGATCTTAAAGGACACATTCCTTCAAAGAATCTTAATAAAATATCTGATGCTATTTGCCTGTTTCAGCATCCTCTCTAATGTGGCCATACTGCCACTGAAACTAGGCAGTGTTTGAGAGCCACAGGCTGCATATTAGAGGTTGTTATCATTGTAACTGTGCTTCACATAGTTCAGTCCTCTGTGTCCTTCTGTGTGTGTGGAGGGGTGTGACTGGGTGTATAAACACGAGTGGGTGTGTATCAAAGGCACGCAGAACAACCTGAGGAGCCAAAAGCTGGTTGGGCCCCTCTGCAACCAAAAGGGTGGGTACAAGGGTTCTTTACTTGAAGCTGATTATGGTATGGTGTACATTGTTTATGATACACTGGCAGGGACACAGCACAGGGAGAAGCAGTACATGCAGCAGGTCTGCCAGGAGGGCGGCTCAACCCACAGCCCTAAGCAAACTTCCTGGAAGAAAATGTTACAGTTTCAAGCAAGTCAGACACATCAAAGCATCGTTAAACTTAGATGTGGGGAGAGAAACACTGCTGCTCGCTGGTAAGTTTTGCTTTGAAGAAAAGGAGGAAAGAAACCCAAACACTCCTGCTTTATGTTTCAGTCCGTCATTTTTACTTCTGCAATAAAATAACATGAGAAACCAGGAGTCACTATTTACTGTCTTTTGAGAGAGCAAGTACTAGTAATTGATGAAAAAACGCATTTCTACTGCAATTGATCATGTTAGGCAGTAGGGTACAGGGACCATTTTTCCAGGCTGCAGTCACATGGGCATTCAGAGTAGCATTTCTCCATACACTACCATAGCGGGCATGGGTACACTTTGTCCTTGCGCTGCTCACACCCTCCCCAGCCGCAGTTTACTACTCCCCACGCCAATGCTCTGTATAGCCATAAGCACCAGGGGTCAGATCCTGACCGTCCTCCACGGGAATTTCACGTCTCCCTCCCCTAAATCTGATATTTCTGCACATAAATTTGTGTGCCAGTTGTCTCATCCTGGCTCCACACATTCCCCAAAGAGTTATAAAGGAAGCAATAAAAAATCCTACAAGCTCAAAAGGAAGCTTTTGTTCTGTCTTACTGATTGTGACTGCCCTTACATAGTCACACATCTCTGAGAATTTGTTATCTATAATCTTTTTCCTAATGCATTGTTACTTTGGAAGCCTACAGTGGATTTCAGTTTAGCAAAACTTACATGAAAATGAAGCTAGGACTTTCCTATAAGCTACATAGTGGTTTCAGTGGAAAATATTTGCAAATGTATATCATGTCATGTTAATTCTGTCCTTTAAATATGGTTTTCTTAGGAGCTTTCTCTACAGGGGACTAGGTTGTTTTTTGAATTTTAAAATTCTTATTAAGCTTTCATGGTGACTGTGAAGGTGACTTGGTGAATCAATGGTACAGTGCATGTACCATTCAGTGACGACTTGCTTGTCCTTTGATAGCTTTTGTGGGGTGGAAACTGTATGTTGTGTGTTTATCCATGAAACAGCATTTATTTTCACAGTGTACCATCCTGGAGATCTGCTGTTCCTTTGGGAGGATGCTTGTAGGCTTGTCAGGCCAAAAGATTTCTCACTAGTCATTGAGCTAAGTGTGTAGAGCACGCTTCTCCAGTCCAGCTCCCTTGTAGACTAAATCCTCTATTTCCCTCTACTTGCTGTGCTCTTACTGCCTTCTTAAAAATATGCTTTAAAGATAGGAGATTTGTAGGTCACCTCACATTTTCATTTAGAGACATCGAACGTGTCTATAACTTTGGTACATTGTTTGGACTAAAAAAGATCTGCAACAGTGACAGAGCTGCTGTTGTGGATTATACATACACTCAGCAAGGTAGACAGGCATTAGGAATCCACTTTCAGTTAATATATTTTTTAAAAAAATCAAGAAAAAAGTCAAAAGCTGACCATAATGACATCAGCTGTTTTAAAGTTTATGTTTCATTTGCTCTGGCCGAGTAGTCAAGCTGGCGGAAGAGGCAGGATGACGTACTGATCAAAATTGCGAATCCTACTGGTTAGACACAAGAGTCATGTGCTCTGGGGACTTCCTTGCACTGCAAATACATCCAGCTGATGGTCTGTCTTTCTCTGTAAGCACTTTGAGATCTCAGGAGCCAGGTCTCCTCCTCCAGGAGCTGGGTCTTGCTGGGGGAAAAGCACTTGGGAGTCACTGCAGGAAATGAAATAGAGAACCAAGTTAATGTGCTGTCCCCAAGTACTTAATGGGAGAGTGCAGAGGCAACAGAGCCAGACTCCTCTCAGAGGTGCACAGTGATAGACAAGAGGCAATGGATACAAATCAGAACATGGGAAACTGATTGGATGACGGATTTGGAAACTCCATCCTTGGAGATTTTCAGAATTTGCCTAGGCAAGGCCCTGAGCGGGCTGATACACCTGTGAATGTTTTGCACAGGAGGTTGGACTAGATGATCTCCAGATGATCTGCCTGCTTCCATGACACTAAAGGGAGATGTTGGAAAGGACTCTCTTGCATTCCTGCTCGGACTGTGGACCCACAGACTGGGACACTGTGCCAGCACCTATGGTTGGGTGCAGAGAAGATCTGAGTAGAATCTAGTGAAGGATCACACCCCAGTGCATGTATGGTGTGAAGTCAGGACACAGTAGAGCAGCACAAGCAAGAGTACCAAGGTTAGTTTTTCTTATATATCTTTGCCAGGTGGATAAAATTCTGGGGTTTTGTCAGGCCCTTATTATTTTTCATGCAGAGAAATAGTGAGTCACGGCTAAGTGACAAGGCTTGGCCATTTTTTAAAAACCCATGTGTTACCTTAGCAAGTCAGTTAAGTGTCACCCTTGTTCCCATACATGCAGAAGATAGAATCATAGAATCATTTAGGTTGGAAAAGATCATCGAGTCCAACCTAATGCTACCGAGTCCACCACTAAACCGTGTCATAGAAAATGACATTCAACTCAGCAAAGAAAAGCAACCTTTACGTAAAACAGACCACAAAATGTGAAATATAGTTCACACAAACAAGCAGTTCAGAACTCCAGGATTGAAACTAAACAAACACAAAATATTGTCTCAGAATAAGCACTGCTATGAGAAGGTGAGAGTTTGTGGCCCAGCAGCCATTGCTTGCTCAGGCAGCGTGTGAGATGAAGCAGTAGCAAAAATGCAGAGGTGGAGTGCGAGTTGGGTGTATTTGTCTTCATTTAACACTCCAAGAAACAGAGCTATTTTAGCCAATTTCAAACAGCTCTTGTGAACCTTATTGTCACTTCACACTCACAAAGCTGGACAGAACAAAGACACGAGCCCATGATGGACTCTAATATAATTTTTTTCAGTTGCTACATGTTCAGTTTGTCAATTAGCCTGTTAGTTGCCATGGCCATTTGCAGCCATAGAAGTTGTTTGTCCAAGATGATGTTCCTTTGCATTTCACACCATTGCTAGGGCCATTAAGGAAAGATATATAGTCCTTTAATTCACTTTAATCTTTTTTGATGGTATCAGCTCATAAAGGTGGTAGGAAGCCTTGGAAAAGCTCCACAAGACCGAACACTGCACATGAGTTTGAGGAGATGTGGTATATACACCTTTTGTTAAAAGGTGGCCAGGGGAAGGGTCATACAGCTGTGTGAAGGGAACAGCACCAAAGCACATGGACCCCAACAATGTAAAATATAGAATGAGTGTAAAAGCAATATCAAATGAATAACTCATGTCCTGAAGCACTACATATTTAAAATTAAGTTTAAAAAATAGGCTGGTTGAATATATATATTCAATTGAATAAGGACTTTGATGGATGTTGCAATGAAGATATACCAAGTCAGACTTAACAACATACTATGGCTCATGGTTCTTTAATTCAATGCCATGCAGATGCCTTTGCATGTTGGGGAAGCGAGTCCTCATTTTTAAGCTGCTTATGAAGAACCAAGGAGGCAGGAAGCCTCAGTCCTTGCAAATATATCTGAAAAAGGTACAGTTACCCTAGCAACAGGCACTTTATGAACTGTTTCATAGAATCATAGAATCATAGAATCATTAAGGTTGGAAAAGACCTCTAAGATCATCGAGTCCAACCATCAACCCAACACCACCATACCCACTACACCATGTCCCTAAGCGCCTCATCTACACGTCTTTTAAATACTTCCAGGGATGGTGACTCAACCACTTCCCTGGGCAGCCTGTTCCAATGTTTAACCACTCTTTCAGTAAAGAAATTTCTCCTAATGTCCAACCTAAACCTCCTTTGGCGCAACTTGAGGCCATTTCCTCTCGTCCTATTGCTAGTTACTTGGCAGAAGAGACCAACACCCACCTCGCTACAACCTCCTTCCAGGTAGTTGTAGAGCGCGATGAGGTCTCCCCTCAGCCTCCTCTTCTCCAGACTAAACAACTCCAGTTCCCTCAGCCGCTCCTCATAAGACTTGTGCTCCAGACCCTTCACCAGCTTCGTTGTCCTTCTCTGGACATGCTCCAGCACCTCCATGTCCTTCTTGTAGTGAGGGGCCCAAAACTGAACACAGGATTCAAGGTGCGGCCTCACCAGTGCCAAGTACAGGGGCACGATCACCTCCCTACTCCTGCTGGCCACACTATTCCTAATACAGGCCAGGATGCCGTTGGCCTTCTTGGCCACCTGGGCACACTGCCGGCTCATGTTCAACCAGCTGTCAACCAGCACCCCCAGGTCCTTTTCCTCTGGGCAGCTTTCCAGCCACTCTTCCCCAAGCCTGTAGCGCTGCCTGGAGTTGTTGTGGCCAAAGTGCAGGACCCGGCACTTGGCCTTGTTGAACCTCATACAGTTGGCCTCAGCCCATCGATCCAGCCTGTCCAGGTCCCTCTGCAGAGCCTTTCTACCCTCGAGCAGATCAACAATACAAGTAAGCTATTTGCTTGCGATATATGTATCAGAACATGTCTGGAAACATGATGAATTCAGAAAAGAAGGATGGGCATTCACAATATGCAGTGAATAGAGCGCGTCTTCGTGTCTGTGTGTCTGTGTGAGCACATGCTCGGTGTCATTTGGCAATCATTATTATTTGATGCCTTATTATGAGGAATAAGTGTGCAAACTGTACATAAAAGCAAAACATAACACATACTTAATCAGATCAAATGGATCACATTTTACATTCATCTACTGCTCACATTTTCCTGGGGCAATTACAGCAAGTCCAAGTCCTGTACAAAAGATTTTTGCTTGAAAAAATTAGCACTGGAGATTATTAATTGTAAAATATCCTAGGAAACCAACACTTAAAAATAAAGCCCTAATTTTTAAAAAACTTTTCTGCTTTACTGGCTTACCAAAAGAAGGGTAGCAAACTAATTCTGTGATTCACCCTGAAGCTTGAACCCTGGGTATAGTCTGTGGATGGAAACCATCACCTGAAGATGACAGCTATCTCAGGGAGCATTCCCAATGCAGCAAGATGTACGGGTGCATTTCTTGTTGAGCGTCCCAGGTCTGAAACCACACTTTTCAGTCACGATTTTTTATAGGATGGTAATTTTAATGTGTACTGAGTAATTGGAGAAATGCACTTTGAATTGCGTGTCATTTCAGCGCTTCATTACACAGCTGAGGTGAAAAGAAGTGGACATGCAGCCACAGCCCTTTGTGTTGATGAGTGCCCATTAAGTCCAACTTCATGATGTTTAGTCTTGATAAAGTAACAAAATAGTGACTTTTTTGAAAACTGAGACTGCTGGATGACATCCATTGGTTGGAGAGCTCTAATATGGTTGTTAATTATTTCAATTAGTTTTATGTCATACCAGGGGAATGTCCACAATTTCTATGGGAAGAGCAACATGTATCTCAAAATCATTTTCACATTTCCTTATGCATCAGCTGAAGCAAGCAGTGGATAACCACGCCAGAACAGTGGGTGTCGCAGGGCAGAGCTGAGATACTTCCAGCCTAGCTTTACCCGAGGGGGCTCACATCGCCCAGCCCTCTTGCTGTGGCAGTTCAAAACTCGGAGGGAACCCATGTGTCCCGCAGGGACAGCAGGGCAGGCGTGGGCACTCCTGCACACCGGGTCTCTGCTGGAAGGTGCAAACTCCCACCAAGACCAGGGGAGGACACTGGGCTTCAGGGTGGCTTGCGGCAAGGCAAAGACCACCTTGCTTCTCCTCTCCCTGTTCTTGCCCCTCAGGGTCCTGTAGTCTGTCAGTCTCTTGAAACAACATTGAAATAAATGAAATTCGTTTCTATCACTGCTACATTTTTGGGTTTACTTCTACAGTAAATGTTAAGTGAGTTTTTAAGAGGTTTTACTCCAAATGAAGGGTCATCACTATGAATAGGTTGAGAAGTGCCAATGTAATGGCTATATGAGACTAAAAAGACAGGGGAAAAAAAGGACAAAAACCCCTGACAACAAGAGATAAATGATAATTTTTCACAGTGCGGCCATGATGATGGATCTTGTTTCATATGAACCTCTACTGTGAAGCACAGAGTTGTAGTTAGCCAGCCTCTCAGTGTACAGGGATCCAGACAATGGACCAGCATATTTAGAAACCGGGAACGCTGACTCGTGCCAGGATTGCCACACCTTTTTTCGACTTCTTTCCAAAATGACTCCAACTACCCAAAATTACTCCAGTCAATGTTCCAATTTTTTCTGACAGTCCTTTCAAAAACTTGGTATAAAACCTCAAAATGGTCAAGTTGTGCTGAGAGTATGCTCAGCCTGTTGTTTTCACAGATTTTAAAGACATTCCTTTGTGGCTGGCTCTTTTTTATTTTTCTTTTTGGTCATGATCTTGTTTCTATACAGACTGGACCCAAAATGCAAAGTAAAAGGGAGTTTTCCCCATTGATTCCAGCAGGCATTGGATCAGACCCTAACTGTGCAAAGAGACACAAGAAACAGTTCCTATCCTGTTATTCAGGCATCAGAAATACTTTCTTTCTAGCTGGACTGCACTTACAACACATCATTCTCATAAATTGGCATCTGCTATTGCCACCGCAGTAATACACAGTACAATTTGCTTCCCCATCTTTTGCTCCCTGACAGCCATAAATAACATCATAGAACATTTTGTCAGAGATCTTTGCTAGGAGTTCAAACCCCATCCAGTTTGAGCACTGGAAAACACACTAACTAGAATAACTGATTTTCGTGAAGGTAGAAACAAGGAATTAATGTATGCTGCTTTTTGTACAGTATCAATGAGTATGCGTGGGCACTCTTTTAAAATGAATTGTTATCCTGAGCTTTTTGCTTTCCACAGAGTGAATTCCCTTTGAGAAAGGCCAAATAATCTCCTTGACAACACAGCATTAACAGTCAGATAACTTCATCACAGCTGAAATTATGTTAAATAGTGAAATACATACAGTTAAAGCTCATGGAGGCTGTGTGGATTTTCTAAGTACCTGTAACCCATTGAAACATGCATCCTCTGCAATTTGTATGGGCATGAAGGCAGCAGGTTCCAGAAGCTTTAATCTTGCTTCACAAGGCAGCTTCATAGAGGCAGACCCACCAAATCTGGGGGCTCTGGGGCAGCATGTTAAAGGCTGAGACAGAAATGGGGGTGAACAGAGATACAATGGTTTTAGGCATCACATATCTCATCTTTCAAAAATAAAAGCGCAACAGCTGCCTGTCAGACTTCTCCTCTCCCTGCTGATGGTGATGCAGATTAAGGACATCCTGCTTGCCCCTGCAGAGTTGGGAAGTTTTCGTCACTCACAATGAATGAGTCAGTTTGGAAAAGGTGCTGTCTCTCTCAGGAAGTGTAAGTCAGTTTTCTGAGTCACCGGACAAAAGAAACAGCCATTTTTCTTTACATCAAGATTTTATTATGTTTGAAGTTATAGCAAAGACTCGTAGTATTCCTATTTATCTGGTGTTTGAACACTAATCAAACAGCAGATAAAATCTATGGGAGCTGCTAAAAGGATTCAAAAACTCAGGATTAAAGTTCTTAAAATAAAGATGCAACTATGTGTGGATGTGCAACTGGGGACAGTACTGCCATGCCATGACTTTTTGAAAAGCTGCGCAGAGCTGCAGCAGAGCTGGCAACCTTCACACATCTGAATTTCTGTGAATCTTTAGCTTTGCTGGGAGCCTGCAGTAGGAGTAGCAAAGGGCTCAGGCTTTTTTTATTGTCACATCTCCCTGCATTATTTCATTAGAGCTGGCCCAGGGTTGCTCCAAAATATGATGAGCTTGTGGTGAACAAGCAGGCTGGCACTGTGAAGGCTCTAGCAAGAAGTGTGTGTGCAGGCCCCTTTCAGCACCTGTAATCTTCCAAGAGCCCTTGCCCTAAAACCACAATGAATTCCCCAAGAATTCATCTGCCCAGCAGCAGAGACAAGGGGCCTGAACAGGCCATCGGTCCTGGCACAGGAGCGCTTCCATGACTCCTAACTCAGAACTCCAAATACCATTGCTTGCATGGGAAAAGGGATGAACCAGGATGAAGCTCTCTCAGCAGGTCATGGCTGCACCAAAGGGATTTCCAGAACGCTCTAGAAATTGCCCCATGGCATGTCTGAGATCCTTGCGTAGACTACAGCTTCATTTTGCTGACGAGAATAAGCACATTAATCATAGGGGACTCAAAACTTATTTAGCAAGCCAGTTACAGTACACATATCTTTAACTTTACAGAATAAATGATCTGAGAAGGATAATTTCAGACAGAAGTGATCAAATTGTTTCAGAGAAATTTCAACTGATACAAAAAAATCCTCAGCAAAGGCTATTTCATGCTGCTTACCATGCAACAATAAGTGGGTTAGGATAATGCGTTGTTTGGATACAAAAAGGAGGTATTAGAATAAATTGAAAGTAACTCCAGAGAAATCTCCAGAATATCATTTGCAGATTTTCTCTTGTCTGTCTGCATCACCACCTCTTACCCAGGAAATGCAGGTACTTGTAATTCATTCAAAGCAAACAAGGAAAAGAAAAAATCAGGGTCAAGGCAAAGTAAAGGGTCTACAGCAGACATCCTCCACGACTTTGCACTCAAGATTTTAGTCAAAGAATGCAGGAGAGGAAAGAGGCAGAGCTGTTGAACAGACAACAGTTCCCACGTCAAGGCAAAAAACCCCAAACAACAAAACAGAGTTTCAGGGTATTATAGAAAAAAAAAGTTCTGAAAAGGAAGAAAGCCCTGGAGTCAAATTCAAGAGCTATGCAATTATAACAACGGAAATGTTTTATTGGCCTCAAGTCAATGAAGATATTACTGTGCAGAATGAGTCACAGCTGAAGAGATGCCCTTCTAAAACGTCTCTTCTTTTACTGGAAAAGCACAGCCTGCCAGAAAAATAAGAAACCTGTGAAAATGTAATCGGTAGCTATTATGACTTTTTTGCTATGTATTAAAGATGTTTGGAAACACTTCAGTGATGCTTCCATCAGTCAAAAAATGGTCATTTCTTCTAAACAAAAAAATTATGTGAAAAAGTACTGGTAGAGAGTGGTCAAGGGTCATGTTGGAGAGCTGGACTCAGCCTCCTCAAAGAGACTTGAATTTCCCCATGTGCCCTTTCTTCAGGTGGGCTGCAGCAGTTCGTACTAAAAAAATAGCCTCAGGGAGACTGACCCATCAGCTTTCTGCTTACTACCTCTTCTTAGCTCACTAATTTTAACACTTGGTCCTGCCATTTCCCTAAAATCCCAAAATTTTAGTCCCTGCTCTGCTTGACTTTGAGGAGAAGCAGGTCTCACTGTCAGCGGTCTACTTATGTGATGAAATAGAAGCAACCAGAGGAACCTCTACATTTTTAACTGGAGATAAACAATATTTTTCATGCAATTCTGTCAGGTATTACCCTTAAGCTTCTTCTTGCTCTGCTGGAAACTGTCATTTCTATATCCAAACCTAATGGTATTAAGCTGTCACCAGCTATTGATGAAACACATTGATCCTGATCTCATAAGTAGAGTCAGTGCTGACAGTACTTTGTATTTTCCTAAAACAGAATAAAGGTCTTTCTGCCTAAAAGCACAACAATATCAGACTTGTTTGTGCATCCATAAACCTCAGATAAATAAAATCTCCCTCAAAGAAAAATGTGAATGACACAAAATCTTCAAAGGGGCGTGTTGTGGTTTAACCCCAGCCAGCAACTAAGTACCACACAGCCGCTCGCTCACCCTCCCCCCCATCCCTCGTGGGATGGGGGAGAGAATCGGAAAGAAAAAAAGTAAAACCCGTGGGTTGAGATAAAGACAGTTTAATAGGATAGCAAAGGAAGAGAAAATAATAATAATAATAATAATGATAAAAGAATATTCAAAACAAGTGATGCACAATGCAATTGCTCACCACCCACCGACCAATGCCCAGCCAGTCTCCAAGCAGCGGTCACTGCCCCCTGGCCAACTCTCCCCAGCTTATATACTGAGCATGACGTCATATGGTATGGAATACCCCGTTGGCCAGTTTGGGTCAGCTGTCCTGGCTATGTTCCCTTCCAGCTTTTTGTGCACCTGGCAGAGCATGGGAAGCTGAAAAGTCCTTGACTAGACTAAACGCTACTTAACAACAACTAACACACCCGTGTGTTGTCAACATTATTCTCATACTAAATCCAAAACACAGCACTACACCAGCTACTAGGAAGAAAATTAACTCCATCCCAGCCAAAACCAGACAGCTGCGAGCACATATTGCCAGCTCGTGTCCAGTTTTTCATCCACAGCAATTGCCCATCTAAACATTTTTACCTTCTATTTCTTGCCTTTCTTCCCTCTGTGCCTCTACACATTTCTTTCCTTGTTTTTATGCAGTCAAGCTACTTTGATTTACAGCAGCTTTATCTTATTGGAAAATATTTCCTCCAAATACACTTTAAAACTTGAAATATGGGTTTGGATGTTTCATGTTGAATTAGGTTATAATATAATACAAGATCAATCATACTAGATCAGACCATCATGAGAAGAAATATCTCCTCCTGTTTCTTTGGAATTTTCCAGCTGCTAACTTCATCTGATCCTCTCTACTTCTCTTTGCAAGAAAGGCAATGAACAACTATTCCTTTTTCTCTTGCCTTCTGTTCGCCATTTAATAGAATTTTAGCATCCAACTTCAAATGATCTATTATAATTCCCCAATCTCTCTCACAAATATGAGTGGACATTCAGAGCCTTCCACCATGTGTGCAGAGTTAGTATTGCTTTTACACGTGCATCACTTCATATTCATCAACAGAAGTCAACATTGACTTGCATCTGACTTTTTTTTCCAGTACTGTGGGTTCCTTATACAACTCTTCTCAGTCAGCCTTTGTTTTTATCACACAAAATAATTTAGAATTGTCAGCAAACTATGCCATCTTATTCTCCCCTTTTCTAAATTTATTATTGATGTGTGAATCAGCACATACCCCTGGGGAATTCTGGTAGTGACTTCCCTGCTTAAACTGACCTTTTATTCCTGTCTTTTAATTCATTACGTATTCATGAGAAGACACTCCCTCCTACCCCAGGGCAGTTCCCTTGCATCCCGAAGGTCACCCTGCACAGAGCATGTGATTTCGGGTTGGTAGTTCTGGGTATTATTTCCAGCTCTGGCAGTAATTTTCCGTGTGATCTTGGGCAGTCTTTTACTTACTTTTAAACATCCATAAACTGAAATCTTTCTAATGATCCTGCAAATGAGTGTTCTGAGCTTCATGCATTTAGTTTGTCCTATGTAGTCAGAGTAGTGTTCTCATGAAAAGAAAGAGAAACAAAATATGTAAAAGCCTGGGAGAATAAGTCCTTGGTACAACAACATTTCAGCCTCAGTTGCTTTTGATCTATTTGCTCTGAATCTGACTGCTGCCCATTGCTTTTTGTGTGTGACTTATCGTCGAAGTCTCCTGGCAAACTTTCTGCTCCCTGATGAGGTGACAGAAATGGAGCAAAGACAAGGAGTGGAGTAAGAGGCATCTGAAATGGCCGCTCATTTTCTCTATGTAAGAACCTTCATACTGACAGATTTACATGAGTAATCATAAGATTTTTTTGCAGTCCATGAATATGTCATTGATCAAAGGAATCACATGCATGAATGTTTAAGGAAATCAAAGACAAAGCTCATGATGAATACTTTATGCAGATATACAGTTTCTGGTTTTGTGGTGTTGTGGGGTTTTTTTTTGGGAGGGGGCAGGTTTTTCAGTTCCAAGCATGAGGGTGAATAACTGAGACTGAAGCCTGAACCACTCATTAAAATGAGAAGCAGAGGTGGAGAAAAGTTCTGAAAGAGTGTTTTCTTGTATGTAGCTTGAGAATCTCTGAGTCTCTGGAATTATTCAGGAGTTAAAAGGAGGGTTTTTCAGTTGAACCCCAGGACTCAAGGGGTGTTCATTGTTTTGGGGGATTTTGTGAGGAAATGGCAAAGGAAGTCTGTATTAAGGATGCTTTTGTTTGCAAGCAACCATTAGTTAAAAGGACTTTGAGTGAGCTGCAAATTTACTAAAGATAATATTTGCATGAGTTCTCAGCAAAACATTATATCATTGTTGACATAGTAACAAAGTTGTCCAATTAGAAGAAAAGATTAACCCAAGTAACCTTTAACATACAAGTCTGTCTGAAAAAACTTGTCTTGTAAACAACACATTTTCAGCACACGAGCTGGTTTTGACCAGATGAAATTGGCATTACTGAACTGACGAGAATAATGCAAACCAATTTTCCAGACAAGGTGGAGTCTACAGAGTTAAAATGGAAGTCACTTTAAAACTGTGAGCAGAATAGCGAGATTCAAATGGTAATCCTTACAGCTCTTAAAGAAAATAGTATCCCCATTGACTTTTAGAAATAGTAGATAATGATCATTTTATTATTCCAGTAAATATTTTTGACTTGCTAACAAAATTTCAACAGTAGGAATTTGCAGACTACTTCTGATTGTGTGGGTGTACTCCACAGACCTCATTAAGCAATATTTTAACCTCTTTGCAGAAATCCTTAGGATTCTTCTGACTTCAGATTCTCTTCTGACTTCAGGTCACTTATGATAGACCTTGCCAATGTGTGAACAATATTGATCCTCTCATGTTTGCCCAGATCCAATTAGAAGTGTAGGGTTTCAGCTTGTTAATCATTATAATATAAGGGATGTTAGCTCCAGCATGCATGTATAGAGAAAAAAGGGAAAATGCGGTCTATAAAGGTAGTGACATGAATCCAACGTGTTAGAATGGGTTCAGTGAATTGAATACCACGAAGCTTGGGTTTCCTTCCGGCTAATTTGACAATGTGCATATTTGAGAAGAGCCAGAAAGAACACAGCATTTTTCTTTCTTTCATATGACAAAACTTCAACACTTAGTTATTTAATGATCTAAGCACGAGAACAAGAAGTTCACGTCTGCACCCACAGATGCATCATTTATTTAATGGATATTATAGGATAAATGTAAGGACAGACTTGAATTTTTTTGCTCTCCTGGCTTACTGCTCACATGCAAGAAGACCAGCTAATTTGCAATTGCTTAGGCTTGTTCCAGCTCTTTTCAAAAATACAAAAACGCTGATAAAAGCTTAGGAGGATACACTTGCACTAGGGCACTAGGTGCCTTCCAATTAGCTGAAACCTTCTATACATTACATTTTGAAAGTCTAGTAAAAGCAAACATCTACCATGGAAGTAAAGAGAACATTTGACATAAAATAAGTTAGAGTTCATTTAATGTATTTCACCTGCTCTTGGCTCCACTGTTAACGTCATGGTTTTACAGACATACTTTTTCTGCTTTGTTTTGTTTTTTTTTTTTAACTCGTGAATATGCAAGAGAGTCAGAAAAAGAACAAAAAGACATTTGACTCATTCCCAGTCCTCATCATTTCTGAAGTGATTATACAAAGCACAGCGGAATGCACAAAATAGACCTTTGGCAATCAGGTTGCTTACACTTCAGCCGCTTCATCATTCACTCTGCATTACACAGCACATGCTACACAGCTGGGACACAGGACTCAATTTTCCCTGAGGAGTAAATAATCGCTAAGAAATTGCCTTTTTCCCCATCTGTTGCCTTCCTTGTTGCTCTTCCTAAGATAAAAATATGATCAACATTGATCTTCTGAGTTTAAATGTCTTTGCTTACATGTGTCTTTTGCTGTTTTTTGGAGTACTGCTAGAGAAGACTTTGCATCACTAAAAGAAGAATGACACTGTGTTATTGTAGCTACTCGGGAGATAGTGATGGCAAAAAGAGCAATTCCCTCCTGTTCAGTCAGAGGAGAGACCTCTGCCACCTCCATGGCTCATGGTGGTAGAAAGGGCCACCCTTGTGCCCCGCTGCTGTGTTGCCTGCTCCAGCCCCTTCTGTGTCCACAGCCTGGCCCAGCCCGGTCACCCACTCAAACACTTGCCTGGTCTCTCAATAAGCAGTCCTACTTCAAGTAATTTTTTTTTTTTTTAAATCTGAATTAGTTTACTGCTGGTTGAGTGAGTCAAACTGTCTCATGCAGTGAAAGAAGGGCAGATGCATCACAAGAGAGGAGGCTGGAAGGGTGAGGGGCAGAGTGATGCTTTGGGCTCGGCTATAGTGGCTAACTGCTCCTGAAGGAAGGTCAAACTTTGTCAAAGTGGTGAGTGAAAAGAGGCTAAAAAAAAAACAAACCCAGGAGAAAATTCTTACTTTTGCCTCATTCCTCTGTGCTCAGGCGAACAAGTCCCTCAGCTTGGTCATATGTATTGGTTTCAAGTATTAGCTTATCAGCATTCAACTCAGTACCACAGGAAGCACTGAGAAAGACAGTGGAGAGGAGGAAAAAGTAGGAGGAAAAAATGCCAAAGAGAAAAAGTAGTTTCTTAAGTAAATTTTGCTTTCCTTCCTCTCTTACTGTGCTCTCTCATACGACTCAAAAGAAACTGTGAGCACTGGCTTTGAACCTTTAAATAGCTTTACCTACTTCAATTTTCTTTCGCCTTGGTAAGACACTTCTGAAAATCCAGCAAAGTAATAGTTTCTTTTTTCTATAAAGCACTGCTTTTTATACATACTACAAATCCCTGTTTTACATACTACTGATTTTTCTCACGAGGATAAGATAGACACTTTCTTTATAATTTTCTACTTTTTTTTCCAGAAAAGAATAGCTGTGGCTGAAATACTTTTTCTTGCTTTAAGGGGAGAATAGTGCTAATCACAAAAATAGTACTTATGATAATGTCTGAAAAAAGTATGACTGCCCAGGACTATATCCCGTTATGCCATGCCAACAGAAAATACTAATCTGGTAATGATGATACTTCTGGTCCAAAAACTTATCATTTAATCTCACTCATTCCTCATACTAAATTATTACTCTAAAAAGAGTAATTTGTACATGAAGTTAATGTATAAGGCACTGGACTAAGAGCTGAACTGGATCAAGAAATGTTTATCCATACCATCCATGACCTGAGCAAATGATTTAGGTGTTCTGTGCCTTGGTCCCCAGTTATAAGGATTTTATGTCCTACTTTTGGTCTCTGTTGTCTCTTTAGACCACTGTCAGGCAGGGACTGACCTTTACTGTATGTTTGTATAGCACCAAGAACTAAGTGGGGTTGCTCTAAGAGTTAATCTAGTGAATGGATAATAAAAGTGTGAGAAATTCAAGCCAGTTACTGAATTTTGCATTTTTTTAATTAAACTAACTATATGTTTTTGGGAGAAGAAAGGGCCACATCTTTTTCTCCAACTTAGAAAAGCAAAAATGTCAACTAAATCTACTCTACTCACCGCTCTTGAATGAGCAATCTCTCCTTTTAGTCCCCAAGACCTGACATTTGTTAATGTAAGTAATTTGCACAGCAGCTTTTGTGATATAGCCAGTCCTTTCTAATCCAGCCCAGTAAAGCTGTTGTCAGCTCTCGGCTTCATTTGCAATGAAAGGATTTTCCTGAGGTCAAGGTAGAGACCCACACCAGGACGCGTACCTTCTGCGGATGGGTACCTCCACCGTACCAGTTGTGCTGCCAGTTTTGAATGCTTCAGTGAGTTTTTTCTCCTTTAAGCTACAGCTGTGTGCAACTGATAACAAAACCTTCTTCCAAAATAATTTTATGCTGCTGGCTTGTTTAGCAAGCAAATGAAAAAAAGAAAAAAAGGAAAAACCCACTTGTGCATTGCAGACGGAGCAAATGTTTGTTTGTTGATTTGTCTGCAAAATTATTAGTGTCTTTGAGTCCCACCTTCATTCCAGGGGCCCCTTAGGATGCAGCAAACCATACAGGTATGGTACGTACTGGGCACATGTACAGTGAGCTGCAGGTTACGCAGCCTGCTATTCCCACCGTCTGCAGAGAAGCTGGCTGGGTGGTTTTGGAAGCTGCTTTCCTTACTGTTCTTCTGTGCCAAGAAGGACACCACCCTCTGCATCTCATTATACCTCTCCCTCTTGGGCTGGCACGAGCGTGGCAAACAAGGTGTTCAGGTGCTGTCCTGATCTGCAGGTGCCTCCCAGTGCTGGATCTGCCCTCTCGAGAGGAGGCCCAGCAATGCAAGGTGGCCTCCACCTGCCGCTGCTCCTCCCTCCAGGCTGCCAGGACAGGCAGAAGTCCACCCGCTCCTCCTCTGCACCAGATTGCTAAAGACGAGGGAGCTTGGAAACATGGTTGGCCTTCTCTTGGTGAAGACCATATTCAAGTTTATTTTAAACCTGCAGACATATTTGACAGGCTGCCCTGACCAGTAGGTCTTAATCTTCAGAAAGGCAGCTTCCATCCTCCTCAGCTTCTGTTTTCTTGGATGGTTTCCCACCTGCTGTTGTGGCCAGTAGAGGTGGGCAATTCAGCCCTCTTTTCCTACAGAGTCTGGTCATTCTCTTGGAAGCAAATCCTTGCCTCCCTCGCCACCATGGTGTGGTGAAGCAGCAGTCTCTACAGCTCCCAAATGGCCACTCGGTATCCCTGCAACTGAGACTGGGAGAGAAGATGGGACACCTCCTTTTTCCTGAGGATAAGGAGCAAAAAGAAATGATGGAAAACTCCAACCACCAAAAGGAAAGGAATAGTAAGACGTAGAAGTGGGAGATAACAAACAGCAACGTTACGGCAAATGCCCAAAAGTGACATGGCTGCTTCATAACACCCAAGTCCTAGGTCTCTACAGCATGTACTCTGTGGTTCTTGTGAAAGGTGAAACATCTTGGGATCTTTTTGGACTTCCCTGTGAAGAATCTGAAAGGTTATTTCACCTTCGCAGAAGGGAAAGAGACTGATTTTTCCACCATGCCGCCGTGCGTTAGCTAAAAAGTCAGTTCAGAGGGAGAAACTGTCCTCTGAGCTGTGCAATGCTTATCTCTGTAACGGGGGCTCTTCCTCCACTGCAGGGAGCAAAGCAGAGCAGGAGGCAAAGATGAATGTGCAAGATGTGGGGAGCCAGGAATCCACATGAAGGTACCTTTACAAATTGCTAGTAGAGGCATGTGTTATTCTCCCTGTCTCTCAGTTTCCCAATAGTGAAAGAAAAAAAATTAAAATCAAAATTTATTGAAATTATAATGTTTCATTAATGTATTCATTTTTAATAGGGAAAATATAGAAGAAAATAAAAATTTATTGAAATTATAATAATTTTCATTAATGCATTCATCTTTAAATACAGGTAAAATAGAGTAGAGAAGGCTTTTGGCTTTCCTGCATTACACTGTTTTGTGTAAGGCCATCCTTGGTCCTCAATTTATCTGGCACTGCTGTTGTCATTGCTTGCTTGACTCAGCTCTTATCTTTTTGGAGAATTGGAATGGAAATGTTTGTTTATATAATTTACCTGAACTTGGAAGCAAAGAAGGTCATCCACTCCAGTGGATAGTGAAGAAGATTTCAAGTGTACTTGGAAAACAAGCAAAGCCATTACAAAACCGTAACTGTTCTGTACAGGAGAGCAAAACACTGTGTCATGAATTCATAATTATTACATTAAAGGACTACTCTTTTAAATCAATATATCTAGCCACAAATAGCTGAAAGCATCATTTGACCTAGCACTCATATTTCCCCAGGAATACAAAACACTGTAAAATGTCCTCACGCCCTGTGCACTGAGTATGATGTGTGGAGCCCTTGGGGGGAGGCAAAGGGCACAGAGCGTCAAGAGGATGATAAGCAGTGCAGCCTGCCTGAATCCTGGGCTGCCAGACTCCAGCTCCCATCACAGCGACAGTACAGAACTAACCACTCACCCAAATAGCCACCGCCACCAAGCTGTTCAATGAGCCTCTTGCTCATCATTCTCTCAAGCGCAGAGGTCAGAAAAGGTGTACGCAGGTGCATCACAGGTCAGAAGCATCTCATTACGGTTTCAAGTTCCCATGAAAAGCAGGACTGTTTGCCCCTACGTTTCAGATTATTCTTTCGATAAACTCAGCTTCAGGACATCAACACTGACAATTATACTTTGGAGAAAGTATAATAGAAAAATCGTTAATATGTTTGGCAGTTTTCTATCTGGAGGAAACTATATTCCTTCTTGGCTTCTAATACAGCCATGCAGTACCTAAAAGCATAATGACAGATTACTCTTAATTTATTAAATTTGTCTGTAAAGCTACTAGGCATTAAAGTTGTTCTGCCCTTTTCAAAGTACACCTGTAGTGTTTGAAGTAACGTTCTCCTCCACTGGTGAAGTTAGAGGTTAATCATGTGCAACATAAGGAGATATTTCCTTTCTTTTCTCTAAATGTGCAGGGCATCAATTTCAACATGTTTTGGGAAGTGCAGGGGAGGCAAGTAGGAGGAGAGAAACAAATCCATCATTTGGGACACAAGAAAAATATTTAACAACAGCTTAGAGATTCAGGAAAATTCAACACTCTGTAACCTCGCTGCCTTTGTTCAGCAAATGAATGAAATAATTTCATTTCAGACAAAATGTGGTAATAAGAGGTGTGGGGGGGGGCTGGAAGCACGCTCCCTCTGAGGGACGACAGAGACACATATGTTGCCTAAGCATGCTGTACAGCTGCCCTGTAAAAAACATACACTTTCACATTTGCCTGCAAAATCAAGTCCTGAGCAAAGCCTCTGTCCAAACAACAGTTAGAGAGCATTGCAAAGGGCAGCCAAGAGCAATACAAACGAATACAACTTTTGATCATTTGACATGACATTTGATCTGACTAAGCAGTCTGGCCGGCCTGCTTACAGCCTGGAGACAAATGAAGAGTTAAAGAGTATGACACATTTCATTTGCAGAGCTTCAACATGATGAAGAAATTCCCTTCTCCCTTCCCCTATTTTGCTTTTTTAATCAGTAGATGATCAAAGCCTCCACTCCTTTTCAGTGTGCTCTGAGTGGGGTGCTGCACGACTTGCCAAAATCTCTTTGTCTAATGCACATCCAGCTCACCCGGGAGTTAGCTTGCAGGTGATGGAGTTTGCTTGTTTCAAAGTAAGGAAAATCTGTTGAGAATGTAAAACCCAAAAATATTAATATTTGATTTTACCAAGTGTCAGGTTTGCCTGTAGCATTGAAATACAATAATTCATTTGTTGCACAAAGATGGGATAAGGTGACATACTGGTTATTACAAAAAAACATAAAGAAGGTATTTTTGGGGGCTATAGTAGTCAGTCACAGGTGACGATGGCTCAGTAAGGAATTGTCATGTGTTGTATCCATCATGTGTTGCTTCACATTCTCCTCCTTGCCATTTGGGAGTTGAATGATCTGTAATTAAAAATAGGAGTGTTTTTGAATTTAAAAGTATAGATAAAAGTCTAATAAATTAGAATACCAATCTAGTTTATTTAGGATTTTTATTACAGAAACGCATGAGGCCACGATAACATCATTGTTCATTTTGCTAACGAACCGTGGGTGGGATAGGCAGACACGCCGTCTGCAAAGCTGTGCTGCTTGCAAGCAGCCCAGCACTCAGGTTTTCAATACCCCTCTGCCGCAGGTCATTCTTCCCTCCCACCTGCCGGCTGAGACATCCCTGTGATGGTAACATACCACACTCAGCTGAGGGCACATCTGCACCAGCTGCTCTGCTGGGTGAGCCAGCAACACTCCTGTTTGCCCCTGTTGTCCATGCTTTGGGAATGGTTTTGGAGCGCTGGGTTCTTCCTGCGTGAAACCGATTTCATCTGGATGAGACTAAAGCACGAGACACGCTCCAGGAGTGCAGCTAGGGCTCTCCAGCTGCCAGTGGCATTCAGTGCACAAGGTCCAGCTAGACACACACTGAGGCAAAACCTCCCGACAGTGTCCTGATGACTTGACAGATCTCATTAGGTTGATATCAGTAATATCCACAATGCTAGACCCTTAATGAAATGTTAATAAATACATAAATGTCAGCACCCAGTGAGTTTACGTTTGCACGCCGCAGGTGTGGGTCCCCCAGAATGCTGCTGTCCTGTCCCTCGCCAGCTGGGCACAGGCACCCCACAGCACCCCATGGCACCCACAGGGATGGTGCTCTGTCTGGCCTGGGCAGAGGTGGTGATGCTGGTGGGGCAACTCCTGGCAACATCAGACCCAGTCTGATTGCGGCTCTGTACTCTCTTGGCTTTCTCTGTCACGAATTTTCATGCCCCTTTCATATCTCTTTTCCAGGTGACTCCTTTGTGTCAGAATCATGCATAATTCTTAATCTGGCTGATGGTCATCTCCCACTTCAACACCATCAGCTGGGGGCTGATGGCATCATCCTCTTTAATGTGATCAGTTTTGGGCAAATGCCTTTGAGGCAGTGTTGTGTGTTTGTTGCACACACACACACACACACTGCATACGCTCACATTCGTATCCTAACACATGGTGTTAACCAGGCCACTGCTGAGCGGGGCTGCAGCGCACCCCCCTCCCCCGCCCCCGACCCCCCAAGGCACAATACACAGGGGAACCAAACACATGGGAACACTTTAAAAGAAAATGTGAGGGTATAACACTGCAACAAAAGCAACAGAAAGCAACGCATCCTTGCAGACAAAACTGCTCACTATTTCACAACCACCTCCAGAGTTAGAAAATAAAATGTATTCCACTGTGGGACACTGCAGTTCTGCTGGACTTCATCTTCTCTTTTCCATTCCAAAATCTGAAAAGACAAGTTAAAACAATCACAGCATTTTGCTGGAAAAAGGAAATGCAATGGAAATTACACCTGGAAGGGCAATCTCTGAACACCAGGTTAACTATAGCAGGTCTTCCAGGCATTCAGCTGCCTGACTGTCTGCAAAAGGGCTTCCCCCAAGCCAGGGCAGCCGGCAGAGAGGTCCCAGCCTCCCTGCCATTGAGTTCAGGGCACTGACTGCAAGAGCCATGATAATATCCCAGGATTTCCACCAACAATTTCTCAGCCAGGAAAGCTGGCGGAAGAACGGGCGTCCTCAGGTTACCCCAGGAGCTGGTGGGTTTCCCATTAGGCTGAAAGCCACTGATGCCCCACCTATGTTTCACCAGAAATTTGCTGAAACTGCTATTTCCATGAACCATTTACCTTCCAACAAAATCCAGTGTTTCAAGTTCAGGCCAGCTCCTGATAAGCTTTAGCAATTTGTGTGACAGTCTTCTGTCTAGGATTAAAAGGCAACAAGAACAAAGTCAAGATTAACCCCCCTACCTTGACTGGTTCACTGGTTTATTTGTTATTTTTCATGTTAACCAACTCCTACAATATGTATCTTTCCTGGGGGGAAAAACCAGAACGGTAAGTGTTTTTAATTTGTTCATGAAACACTTTGTCTAAAAGATAAACCTGCTCTAATCCGAGGTTCTGTTGTCTCCAGCATCCTGCGTATCTGGCTTTTTTGAGTTGTCAACAGCTGCAACGGTCCCTTGTTTATATGCTTTTCAGAGACGTGGGGTAACATGTATCCCTCAGGTTTCAGATTTCAAGAATGGTTTTTGCACTATTTATCTATGCAATAAGATCAAAGAGAGAAGAGATATCAGAGGTAAGAGTTCCATCTATTGGCCAGAAGAGGAAAATGATAAGCAAATGCTTTCTGACTCTTGAGAATATCCTATCTACTATGAAAAATTATAAACAAAGAAAAATTACCAGGAATAAGGAATCATCTGGATGCTAATAAACACTGAAAATAAATTGTTCTTTCAGAGAAGAAAGAAAAGGGAAAAAATCTGTTGTTTGGGAGAATTAACAAGGGAAGAAAAAGTAACAAAAATGTAGCTAAAATGCACTATGGGCCAAGAAAGCAAATGCAGAACCTTTTTTTTTTTGAAGTGCAATAGTTAGGTGGCTTTGCCTACAAATCAGCTGGTCAGTTTGGAATAAAGTCTCAGACTTGACTTAAAGAGATTTTTCTCCTTGCTTTCAAAAGAGCAGTCTTTTTGCCCTTGAAGTACGACTGACCTGTCCATTGTCTGTCATTTTTCCAGTAGGCAATGAAGGGCCACTCTCATACTATCCTTTACTTTACTCTTTCACGTACACGAAGGAGTCCAGATTCTGCCCTGCGAGTGAAAGACCAAACACCCTGCGAGTGAAAGATCATGTTCAGGTAGTTAAAGGTTGCCTCAGGAAGAGGCAGTTGCAGGAGGGATGAACCATTTTTCAGCCTTGTAAGCTTTTAAACGCACCCGTGCCTTTCCTTCTGCGCTCCCTGCCACAGCCTGCTCCTTGCCCTGCTCTCCTGGTACCCAAAACCCTTTCCACAGAGACAGCTGGCTTTTAAGCATCACTAGTACAAAATCTGACCTCATCACTGCAAGGATTTAGGATCTCAGGAACTACTTAAAAGAAGTAATTAATAGTAATAGCACATGAATCTCAAAATTATTTATTGTATAAGGTTTAACAAGGCCAAGTGCCGGGTCCTGCACTTCGGCCACAACAACCCCAGGCAACGCTACAGGCTTGGGGAAGAGTGGCTGGAAAGCTGCCCAGAGGAAAAGGACCTGGGGGTGCTGGTTGACAGCCGACTGAACATGAGCTGGCAGTGTGCTCAGGTGGCCAAGAAGGCCAACGGCATCCTGGCCTGTATCAGAAATAGTGTGGCCAGCAGGAGTAGGGAGGTGATCGTGCCCCTGTACTTGGCACTGGTGAGGCCGCACCTCGAATCCTGTGTTCAGTTTTGGGCCCCTCACTACAAGAAGGACATGGAGGTGCTGGAGGGTGTCCAGAGGAGGGCAACGAAGCTGGTGAAGGGCCTGGAGCACAAGTGTCATAAGAGCGGCTGAGGGAACTGGGCTTGTTTAGCCTGGAGAAGAGGAGGCTGAGGGGAGACCTCATTGCGCTCTACAACTACCTGAAAGGAGGTTGTAGCGAGGTGGGTGTTGGTCTCTTCTCCCAAGTAACAAGCGATAGGACAAGAGGAAATGGCCTCAAGTTGCGCCAAGGGAGGTTTAGATTGGACATTAGGAAAAATTTCTTTACTGAAAGAGTGGTTAAACATTGGAAGAGGCTGCCCAGGGAAGTGGTTGAGTCACCATCCCTGGAAGTATTTAAAAGACGTGTAGATGTGGCGCTTAGGGACATGGTTTAGTGGGCATGGTGGTGTTGGGTTGACGGTTGGACTCGATGATCTTAGAGGTCTTTTCCAACCGTAACAGTTCTATGATTCTATGATTCTATTACTTTCTCCCGTTTCTCTGTTATTCTAGAGGTGAGATTCATCTTTGGCTTGTAGACATTTATGTGTTTAAATATAGGATGTACATGTGAGCCAGCCATCTAAGCCCCCACTCTAGTCAGTGGAGAGCAGCCTACGCGTGGGTGCCCAGTGCTGCTTGGGATCCCGTTGGGTACCCAACTGCTGTCCCAGAAGAGCATGGAGCTTCCTGCAGGTCCTGTACTGCCCTCCTATCTGCCCCATGCTGAAGTCTTCGGGGCATCTCAAATGGCATTAAATGTCAATGCTTGGGGAAATGTAGCAGCCTCTAGCTCACAGGCAGACACTTACAACCAGAGATCTGGAGTTGGGAGTCTCCAGTCCAGAGCTGAACCCACCCTAGATGATCCCTAAGGAGTGAAGAGCGGCTCTGCGGCAGGGCTGAGTTGCCCCAGTCCCAGCTCAGCAGGTGTTAGAGATGCAGAGTTTCTCTCTGGATATACTCACTCAGAATCCTGCATTGGCTCAACTCAAATCTAGAATTCCTCTGTTAGCTCCATTAGCATCAACTTTAGACTGCAGTATGTATTCAATGTCAGGAGACACCACTATCTACAGTAACCTGGCATACGGTCTCCTGAAATGCAGATTTCTCTAACTGTGCACCAAGAGCTGTAGCAAGGGCAGGGTGAAAGGGACACCTCCCTCAGGCAGCCTCCGAGGGTTTCAGGAGCTCCAAATAGGGATCTTACCTCTGCACCCTTCTGCCTGCTGCTGCCATCACCCATGAGGAGGGGCTGCGGGTCAGCAGCAGTGACAGGCAAGACTGGTGGGGATGGGGGTTAATGGGGGCCTTACCTGTACTAGGGTAATGGATGAGGGTGGCCCCAGTGCCGAAATGCATCACTTCATGTTGGTGTATACCGCTGGAATTTCATGTTTTAATAAAAGCAGTAGTGCTGCTCAGCCTGACGGTGTGCGGCTGCTGAGAAATCACACTGAGCCTACGACTAACCCTGCTCCTCCAGTGCAGCACTGATTAGTAGGACCTTTCTCATCCAGAGATCTTAATGGTTAAACCCAAGAACAAAGAAGAAAGAGAGATTTTCTTTCTCAATTGAGAGAAACATTTATGTTGATTCAGGATAGTAATTGCTGAGTTCAGTCATTTTTCAACATTGTACTTGCAGGTATTTGCAAGGTCAAAAAGCAAAAGCAAAGCTAAACTATTAAGAAGGAGGGAATCTTTGTTGCCATTTCTTTGATTATGTGTGCAGTTGGGATTGTTTCTACAGGAAACACTCTTTCTATAGGAACAGTCACTTTTTAATAAATTCTGTTGTTCTTGAATTTTAATTCAGAAAATTTTATTCAAAGCAGAACCATGGTCTGTTGTTTATGAGTTATAGCACCATCTCATCACTCCAATACTTGAGTGAGTTGTTTTCGATAGCTTTTTAAGTGACACGATCAAAATCTATCAATCCGTAATATATTTTCTGAAGCTTACTTCAGAGACAGATGTTTGTTTTCCATGTAAACACTTTAATTTGGGAGTGCACAAAATTGTGTGCTGCTGGGTTTAGATTAGAGCAAGAATTCCCAGGGATTTTGTGTGTGTGTGTGTGTGTGTGTGTACTGAACACCGCCACCAGCAACACGGGTGACAGCAGCTTCCAAGAGGCCAAACCACATGGTGCTTAGAAACTGTTTCCTACCACTCACTCCGTAAGGACGGTGTAGGACATTGTGCTTCATGTTCCTGGCAAAGATCGTTTCTCTGTCTTGGACTGGGTATCCAAAAGTTCTCTGAGTAAGAACATAAAAGTAAACATACCAGATCAGTCCAAAGCCAGAAACGGATGTCTAGGCAAAAGCACAAGAATAGAACAAGCACACACATCACATCTTAGGGGTCTTCTCCAGTCATTTGCAGCTTACGAGCTTCATAAGTTTTACGATATCTGTGCATTTAGGAAACCCCAATGGATTTCTCTTCCATGAAGTTGTCAAATTGTGAACGCACGTAACTTTTAGCACCTGTAACCATCTGTTGCAAGAGCTGCGCATAAGCCTCTACTTCCGGGGTGCTATAAGAATAAAGTAAATTATCTTACCTCTCCTGGAACTTTTGGTATTTTTTTAAGTTAAGTGTGTTCAAGTGGTTGGATATCCTGAAAGCACAAGACCTTATTCTAGACTAGATCTGATATTCTACTAAAAAGCCAGAGTAAAGGCAAAGATGCTTAATCTTGAGATAGTTGGGGTTTTTTGTCCTTCATGAAATGAGATTATACTAATGGAAGCAGTTTAGTACATAGTGGTTTGGACACAAAATTATTGTAGCACTATATAATGCATATGTCCTACGTCCAGGTGAAAGCCCTGGGGGTGAACTGCAGTGCTCCAGCAAAGAGAGTTCATTGCAATTACAAAGCTGTACTCCGACATCCCCTTCTTCACCTTTCTGACCAAAAAACATTTGCAAAAATGCAAATATGGAACAAGTAAAACAAATCAAAATGGGGAAGGTTGTGTGATTATGTGGGAGAAAACCAAAGTCAGTGAAGCTCCCTGCCCTGGCTGACTGGCGGACCAGCCCGTGTTGGGAAGCTGTCATGCCTATGGAGGAGAGGAATAATAAGGTAAAAATTGTGGACAAGCCCACTGCATAAATATCACGGTGTGCTGTAACTGGCCACCTCTTACAGACCATGAACACGGCTCTGGTTTGCTGAGAGGAGTGCCCGTTTCAGGCACGGCCGAGAGCAGCACTTGCTGCAGGCGCTTGGTGCACTCCCACCAGTTGCAGAAGGCATCCAAAGCTCCTGTTTTACACAAGTGATCTGTATCGGCAGAAAGCCCAGATACGTGATGTGGAGGAGAACTAAAAAAAACGTTTGTTTGTTTCTACCCATGAGCACCAGAGCAGGAAAAGGCAGAGACTAACACTTACCTGAGCAGTAAACCTGGTCACAAAAATGCAGTTGTAATATTTTCCATCTTAGAAGTTGCTAATTCACAAAAATCTGAACATTTCATTGTGATGATGAAAAAACTCTACAATCCCTAAAATGATTTATTTTAGAAAAATTATAAAACAGGGTTAGCAGCAGCCTGTTTGGTACTGTTTAGTACAGTGGTGCTCAAAACAGGAGGTCCTGCATTATGGATCTCTGACATCTTCCTAAGCAGCAAGGAACAAAATGTTTTTAAAGGTAATGTAACAGAAATGTGTATGCAGAAGAATGCTTTTAAAGGGTTTAAATATGTATGTAAACAGAGGGTTGACCTCTAGTTTTCCATGAAAATTGCCACAGCTGTTTTCTCCAGAAGGTTTATTAAAATTGCATCTTTCTTGGAGAAAGATTAAGTTTGCTCTTATCCTAATCAGATGATATCAGGTGACGTAAATTGATACAAAATCCAATGCTTGGATCAATACTGTGATAATAATGCTAAGAGAACTGAAAAAATGGATAAAAGCATCACTCTCCACAGAAATGTTGATTCACTGACCATCTGTCTTACTTCAGTTAAGTGCTTCACCACTTTAGCTTGGCATTAGACAAGGCAGCCCATAAATTAAATAACTGAAGTCATACTATAATTCCTGGCTATCCTGGTCTATTTTTTTAAGCTGTCAGCATCTAAAATGTCACATGCATTTCTTTTTGGATAGAGAGTGAGCATGTGCCAAGTCCTGCCTACTCATCTTAAACATGAACATAGACAAGTAGCAATTATAGTCTTGGTTTCTATTAGTCACTCAAACCAAAATAGAGCTCTTCAGAGTTTAAATGTGTGCATTAAATATATTTCTATTTATTTGCTTAAACAAATTCATTTGACATGTTAGAGGACTGTGCCCATATTCTGCACTTAGACAGCAACAGAAGCAAGAGAACCCATTAAGAACTTTAAAATATCACAATAAAAGGTTCATTTTTACAGGCCATTAGGATTCCATTAGTCTCATGTATTTGTTTCTAGGCTGCCCTCAGACTGAATAGCGAGTATCTAATTGGATGCTTTCATTAGATTAAAAAAAAAAGAAACAAGCAATATGATTTTAACAAATTGCACACAGTGGATGGCTGCCAACTCAACTGGAAGGCTGAGAAGAAGCTCAGAAGACATTTCTGATAAACAAATATTGCAATGAAGTGACCAAGGTTATATTGTTGATTTTAGAGTATAACAGTAGCTGTTGACATATTTTTCACCCTCATTGTCATCATAAGGAAGCTATACCAAAATACAGGAGAGAAAAGTTTACGTTATTTTCCTAGATAACAACATTTTCATGTTGATCACTTAAATAACACCAGAGAATGGCCTAGATCAGATGCCAAAATAAAAGATTAAAAGCTTGCTGCTGGAGACACCAAAGCCTGAGGCTCCAGTCCAGCAAAGAACATAAGCAGTCGATTAAGAAGAAGGTCAAGTTTAAGCCTTCTCATCTTCAGCAAGCCGCACAGGTCTGTGCCTGGTGGGATCTAAGTGTGCTCCTGCAGTTCAGCACGTGCTTAAAGCCCTCATTTGGCAAAGCATGACTTATGCAGAAGACTCATGCAACCTGTGCAGAAGTCCTTGCTGTCAAGCCCTCGGTGCTATTAGCTCACACAAGCAAGATTTTAACAAGTCACGCGAGCACGGGCTGTATCTTTATGCACTCTGCACCCATACGAGTAGGCTTAAAGGGGAGCTCGTTAACAGATGGAGAGGAGATTTTGTGTGTTATCCAAGTGTGACTGTGCCAAGATCCCAGCGACCAAGAACAAGGCAAAATGCTAAAAGAAGTTGGTCGTACATACAGTCAACAGGAATACTTACAGCTGTATGAGTCAATGAAAAGATGTTCTGGAAAAAATAGAAGAGAGATCTTCTAGAACTTAATCAGTCTCCTGTAAGGTTAGCATGACATCTTTTGGGGGGAACAAGTTTCCCTCTCTAGAATAGCAGAGGGCACTACATCTCCTTTTGAAGCCCGAGGACGCTGCTGCAGGCAGGCAGGAACAGCTCTGATCACGGCTGGGTCCTACATTCCTCAGCACGGGATAAATGCTGCGCTGGAAAAAACGTGAATGGGCCCGGAGACTGACCACTGCTCTCGTTCTGCAGAAATGGTGCTTGTGGGAACAAGAGGTAGAGGCTTTTTTTTGAAAAATAATAGAACATGTCAATAGATGAGTAAGAAGTTGGGGGGCAAATAAACTTTCAAAATCATATCACAAGATAACAGGAAAAAAATCCAGAAACTAACTGAGCTTTTTGGAGAAAAACAAGAATTAGGATTCAGCGTCAGGAGCAAAAAGCTTGGTGGCTTCCCAGTAAAAACATTTAAAATCTCACATTAATATGATACATTTTCTATATTTAACTGGTAAACATATTTTCATTTCTACCTTTGGTAGCCATAATAATTCATATAGGGTTATTCCCATGTTAGGGGTTTCTGTATTTATGCTACAGCTATGTCTAGAGAACAGTAGGTAGACAGAAAAGGTTAGAAATAAAAAAAAAACAGATATCCAGAGGAAAGAGAAAAAGCGAATTGTTATTTCAAGTTGTGGCAGTTATTATGAAACCAGCACTTGCAGATTCTGACATCTCGTGGCACACCTGGGTAACTGCAAAACTCTTCGCTTTCTTTTTATTTTATGGGAGGTTTTTGGTTTGATTTGCTTTATCTTATTTTTGAGGAGTGCTTGGAACCAACGTTGATGTAAAGAACAATATTTTTACTAGAGGTTCTAAAGTGGGAAGCTTTAAAAACACAAGGAGGTTAAGAATACAGCTGAACGTCAGTCTGGGAAAGTAATATCAGGTAACTGCCCCCATGCTTATAGGTGCGGCACAAAATAACTTTAATTGCACTGCAAAATACTTTAATGTTAACAATTTGTAAAATATCATATATGTAGTTTTAATATTTCCTAAATCCACAGCTTTTGATCATAAAATCTACAGTCTGCGAGTAAGAGTATCTATGATCTTTTTCTGTGTTCAGAGCATGGTATTTTAATTCTGTAGACCTCCTGACTGCAAACACCATGTTGTATTTTGGGAGTTTGCAAATCATTTCCTATTCTTGTCCATAGCATTTATGTGGTCGCCAAACTTTTGGGGCAGACCCTGCCCGTTGCCAGCCACATGACACAGTGTATTTGCCCACTGGCTTCCCATATGGCCCAGCATAGCAGCCATATATCATGCTTATTCATATTAGACCCTGCATTTGGTTATCTATGGATATGTTATTGATGTGTTAGGAAGGGTTATTGATGTGTTAGGGTTATTGATGTGTTAGAAACCACAGAAGTGCCTGAGAATGGTCACGTAGGAATTAGAGCTTCTTGCCCCAAAAAGGTGGTGGGATCAATAGCCCAACTGAAGGGCATCTACACCAATGCACGCAGCATGGGCAACAAACAGGAGGAGCTGGAAGCCATTGTGCAGCAGGAAAACTATGATATAGTTGCCATCATGGAAACATGGTGGGATGACTCGCACAACTGGAGTGCTGCAGTGGATGGTGATAAACTCTTCAGAAGGGATAGGCACTACAGGGATAGGCAAGGAAGGAGAAACAGTCGCGTAGCCCTGTATGTTAGGGAGTGTTTTGATTGTCTAGAGCTTGGCGATGGTGACGATAGGGTTGAGTGTTTATGGGTAAGAATCAAGGGGAAGGCCAACAAGGCAGATATCATGGTGGGAGTCTGTTATAGACCACCCAAACAGGATGAAGAGGCAGACGAAATATTCTATAAGCAGCTGGGAGAAGTCTCACAATTGCTAGCCCTTCTTCTCGTGGGGGACTTCAACTTACCAGATGTCTGCCGGAAATACAATACAGCGGAGAGGAAACAGTCTAGGAGTTCCTGGGGTGTGTGGAAGATAACTTCCTGACACAGCTGGTGAGTGAGCCAATTAGGGAAGGTGCCCCGCTGGACCTGTTGTTTGTGAACAGAGAAGGACTTGTGGGTGATGTGATGGTTGGAGGCCATCTTGGGCACAGCGATCACGAAATGATAGAGTTTTCAATTCTTGGAGAAGTAAGGAGGGGTTCAGCAGAACTGCTACCTTGGACTTCGGGGGGCAGACTTCGGCCTGTTTAGGAGACTGGTTGACAGAGTCCCTTGGGAGGCAGTCCTGAAGGGCCAAGGAATCCAGGAAGGCTGGACGTTCTTCAAGAAGAAAACCTTTAAGGTGCAGGAGCAGGCCGTCCTCATGTGCGAAAAGACAAGCTGGCGGGGAAGAAGACTGGCCTGGCTGAACTGGGAGCTATGGCTGGAACTCAGGAAAAAAAGGAGAGTTTATGACCTTTGGAAGAAGGGACAGGCAACTCAGGAGAACTACAAAGATGTTGTGCGGTTATGCAGGGCGAAAATTAGAAGGGCCAAAGCCCAGCTAGAACTTAATCTGGCTACTGCCATAAAAGACAATAAAAATGTTTCTATAAATACATTAACAACAAAATGAGGGCTAAGGAGAATCTCCATCCTTTATTGGATGTGCAGAGAGGAAACATAGTGACAAAAGATGAGGAAAAGGCTGAGGTACTTAATGCCTTCTTTGCCTCAGTCTTTAATAGTAAGACCAGTTGTTCTCAGGGTACCCAGCCCCCTGAGCTGGAAGACAGGGACAGGGAGCAGAATGAAGCCCCCATAATCCAAGGGGAAATGGTTAGCGACCTGCTACACCTCTTAGACACACACAAGTCTATGGGGCCGGATGGGATCCACCCAAGGGTACCGAGGGAGCTGGCAGAAATGTTCACCAAGGCACTTTCAATAATTTTTCAGCAGTCCTGGCTAACCAGGGAGGTCCCAGTTGACTGGAGGTTAGCAGATGTGACACTCATCTACAAGAAGGGCCGGAAGGAGGATCCAGGGAACTACAGGCCGGTCAGCCTGACCTCAGTGCCAGGGAAGGTTATGGAGCAGATCATCTTGAGTGCCATCACGTGGCATATACAGGACAACCAGGTGATCAGGCCCAGTCAGCATGGGCTTATGAAAGGCACGTCCTGCTTGACTAACCTGATCTCCTTCTATGACAAGGTGACCCGCTTAGTGGATGAGGGAAAGGCTGTGGCTGTTGTGTACCTAGACTTTAGTAAAGCCTTTGACACTGTTTCCCACAGCATTCTCCTGGGGAAACTGGCTGCTCATGGCTTGGACAGGCGCACTCTTCACAAGGTAAAAAACTGGCTGGATGGCCGGGCCCAAAGAGTTGTGGTGAACGGAGTTAAATCCAGTTGGTAGCCGGTCACGAGCGGTGTTCCCCAGGGCTCAGTTGTGGGGCCAGTTCTGTTCAATATCTTTATCAATGATCTGGACGAGGGGATCAAGTGCTCCCTCAGTAAGTTTGCAGATGACACCAAGTTGGAGGGGAGTGCTGATCTGCTTGAGGGTAGGAAGGCTCTGCAGAGGGATCTGGACAGGCTGGATCAATGGGCCGAGGCCAATTGTATGACGTTTAACAAGGCCAAGTGCTGGGTCCTGCACTTGGGTCACAACAACCCCATCCAACGCTACAGGCTTGGGGAAGAGTGGCTGGAAAGCTGCCCAGAGGAAAAGGACCTGGGGGCGTGTTGGTTGACAGGCGGCTGAATATGAGCCGGCAGTGTGCCCAGGTGGCCAAGAAGGCCAACGGCATCCTGGTCTGTATCAGAAACAGTGTGGCCAGCAGGAATAGGGAGGTAATCGTGCCCCTGTACTCAGCACTGGTGAGGCCGCACCTCGAATACTGTGTTCAGTTTTGGGCCCCTCACTACAAGAAGGACATGGAGGTTCTGGAGCGTGTCCAGAGGAGGACAACGAAGCTAGTGAAGGGTCTAGAGCACAAGTCTCATGAGGAGCGGCTGAGGGAACTGGGACTGTTTAGTCTGGAGAAGAGAGAGGGGAGACCTTATCACTCTCTACAACTACCTGAAAGGAGGTTGTAGCGAGGTGGGTGTTGGTCTCTTCTCCCAAGTAACAAGCAATAGGAAAAGAGGAAATGGTCTCAAGTTGCACCAGTGGAGGTTTAGATTGGATATTAGGAAAAATTTCTTCACCGAAAGTGTTGTCAAGCATTGGAAGAGGCTGCCCAGGGAAGTGGTTGAGTCACCATCCCTGGAGGTATTTAAAAGACGTGTAGATGTGGTGCTTAGGGACATGGTGTAGTGGTGGACTTGGCAGTGCTAGGTTAACGGTTGGACTTGATGATCTTAAAGGTCTTTTCCAACCTAAACAGTTCTATGATTCTATGATTCTATGTTACTCTCCATGGATACCAAGCCATTCTTCTGCCTACTACTACCCAAATTTAATCCAGTGCTCCGCTTTAAGCTTGTGCTTAAATACTGTAGAGAATTGGGACTTTATATTTCTTGCTCTTGAAAATGCAAAAAGAACATAAGTAATTATTGCTCTCAGTACAGCATAAACATATTTGCTCATAATTCCTTTAATTTCTAAGAGATTTTCAGTTTTCATTATTATTCATTGTTTCACCAGTTTTGTCTTTATTAGGCATTCATAAAAAATACTTCATTATCATCCATAAAGCGCAGTTCATTAGCATAGCTGCTCTGTGAAGTCAATTGTTTCTTCATTAGCAACAGTTTCTCAGAAATTCAGGCCTTTGATGCTTGTTTGAATTACTTGTATCTTTTCACTTCCTCGGTTGTGTTTCTGAAAGATTTCGTTTTTTCTGCAGCTATTTACATTTATGAATATCCTTGTAAGCTCTGCACTTCAAATTTGTCATGCATGTGGCTTTCAACTACATTAGCTGTTCATACAAATGCAATGGCGTAGTTTATTCATAGGCTTCATCCCACATTTGTGAGTGCTAACCTACTAGCTCTCTCTATTCCTTTAGGCAGGAATGAAAACATTTGTCCTCTAGCATGCTCCAGCGAAGAAGGTATAATTTTGAGACCCCCACGCTTTCACTCCCCTTAACTTGGATGCCTGGCAAAACCTATACCAAGAACTAGACACGCGTAGGGTGCGTGAGACACAGAGGTTGCATTTTGCAAATAGCATCAAATGAATCAAATCAAATGACAGAAGAATGATTTAAAAAAATACATATTTATTCTTTGCTTGAGTGTTGCCTTTCACCTTGCTGGATGATGACCCACATGGCGCTTTCCAACCTAGACCACTGCCCTTCCACCAGGCTGTGGTGCCCAGATGCTCCTGCTTCACGGCCAGCTGGGAATGGGAGAGGACCTCCAGTGCCAGCAAGGACCTCCAGTGCCAGCGAGGGCCTCCAGTGTGGGTGAGGACTTCTAGTGTGGGTGAGGACCTCCAGTGCGCTTTGCTGCACCACTGAACAGAACTGGCCCCCGGCAGCTCTGACCTGCCTTATCCTTGTTCTCCAACTTGCCTGCCTTAACATACCATTTGGATACAAACAAAACAAATATTTTACTGATTGTAAATCCCTGATCCGTCACTGACTGGAAAAAGGTTTCTTTCAAGAGCTGCTGACCTCAGGAAAAGGGCCTAAGAAATGCTTCTGAGTGTATTTTTTTAATCCCATCACTCTTTTGGTATTTTTAAAGGCTCATTTCTGGAATGGAGAACATTTCTTATGGGACAGATGGTTCAAAAGTTTGAGAATTACATAAAACAGGGAGGACAGATTTGTTGAACCTTCCCTCTAGATGCATCTCTATAAAGAAGCTAAGCACAGTTACAGCTCCTCACACACTTGGGTGCAAGATCGCTCCTCTTTTCTGGATACTACAGCGGTATGCAAACTTCAATATATGCTTGAAGCCAAGGACAGCTAATAAAGAAAGATGTTACCTATGTCCTCTGCTTGTCATGAATATCTGATGTAAAGTAATATGCCTACATTTGTAACAATGCACTCATCCCCCAGGCAAACAGTTAAGAAAGTAATACAAGCCTTCTACTTCCACCACAAACTCAGGCCAAGGTAAAAAACCAAAGCCAGCTGGCCAGCTTTCAAGAAGAGCTCACTTGCTGGATGGAAAGAAAGGAACTTTGTTGACATGGAAACCTATAATTTCAATATATATCTATAATTAACAAATAAAATAACAAGATGAGAAAGATCTCAAAAAGCTGTGATTAGTTCTAGTTGTGAGAGAATCTTTAATATCCACATATTAGGGGTGAAAGAGTAAAAACAGTGACAAAGAAGGTGTTAAAACAAATTGTACCCAGCTGGTGTTAGAGGGCTCAATGGGAATGTGAGAAATGAAACAACAGTAATCTGATGCTGGAGCGTGTTTCTGTATCAGTGCTCTATTGCTGCTATAAAAAGGAGCTTCATGTGGATTTCATCTGTGCACATTCAAATGAGAGCTGCTGCCCTGAAAATTTCCAATCAGAATAGAAGGCAAAGAGGGAAAAATGGGTAAAATATTTAAAGAAAGGTGCAGAGAGACAAAAGATGCAGCCACAATACAAATGCAGAGGTTGCATAACCACACTTATATCTGATGACACAGGAGGACACTAAATAGCTCCAATTCGGAAACAATCCTTGGGACAAGGACAAGCCTTTAGCCATCAGACAAATCCATGCCAGAGATGACTTGGACCAAGCAGAGGGAATGAAACTTTCTGGACATTGCTGTACATGGTAGGAAGAATTCTTCCACTATGGCTTTTCTCTCTTTCTGGGGCATTTCATGGCTACCAAAGACCAAGTAATTGTACTGGATGCTTCTACACATTGTGTGCGTTATTAGTTCAGATTTTGATAACACCTCAGCAATAAACCTTATTTCCTTGGAAAGAAACCTCTAAATAAGTATGTGGCCCATGCCTCAGTCCAAAAATAGAAGGGCACAAATCACTAGAGCAAGCTAACGTTTTCACGTTCAGAAGTGACAGGCTCAGTTTCTCTAAAGAGAAAACGAGGGTTGTTGTTATACTATTATCTTTGCTTGATATTTACTGTTAAAATAATTTCTGTTCTTGAATTCAGGTGTTTCACTAAAAGGTCTGGGCATGCAACATCCTTCACAGATAGGCAAGCACTGATACAGGGAAGAGGGCACAGATCTAACTAACATTTCCATGTCCCACCTGAACTGAGAAGGTGGAGTTCACAGCAGGCTTCATTTGTGGTAACAAATATTATCTGTAATGCAAAGTCATTTGTATTTCTCCACTTGCTAAGTCTGGGCAGAGCTGGCAATGTAAAACAGAATAATAAAAAAAAAAAAGAATCCATTAATTTGTATATAAATAAAGTAAACATAACAAAGACTAGCTGGAGTTACCATCTGCTGCACAGCTTTTTCACGTAGGTATAGTAATGGCATGGGGGTGATGTAACTCATCTCTTGGTGTTTGATGGTTATTGGTCTCCTCACTTTTCCAAAAGTAATTGCAAATCTGAGGCACTTCAAAACTTGCAGTAATCATTTTTTTCCCCTCTTCATTATGTGGTAGTATACTAGTGAGATCCAAGGGAGAAGAACAAGATATATGTTTGAGATCACCCTAAATATAATAAAACCCAAGAGTTAAGTGACAAGCTCTATTTTATTTCTGATCTTTTCATTTTTAACTGCCCCTTTTTAATAATCTCCCTTTCCTGTTTTGTAAAATCTGAAAAGCCAGAGGCTCCCTCACCAGAAAAAAAAAGTAAGTTTCATTGTAACTGGATCATTGATCTCTTCATCATTATTTTTATGGGCTTTGGGAAATTACAAGGAGATAAAATTGTGGAAAAATAAAATAACTGCTGCCTTCGCTGTCTGTGCACCTGCTGATCATCAGGAAGGAAAGGCACAATTTGCTGCATATCTGCTCCTGTTCCCCAACTCACTACAGACCCCTAGGTGTGAATCACTGGGCAAAAATGAAGACAACTGTCAGGCTTTTAAGTGTGGAGGGTGTTTTTAATACAATCTTACATTAGGAGAAGTTAAACCTCGAGGCATAAATACATCATTCTCTTTCACATCATTTAAGCTAGTTCAACGCTTCTTAGCGCTCAGTAAATATAATTGTATTTTGCTGCAGAGCCAGAGCATGCTGCAAAAAGGTATTTTTCTGCTTAGGATGAAAATCAAACACGGATTTAAAAGTCTTCCTCAGACAGACAGTCTGTTTAATTGGTAGAATTTATGTGAAGCCTAGCCACTTTTCTGCCTTCTCATTCACCATTCGCCTCCTATGTACAAGTTTTCTAATTGTCCAGCTTAGAGGCTGTTGTCACTTCAACCACAAACTCTACATACTACAAAAGGGTTATCCCCATCAGCCATGGCTGAGTGAGGTGATGGAGGTGGTGATGGGACCAGGAGGAGAAGAGCGCTGGCCCCATGCTCCACGTTGGGGTTATTAACCTCTCACTGCGCACCTTCACCCCTCTGCCTGAGCATCAAAAATAGTTCATTTGAGCTAAAGAGATCAGAATATGATGAGACACATCCCAGGCTAAAACCTGAGACAGTTAGAGCTTCCTCAGTTGGCATTAGCTATATCTTGAGTTAATAAACCTTAGTTAATCACTGGCCCTTAGAAATGGCAGTTGTTTTAAAGCAAATGTCACACCTATGGGCAAGTATGTACAACACTGCATGCCTTCTACAAAAAATTAACAGTATTCACACATTGTATAACCATTAAAACATCACAGGCACAAATGTGATCGATTCTTCCAGTCTGAGTTGACTTTGTCCCCTTTTTCACTGACATGACAGTGATTTGTTAGTTGTGCCATCAGTAGTCCAACAACTGAAGCAGCCATGGACAGTGAAGAGATGTCAGTGCCTGCACTACAGATCTGCATGGCTCAGATAATCTCTCTCAGAGGTAAATGAAGTGAAATACCACATCACTCTTCCTTTCTCATGCTAGACAAACTGCTCCTAATGAAAATGTTGAACTGCACTGTCTTTCAATCAGTGTATCTTAAGCCACTGCTGATTATATGGGTCTGAGAAGGTATTTTGGGAAGTCTGGTGAGTTTAGACAGTGGGTGAAATATGCTGAAATCAATTAAAAAAACCCTCATCTGTTCTTCAGGACTAGTCTTTCTCTGTGCATATTTCAATACAATAAATATCTCAGAAAAACATCCTTTATATTTTCCCTTTTATCAGAATAATTCCCTTTGGCCCTCCCAGAAAAGAGTGCTGGAAAATGTATTCAAAACCTGATTACATTTTCTGTCCCTTTTATACTCTTTTAATTAGCAAAAGTAGGATTGTAGATGCCTTAGGAGTCAGATTCTGCTTATTCTCGCTATTTTCTGAGGTGCATTACTGTATCACCTACCGAACCTGAGGACATCAAGGCCTCCCCATACTATGCGCTGCACAGACTGATAACATAGCCCCTTTCTGAAGGTGGCAATCCTTTCCTCTTGGAAGTCTACGGGAGTTTTGTCACTCGTTGCAGCAAGTCACAGAATGGGCAGAGGGTGGTTGTGGTTTAATCCCAGCCAGCAACTAAACCCCACGCAGCCGCTCGCTCACCCATCCCCCTCAGTAGGATGGGGGAGAGAATTGAGAGGGCACAAGTAGAAAAAACTCGTGAGTTGAAATAAAAACAATTTAATAATTGAAATAAAACAAAGTAGAACAGTAATAACAATGATAACAACAGCAGTAACAGAATATACAAACAAGGCGATGCACAACACAACTGCTCACCAACCGCTGACTGCGTGTCACGAACAGGGGAGGGACCCCATCCCCCTCCCCCCCCCCCAGTTTTTGTACTGAGCATGACGTCACATGGTATGGAATACCCCATTGACCAGCTGGGTCAACCGCCCCAGCTATGCTCCTCCCCCCCAGCTTCCCCTGCACTTGGCAGAGCATGGGAGGCCAAAAAGTCCGATGCAAGCACCACCCAGAAACAACCAAAGCATCAATGGGCTGTCAATGCTCCTCTCATACCAAAACTAAAACACAGCACCCCCCCCAGCTACTGGGAGGAAAGTTAACTCTGTCCCAGCCGGCACCAGAACAAGGATCCAAAAAAGGACTACCCCACCCAAGCACGTTTTGAGCTTAGGCAAAAATACATTAACATCTTTTCCTGATCCATCCAGTGCCATCCTTTCTGTCATATGGTTTTTCACCCACATTTTTAACTGTCAGCCTGGGTGCGTATCGCCAGCCCCTGATGCAAACCTCCTCATTTAGAATCAGACAGAAAATAGTTTTCCTCAAAGGGGTTATCTGAGGTGCCTTTTCTCTTAAACGCCTATCTTAGGAGCTGCTTCAGAGAGAGTTTTCTTTTACAGAATTGGAGTTCGATGAGTTACTCTCTGAGCTTGTCAGCAGACAGACATTTCTCCATTTGGATTATATTTCCCTGTCCTTACTTCTTTCATTTTGCATGCAGCATTTCAGGATAATCAGTTTTATTTGTTTATTTGTTGGGTTTTGTGCTGGTTTATGCAGAATTCTGTAAGTCCCATTTCTGTGTTGGTGAAACATTGAGCAGGTGCAGATGTGGCCCATCTGTGAAATGTGTAGCTTATACTGGGCAGAAGGAGAGGAAGAGAGGAAAATTAGTACTCTTTGTCTTCTGTCTAGGAGGAGGAGATAGAGGGAATAAAGAGGAAAGTTACTGCTGTAGCTGGGGCTGGAAGGCATGGATTTGGGCATGTTTTATCCTGAACACGTGATAGTCATGTTATGACAAGTCTGATATTGACAAAAAATGTCAAAACTTTGCTATTCTAAGTGATCCTGCAGAGTGACAAAGAGTGTATTGAAGAATGTATTGAAAACTCAGTTAATTTTAGTTGTCACAGAGAGTGACTATGCAGAGCTCCCAAATAACCCAGAGTACTGCTTTTCTTTTCCTGTGAAAACGTGAAAAGAGGAATGTGCAGCGAAGGTAGCTAAGTAAAAAAATATTTGTTAATGGTAAGAGGCCAAGTGTTCATGCTGTGGCCCTTTTTAGGAAGCGCATAGACAGAATTTGCATCTCGTTGTTCCCAGCAAGCTCGTATATGCGTGTTTTGCACATTGGATCCCAGAACATGTATTGAAGTGGGCTCGGCGCTTTGCTCATCTGCAACTGATGCGTCAGTTTATGATGTGAAGAAGCACAACGGCACTCTAGCAGATGGGGCTGAGCATGCCCATGCCAGAAAACCAGCATGTGAAGTAAGTTTGAAAAAGACAAGTAGATGATTTGAAGGCCAATACAAACCTCTCGGTAGTCGCTGCTCAATTAGCTTTGAAAGCAAAAGCTGGTGTGTAAGACATGCTCTGTCTTCAGGTATCTAATGCAATTCAGCCATTTCCAGTGCTTTCAAGATTTTCTGTAGTACAGAAAGACCCTGTTGATAAACTCCTCAGTTAAACTTTGTTTCTAACTTCGGTGAGTGCTTAGTCAATTCCTAGTCACGTAACATCCATGTAACTTAAGCAATTCAGTAAACTTTTAGCAAACGCTGGATGCTGTTTGGGTTTTTGACTTGGCTTTTTGTATCTGTCCCTAGTTACCAGAATAAATGAACCTTGTTGCAAAGAACTTCTAAAAATTTACCTTAGGAGACAGTTTAAGTACTAGGTGGGCTCTCTGAAGAATCTAAAACCATCTGAAGGCTGTCACTTAGAAAGGCATAAACAACCTACCCAGCTACAGAAAATAATTTTTAGCTGTGACAAATTTGTCTTGCTGTTTTTTACAAAGAGAAGAAAGTGCTTTTTAATAATTTTCTATGATAAAGTTTCTCACCCCAAAAAGCCTTTGCCCTAACTGTAGCTTTTGCCTGAAGAAACATACATATAATTTCTGCTAACCATGCCCAGATCTTAATTTCATAAAGAAATTTTTTTTAATGTATCAGCACATTAATTTCTTTTAGCTGAAAAATGTTTTACAGAGGAAATCATTATATAGTCTTCTTAAAAAAATAGAATTTTTATCTGAAAGATATGTATATACTACATATATAGGATGCTGGAACTACCCTCGATTCCCTTTTGAAATGACAATAAAGCATGCATTTGGACACCATACCACCCATCTGAAGATTTCCAGGAGAGATGGTAAGAATATTCTCTTGGCATCGACAGCAATATATATAAATCACATCTCATATCTGACTTTGGTAAAAGAATTTAATTACCAATTAATTCTATTAAGACACCATTACATTTTTTGTCAGTGAATTACCTATTACTAACTTGAAGTCACTACATTTTTCAGGGAAAATCTATTTATAGTACTCATAAAACAAACTAATTGAAAGCGTAATTAAATAGAGGCCAGAATCTTAAATAAATGACAGATGCTTGCTCCCTAGATTAAGCACACTAAGCAGGCAATGCTTCTCACATAACATTTCCAAAGAGTCCCGTATTACCATTTTGCCCTTGACACTGACTACTGAAACCGCGTCACCCTCTGATAAAAAGTGGTATTTCAGTCCTGCTCGGGGGCAAGAGGAGAGCTGCGGTGGGCGCTGGCCCCTGGCCACCGCGGAGGTTCTCTAGCCACCGCGAAGGTTCTCTGGCCACCGCGGAGGTTCTCTGCAGCCTTGCCAGTCTCAGCCAGCGCCCCGCAGGCAGCGGGTGCACTGCCCTGGCACTGGCTCACACAAGGCACTGGAGAGTTTTAGCGTGTGATGTTAAAAGCCTCCCGCCGGTTTTCCTCTGGTTATCCTCTGCTGTGAGTTCCCCCACATTGCAGAAGTCTCAATTTCATGTGCTTAAAATAATTTTAAATGTCAGAGTCCCTTGGGAGCGACTGGGGATAACAAACCTCCTCCCCCGGCCCCAGGAACAGCCTTGCCACCACGGCATGGAGTTTTCACCAGACTGCATGCCAGGGTTGGCATGGCTCCGCAGGAGAGGCAGCGATTTAAGGAGGTGATGGCTGGAAGTGATGGATTCAAGGAGATGATGGCTGGGAAAGTCATCCCCCACAGATACAACCCCGGGCGGTGCTGTGTGAGACCTTGCTCTCCCCGCGGAGGCTCCCCGGGCTGCGCAGCACCAGCCTCCCCGCTGGCCCCTGCCATGCCAAGCTGGTCGGCCACAGCCGTGCCTGGGACTGCCCTCACCTCTCAGCTTTGGCAGTGTAAGGACTGGCAATTAGTATTTTCTAGAATAAAAACTAAAAATAAATAGTATTTAGTAATAAATTTAATATTCTAACTAATTAATATGTTAACTAATTAATATATTTAATTTGACTAATGAATATATTAACTAATAAATTTAGTCTTTTCAGCCTCCCTCATTTTTTGCTGCATTTCCCAACATTTTAATTGCCTGTACACGTTGCCTGAACACTTAAGTAAATAACAAAGGCTATTTCTAACAGGGTTAACTTTTTCAAACCAGCTAGTACCAAAGTCTGTCATTAGCCTCCTAAATCTGCCGCCTTTCAGAAATGCTGAACCATGACAGCACCTATTAACTTCAGGTCTAAATGTGACAGTATTGTCCAAAATGCTGTACATGTCTCTCAAACGTCTGTCAAGAAAAGCTTTTCCATAAAAGACATAGTGATGCGGCCTAACCAGCTACTTACTCCAGAGCTGGGAGTCGAGTCCACGGCCACCACATCTGCTGTGGCTGCAGTGGCGCCAGCAGCCATGTCCCTGCAGAACGTTTGTGCGGAGATTACAGGGGTCACTGTGCAGGAGCTAAACAGTGACATGGTCATAATGTCACTTCACTCCAGTGTAAGTGATTTTCTAAATGATGCCCCTTCTGAGGTTTGTATGTGTATAATCAAAGAGGCAGAAATAATTGTAGCATATGTTCAAAATGGCATTGCCATCTCGAATGCCCTATATGTTCAGCTGGTCTATTATTTCGTGCTCCATATAAACTTATGCTAAACAATTCTCTTCCTCTCCAGCTAGTCTCACATGAATTGAATGCATTGTCTCAGACTAGTGTTGAACAATATTGTGGCTTTCCTCTCCGCCTCAGATTCTCTCTCCTTAGCACCATCCCCTATACACAGCTCTCGGGACAGCGCTGCGTGTGCTGCATCCCCTCCCCAGCACGCAGCACAGCGCGCTCCTCACTGCACCCGTTTCTGCTCCTGGCGGAGGCTGAGGCTACGAGCGCACAGTAAAATCAGAGTGAAGCCCACCATGCACAACAGGGACAGTGAAGCCCAGATGGAGCCCGCTGAAATCCTCCCAAAACACCCGTGCCCGTTTCTTATTGATTGACGCTAAACGTTGTGAGGTACCTAAGAGGCATGGGAAAAAAGGCTCAGAGACTGAACCAGAGCCTGCATGTGCTCAGGATCCTCAAGCCTGTAGAAGAAAACGAGTCTCTGATGTTATACAGAGGTCTTAGGAACAGAGCCCTATATCAGAACCTTGGAAACAAAGCTGGAAGTTTCCAAGTAGTCTATTAATTCTCACATGAGTCAGTATACAAAAATGAGCAGGTAGACCCAACAATCTCTTCACTTTGCCAAAGCAATCTCTAATTTTCCTGTGATGTCTTGGGATTGCTTCGCAGTGCAGACATCATCTCTAAAAAAATGCAAGTCACCCTGCAACTGATAGGCATCTGCTTGTTCCAAGAAGACCTTGTTCTGCACATTGCAGAAGCAAACATATCAGTGGAATAAATGTTCAGGCAATGGATGGATTTGGGGATTAGAAGAAAGGTTGACTGGTGGTAAAAATACCACTGTTTGAGCATTTCTGTTGCTTAGAGTGAATGTCAGCACCACGTGTTCAGCTTCTCATTCTGAGCTCGTTCAGAGCACCCAGTAACTGAAAAATAAAATCTTCCACTGTGAAAAATATACACTTGTCATTGCTGAATTAGAAGCTGGCAATAACAATGCTAGCAGATGTTTGAGGTTTTTAAATGCTATTCTATTTTTTGTCTGATTAATTTGCTACCTGAAAAAATGTCAACATGAAATTTTCTGGACTAAAAAAAAATCACCCATTCCAATACTAAGCGGTAGTGTTGACATATCTTCTTAAGTGGAACAACATTCTTTTTCAGATCATAGGCATAAATGTCATTGTAAAGGCTTAACGAGGATGAGGACAAGCACATCAAAACCAAAACATGCTTGAATTACTTAACAAATAGCAAACATGTAGGCTTAGGCTGATATAATTCAATGGCTGCAGTGAAATAACTCTGAATTTATATTAATACAGACATGGTAGAGATTAATTCTAAATTTTCTATTAGTCATTTATTTGGGCTTTTTTATCCTGATTTGTCTTCGTTACACTAAATAAATTACAATCAGAAATCCACACATCAGTAGCATTGCACAAAGATTACAAAAGCATAACCTTCAGCTTACTGTATCCAAATTGGTAGTGGCATTGGAATGATCACATAACATTAAAATATGTATGTGTACTTAATTCTTTCTTATTTGGAGGAGTAGAAAAGCAAAACAGGATGATCTTTTGTGAAATGTGCCAGTGCTATCAGATGCTTACAGGTCTGGAAGTCAAATGTAGAGAGAAACAAGGAAAACATGAGGCTCTGAGTAAGGATGGAAAGGGCATTTCTGTCTACATCATATTGATCCTATCAGCAATCACATGAATTGCTTCCTTCTCCCCTTGTTCCCATTCTCCCCTTCTCCCATCATCTCATTTCTGCCCAGCCGAGCTGTCTCCAGCTTCCACAGTCACAGACTTTGCCCTGGGTGATCTTCTGTGCCATCAGTTAAGCTCCGGTGAGATTTTTGAAGCCACAGATTTTGCATCACCATTGCCAAAGATCCAGTGGCTTCTCTCCTTTTCTGTAAGCAAACATCGCTTTTCCTACTCTCCGCAGCATGTAAAGGTGCTCTTGGCTATCCGATGCATCTTCTCCAACTGGGGTTTTTTGCAACACTGATGATGCACATGGAGGTCTTCACATGTGGCTTCTGCCTGACCTCAACATCCCATGTTGTGCTGGAGGGCTGTACCTTGTTATGGGTAAAAAATATATTGTTTTTTCCACTTGGGATTTATCATCTACAAGAAGACAGTGACGGTTAAGATAGATAGATATTCTGTGGGAATTTTTTTTTGCTTTAGCATAAGAGGCTAGCATGACATTTTGCCAGGTGACTTATGCTGCTTGTTTGTCTTTATTGGAAAATCACCTCACTCCATCAAATAAGGTAGTGTTTACTTACTCCCATTTTAAAATTCCATGCTGCAGGATGCCCAGTTAGCGCTCTAAATGCCCTTGACAAGAATTTAAAAGCACAATAAATAAACATTTCCACCAAATAAAACAGCAGCAGCAGAAATTTTTCATAGCTATTCAAACCTTCAGCTAGATTAATTTCCCCCTCTTAGGTATGCTTTGGTCTTTCACTACATCAGCCCATCAGGTATGTAAAAACCAGTAATTTCTGAGCACAAGTTTTGTTTTCTGCCTATCTTATCAAGGAAATAATGTAGGATTCTTCAAGGAAACAGAGATCTTTGCTCTGCAAGGAGGGTATGAACACATTCAGGCACTCGGTCACAATGGCAGGGGATGCTATCGAGGCCCCAGGCACGTCTCAGTCTCTTGCATCACTGGTTAAACAAATCTTTGGTTTTACAGCCTCCAAATTTCCTCCAGCTATTCAGACAATGATAATCATTTTGACACATGATTACAAGAACTTGTTTTTACCTTGAGCAAAAGAGATCTCCAGTTTGAATGTGATCTTTTAGCTACTTAAATCTGTTTTCTAAACTGACATTGGAATATTTTTATCAAATCAAGGTAGGCTCTCTGAGTGGGATTCAGTTGCTGGAAAGTGGATGTCTAGTGCCATTTTAGCTGCTTTAGGGTGTTACAGCTGGTTGTTGTTCTAGACAGTTGGGGTTTTGCTGTCATATCTGCTATTCAGTATCTAAAACGCTAGAAGTCTGTATTTAGATACCTGAATGATTCATTCTGTCCTTTCCCTTAACATCATCTTAAAAGATATTTAAACATCACTGTAAAGTTATTTTAACTCTGTATCTCTGTATTACTGTTCTTTCTTCTGCTCTGCATAGTATTGTTCCATTTTATTTTCAGCTTGCCTCTCTGTGAAGGGTAAAAACCTGGTTAAAGTTTTCCAGTGGAACTCTAACCAGAGAATGGTTACAATTTCCCTCCCTTATAAAATATATTCTCCTTAACAATATTAAAACACAGGTATCCCTTCTTGAAAGAAAGATTTTATTTTTAAACATCATAAAATATCACAAAAATCCATTTAAAATAACTTTTTAAGTGTTCAGGAGGCTCGAAAGAATCATAGCTTACCATCTACCTAAATATACGATGATCATTCCTGAAAGTTTCTACAGAAAGTTATTTTCTGAACCCTCAATTATTCCTCCAAATTCTTGACATCTCAAGTGACAGACAATACCTAAAGAAGCATGGTCCAAAATGAAGAATTCAGGGATAGTGGCTTAATTTCATATTGCAGTTTCTTCCAGCCTGCAATTTTAGAAATAAATTCCTGCGATTTATAAAGGCTGAGCACAACAGCAACATGTCTTCAAACAATATTCAGACAACCTCATGGCCTCAAGATCAGCTTTGCTTAGCAGCATTTTTCCACAACAACAAATTAATTTATTCTCAGAAGAATGGATGGACATTACACAGAGTAGACTGGCAGAGGAGAATGATGGATCCACTTGGTTACCTCTACTGTCGAATTATTAAGCATTATTTGTAAAGTTAAATTCAACAGCTAAAATAAGGCTATTCTGTCCAATAACTGGTGTTAGAATGGACCCTGGAGACAGAAGTTAAATCAAGCTGCTGTTTTGCTGCAGTTGCAGACAGCATGTATTAGAATGAGCAGGCATTTGGTATTACCTCCAGACTAGTAGAAAATTAAGAGTTTGAATTTCTAGAAATGCATAAATCATCCTTGCAATACCTGCATGAAAATGCATGCAGGCTTAAAATGAATAGCAATATTTATGATGTAACATTATCTATAACAAACTACATTCATAATTCACACTTCCCAAGAATAATTTTCAACATTTTCTTACATAGTCTTGCCCAAAACAAGCTGCAAGATGCTTGCATGTTTTCAATATATCTAGATTAAATCACCATTTGCCCATATCCATAGAAAATTTCAGAACAAGCTTCAGTATGGCCTGGGAAGTAAGTAAGTTTTACATGGTATGGCCCATCAATATATATTCATAATTAAATGCAGTAATTTTTAATTTTGGTTATAGGAAAAAAAAAAAAAGCTGAAGATGTAAGCAGAAAAAATATAATTAAACAGAAATGTAACTTAGTATAAGAAAATATATTTATTATGGAATTTAATTTCTAGACACCTTAAACACATAAGTAGAGTGAGATTATACATATGGCAGCCATACATACGTTTTAACACCTCGTCTAATTGGCAACCTCCATTGTTTAACGCTCACATCTCCAAAATTATGTCTCCATATCTGCACACAAAATTCATGCACTCTTTTTTGTTGTAATAGCAAATAATGCAAATTTATAGTTGCATGTGACTTTGTGAGAGTATTGATCACTGTCCTTATTAGCTGCCTCTATGCGCTGCAGAATAAGGATCAAATATGAATGATGAATAAACATAAACCTAGAGAACAAAGTAGTCAGGTAATTGCCCTCTTTCACCCATCCACCTACCCATCTTTTAGAGTGGGATATGGACGATGAGGTGGATGAGAAATACAAACCCTACACTTGTCCTGAGGAATTTACAGTCTCAACAGATGAACAACAGGCAGTGAGTAAGACACAAGTCCTTGGTCAATAAAATGTGTTCACTGCAAAGCTGTGAAACTACTATTTCTTATGCATATTTCTAGGTTCTAGAGGAACAGATACATACCCATTTCACCACTGAGCTGGTCCCTTACTCAAAGCAATGCTTCAGATACTGGATCGAAATAGGCTAAGTTCAGCAAAAACATTTGTCCTGTAGTGGTGGCTCAGAGAAGTGAAAACATTCCTTCTTCTCCACCGTAAGGTCATATTCAACATATGAGGGAAGCATGGAAGAAGCAGAGAGGAGAGTAACAGCAAAAACCAATGAGACATCAGGAAGAGAAGACAAGATATGAGAGAAACTGAAACCTCCTCACTCCAGATCAGGCATAGGGTTTTTTGGAGCCTTACTGACAAAGAAGCAGGCAGTATTTTTGAAATGAGATTGTTACAGTAATCCCACTGAAAATCAATGACAACTGCCCACTTAGGGTGGGATTAATTTAAACGCACCTGTCTACAGTGAGAATGCCAGTGTGTGACAGAGCCAACATGAGCAACAATCACAGTCAACAGAGTTTAGTGCACAATTCACCTCATCCTAAACTAAATGCCTACATTTGGTCATATGAATCTCATCTTAAACTCCGTTGGCTGTGTTGAGTTGATCTTCCCAGTTACAATGGTAGCCAAGACAGCTGGTTCAAATGTGGACGTCTGTGTTGCATAGCTCCACATTTAGTCAGATGAATGCCAAACCTGACTCCATTGGATACACTTGAATAATTGCAATGAAACAGATTACTTTTGATGTTGACTGTTAGAGCAAGTCAGGGAAAAATCCAGGCTTAGAAATACACGATCCGAAATTTGGAGCAGGAAAAAGAAGACAGTCTCAGTTGTCTGCACAGAATGAAGATACCCGAGGAGGGAGAAACATCTGGAAGAACAGGAACATCTTGCACTAATCCATAGACTAAATGTAGTCATGTCTTTTAACATGCTAAATAGACACAATGTCATTTTCAAAGTTGAATAATGTTAGGAATAAAATCAGATTTTCTCCTGAACATTCATTGTCTTCATGCTTGACGTACATTTCCTAAATTCAGACTTTGCCATAGATGTTGTACTTATTATTTAACGAATAGTGTTAGTGCAGAGTAAAGAACTTCATAATAACCTAAATATCAGAGCCATAATCTTTTCTCCCCCTGCCCCAGCTTCTGGCCAATTTGGGGAGTGATTCACTTTAAGCCCAGATGTTGCCTCATGCAGCAACGTTAGCATCCTTTTCTCACATTGAATGAGTTAGCTCCTGTTCCCAATGGGAGACATATGCTCCCTCCGCCTTTGGTTTCACACTTGAAGAGTTACTGTTTGCTTGTTTCTCCTCCAGCATAGAAAGTGTATCATTTCTGTTTAACTGTGAGTTGTCTTTTTATTCCAAGATCTCAACATCTGTTAAAATATTAATAAAAGTGTTACAGAATCCATGTGAGGAAGGAAAAGGACAAGATAGATCTGTAGCAATGGACAAAACCACAGGACTTTATTCCAGGATGTAAAAACACCCTCTCAGATTGAAACTCATGATATAAGTTTCAGCAGACAAGAAGGATATGGGGATATATATGGATATTGAATAAAACCTTTCATGGTCAAAAGTATCCTTTGATTTCTCCTGTCATCCAAAAATAGGGATGCAAGTGTTCCTGATTTAAAAATATCACAAGAAAACCAGATGAAGAAGCAGATCAGTAGTTAAAAAGTGACAATATTTCTCGAAGATTGCAAAGCAATGCAATTCAAATAGTCCTCACACACTTCAGAAGACAGGCAGAAAACTCAGTCTCCAGTGTAATCATATGTTTTATTACCTTCTGATGCTCAGGTAGCAAAAAGGGTGATCACATTGTAAATGGACAGATAGCTAAACTCCTATATTATGTGCACAAAAACAGAGCGATACTCATCTCCTTGTCTCCTCCTCAAAGGTTATCCTTGTTATTTGATTAGGTGGAAAAAATCCATCATTCAGAATACACACACAAATTTTTCTTCATCTGCTGTCATTATCCTTTCTTGCTATTCTGTTTAAAGAAAACAGAATTCTTCTAAATTAATAAAATTAATCACCTAATAAAACCAACCATAAATGTTTTAAATATTCCTTTCTCAGTCTGAATTTATTTTTATAAATCCATGGTAGATGCTCTTTATTAATCCTTTGGAAGTACAACCATGGGTGTTTTTTCCCCTGCAGGTTTACGCCTTTGAACATGAAGAAATTGTTAGTCTCTCCGTTCATTTTTTATTTTCCACGTTAATTAAAAACTTGTCCAGATGGCACTGTACAAATGTCTTTCATGCAGATTTCTGGCTTTGAAATGCAGCTACCCACCTCAAAATACAGCATTTCCGTCTGCTGGGGAAAATAGCTCTCCATGGTTCATTTTATGTATACTATTGTGCGGGGGAGAGAGTGTTTCACTTGGAGTAAAAGGAGTGGAGATTCACCTCCAAACCTCCCATTTTCCATGAAAATCTCCATATAACTATTTGTGTGTGCATGTTTTGTGTGTGTGTGTATGCACACATGGATGCCTCAGAAGAATAACTGAAAAATTCATATTACCTTAATATAATGTCTACATATAACCCTCAGCCAGGTGGTTAATGAGAGCAGAAACTAGTAGCACCAACGTGTTTCACATCTCTTGAGACAAATGATTAAACCAAGCTTAAATCCCACCTAAGAAGTTCCAGAAAACCACATGCCCTCACTAGGTCTGATTTCCCCACTGAGGAGGATTCTGAGAAAGCATGCAAGCAAATAAATCTTTATTCAGGTGAAGACAAAATGGTGATACGTTTAGAACACAGTAAGAGCAAAACCCCCTCCCTTGCTCACCCACCTCCAGATGCCCTGCATCCAGGAGAAGGCATCTACTGGCAGGGAACCCTTGGTGCCTGCAAGCTGCCCGCTCAGCCTCGCCCCGCGCTGCCCTGTCCCCCTCAACTCAGGGACTCCCCTACGGGCACTTGGATCACTGCAGTCCTCTCCTGGGCTAGGTAGGTGTCCTGCCATCCTCCACACCAACACTTCCATTTTGATTGCACTCAAGGAGACCTCATGCTAAGGCATTTCTCACCATTTCTCGCCTGCTACGTGTCATCGTCTCTTACATTGAAATCCCCATCGCAATGGAAAGAGCATTCAGGGATGTGTAATGGAGACCTGCTTGCCCAGGAATGAGGTCTTTGCACAAGTTAAAATCACCTTCTCTTTTTCAAAAGCCAACCTTCCTGCAAAACCCAACCTGTCTGTGGTGGCTCCCGAGACGTTACCAGAGGAACTGTTGGTAATTAGTCAATGTAAACTAAGGCCTGTATGGTCCTGCTTTCTGCTTTTCACCAACAGTGGGACAGAGACCTCTTTGCTTTCTTGAATGATAGATAGACATGTATATGTAGTTATTACAAACAAATATTGATTTCCCATAAATAATGTATTATGAGCTCTTCAACTGCTCAAGTAAGCGACTGCTTTTTTTCATACTGTACCCGCAGTCCTGTCTGCATGTCACAGATTTTACTATCATTGCAGTTCTGTTGCATGCATAACATAGTAACCAGATAAAAATGACTCTCATGTGTCAAGAGCGGAAAACTGTAAAACATTTTCTTTAGCAGCATGTGACTCTAAGACTTCTGTTTGTGAAAGAGCCAACACAGTGTGCTATCCCTATTTGAATATATGGCTTCAAAACACACTGCAATTAAAAGCTATTGGAGAGTTGGTTTAACATAGAGGATGATGTCATATTTCCTTCCATGTCTCCTAGCTAAAGAAAAACAAAACCATCAGGCCAGGTTTTATTTTCCTCTATTGATTCCAGATATCTCCATTAAGCTCAGCCTTAAGAAAAGGTGTTACTCCCTCCTCCAAGGTTATCAAAGGAGGAGGGCAAATAGTCCTTAGGAATATGAACAGTGGCTATGTGACAAGAAGAAGAAGGTTAACAGCCTTAACCGTATCTGATTAATTAAATGTTTACTGCTCTGTGGACGTTTGGTCTGCAATGCCCGCCACTGATATCAATAGAGGTCTTGTTTAAAAACCTCAGGTTGCATTCTCAAAATTCAGGGGGTAGGGTGGACTTTAAAAGTTTGACTGTTGAAAAAGATGAAATATTTTTCCTTCTAGTTTCACTCTGATCACACCCCCTTGGAAAGTAAACAGGATCAAATCTTAGCATTGGACTTCAGAGAGGAAAATGCTTAGGTAGATGGTCTAGCTCATTTACGTGGTCGTGCGAAGGACTGCTCCTCGCAGTCTATTTTCTAGTACTTTGTTCAATCTGTTTTCAATATTTGAACAAGAAATGTTGCCCTTTGGAAGAGTTTGCCAGATCTGTCAGGGCCTGTATTACTGTAATTAGTCTTACATTTCCCCTTTTGTTCATCTACCCCAGGTTTTAGGTTGTTGTATCCCACCAGTTTTTTCCCATGTCTTGCAGAAAACATTCTATAAGGAAACTCATTACTATTAGGAGATGGGAAAGGGCAATGAGAAATCCTGGTCTGTTTAAAGTTGATTACAAAAATGCTATAGTGATTGTAATGGGGCCAGGACAAGACACATGGGCAAGGCTTTGGTCCACACATAAATTCAGCATGATACTCAGCCTAAGGGACTGGGGGAGGGAGGAAGAGAAAGAGGAGGAAAGCTCTGCCTTACGCCCTCTTGAATCTGGGCTGTTCTGGCTGCTAATTTAGATACAAATGCCACCATCAGCAGTCTGCATGGACCCTCACACTGCTTTGAAACCCCACTGAGACACCTTCCTGGCATATCTTACTCTAATACTATGAGTTATGAGCTCCATGGCTCTCTTCCCTTATGGCAATGGCTCTCCCCCAGTTGGGTATGAAGATTTTAGTTCCCTCATATTCACCACTTGCCCACTTCAGTAGGCTAAAAGGGGTGGCATGAGGAACAAGGCTCAAGCCCCTATTCTTTCATCTTAATTTTGGTGCCTTGACTTTGGCGCTAACATGTTGTCTGGTTTGTAACAAATTACACAAGCTCCCCGTGTTTCAGCTTCTTCGCCTTTAAAATAGCACTAGTGATTTCAGCTTTTTAATGTACTTTGAAACGTGCGGACATAAAGCACTACCAAGAGAAGAAGGTGTTTGGGGTTTTTTTTATATTTTGTCTTTTTAATACAGGCTCATTCCATAAATTATCAGCATTACCTCTCTAATGTGAACACATCTTCATTGTTGTTGAAGATACTCTTCAACACTTTGCTGATAATACAGAATCTCTGTCTACTATTCCTGATAATTGCTATAAAACCTCATTCTGTCACCAGCAATATATATTTTACTGAAGGTTGTGTATCCTTGTCAGAAACTGCAGCCTTCACTTTCTTCTTTCACCCATAGTTTTATGTGTACTGCAACAGCCATGAGTAATTTTAGCTTCCAGATCCAGCATAAAGAAAAATCACTAGTTTATGGGACAAGCTATTACTTCCTCATATTATGTTGCACACCCTGTTTTCTGCACTATCCTCTGTCCTTTAAATCCGTTGCTTAAAAACTCCTTGATGATTTCTTTATTTTTCCCCTAAGCAGCCTCTGATTTTCAGGTTGGCTTCCCTGCAGGGTAGTCTATCATCTCACTTTTCCTTTACATTCCTCCGTTCCATAATCAGTATTTTGCAGTCTGTGCTGGACATCTGGTGGACTACAACTCCCAGATCTAACGTGTGATTACTTGAGGTGAATCACTGTCTTTCCATGTAAATGCTCAGGAAGGTTAGAACCATCCAGGAAAGCGCCTGGAAAAGGCAATGACAGGAATCAGTCGCGTGCATGATGCCTGGCGCTCAGCAGCCACAGAGCACTCAGGGCTGCAGCCTCCGGTCTGTGGGGTCACCCCAGGAGAAACGTGTCCTTAATGTCCCAGGCGTGGCCGTGGTGGGAAACGAATGGAGATTTTGGCTCTCGCAGGTGTGACAGACAGCACAGTGCCCGTATTTCCCCATCAGTGGGGAGACGCCTGTAGGAAAGTGTGGCAGCCCCAGGCCCATGGCAGGGAGAAGGTGTTTGGGCTTTGCCATGGCTCCTTCAGAGGAGCACAGCTCAGTGCTCAGCCTTATGGAGGCATGCAGGGGGGCAGGAGTCATCTCCACCACCCCAGTGTCCAACAGCTTAGGCACTTACAGTGGTGTCCAGGTGCCTGGCAATAGGCAGCTGGTCCGCTGCGGACACAGCAGGGCCAGCTCGGGTATATGTTCCACTGGGCAACCCGAGCCCAGACTGCTGAGAAAGAGCTGTGAGAAAGTCAGTGGGACGCTAGAAAAATAAAGGTACAGTCAAGGGTAGGGGTGCTCAAGGATTCAGGAGGGAAAATGGCCGACTATGAGCTCCTGGAGGAGGAAAGCAGGGAGGCTGGTCAGGATGAACAGGAAAGCCTGGGCTCGTCAGGGCCAGTCAGTTCTCCAGTTCGAGTCACTGGTGCAGGCAGGGTGGGTGGGAGATGGCATCTCCGAGACACCCAGACCTGGCCCTTCCCCTCCCGGTGCCCCTGAGGCCAGCAATGGCTCCATGGTGCTGCACCGGGGAGCAGACCTCAGCCTGACAGCTCATTAAATCCTACCTGTCCTTCATGTCTGTTAGCTCATAAGTAATTGATTTACACTTCCAAGTTGCATTTCTCTACTTGCAGAGTCTCTTTGCACATAGCTAAAAATGTCCAAACAAGCTGACCCAAAAAAATGGGCTATAACAACCGTGTTTTTCAAGTGGTCAACAGGCCACTCTTCCACCCCTGCTCCTCCAGATGACCCTTTGCTCTAAGACCGAGGGGTGACTTCTTTTGTTCTTGCTCAGGAGCTCTAGCTATCCAAACCCCGATTTCACATACTCAGACATGGGAAGCAGAAGACTTTAGCAAGGATTTAATCTCCACTTGACAATTCTGGTACATCATATCACACATCTACAGTTTCTTCGTCTCTCTGTAAATTTATTTATTTATTGTGTCTTTTATTAACGCACAATGGATGTGCATTAGCGAAGCAACCAAAGTAGAATTAAATTGCTTTCCTATCTACTTTTGCTTTATAAATCAATAGATCTGTGACAGTAATGTGTTTTAAACACACAGAAATGCTGGATACTTCTTTTCATAGTGAGTTGTCCAAATATTTGCCTGCTATCCTCAGAATGCCTATATTCTCTAAGCAAAAAATTTATATCACTTTTTTCCTTTGCACTTTATATAAAAGCTTAGCTTTGCCTCTTCATTCACTTCTATTACCTTTGTTATTTTTCACAGACCTGTACATAGGTCCATATATTTCTTTAATAGGTTTTAAATTTTACTGCAGTCCCTTGTTATTGGCTCCCCAGCCAATTTACTTTACTCAGCAATATGATCTATTCGAGTGGAAATGGGAAGTTTATGCGATAGTCTCCCTAGACTTGTCTGAATATATTATGCTCTGAGCCACACTGGCCGGGGTGCACCTTTATCTTAGAAGCTACGCAGTCTTGCCACACTTGCACAGGAACCGCTGGAAACCCAAGGTCCCATGACCGTGTGGGGTGAGGAATTGAAGATTCTGCGAACACAAGATCACTAAAGGACTCTATGTACATTTTATTAAGCTGAAAGGAATTAAAAGAATAAAAATGTTTGGGGGAATGCTCCACTGAGGATCCCATCCAGCACTGGAAAATTTCCTGGACTGGTAAGAGCAAGCAGAATATTTCTAAACCCGTCCTTCTTCAGCCTATGATGGGATGTATCATTCAGAAAATGGGTTCCAGGTTTGCCTGGTTTCTCTGATGTCTTCAGGGCTGACCAAGCCCTCAGCAAGGCTCCAAATGCAAGCATAGTTAGACAGGGTGAAACCGCTTTTAGATCTCACAAGCCTCCTTCCAGTCTTAACTGAGCATAGCTTACTCAGAACAGAAAAGTGGTATACATCTAGTTCAGATACTCATTTATAGTTGGGTCAACTGGAAGAGAGCTTCCAAGCAGGTATAGAGCATGATTTAGATTTAATCCTGTATATCGCAACTGAGACACCTTTACCAGTCTACTGTCACATCCCGTATTATGCCTGTGTTGACGCTGTTCAGTCTCTGAAAGGACTGTATGATGGGGTAGGCTGTGGCAGCGAGAACAAGGCTCATCAACCCTGACAGTCTACTCCAGTCTTTTATTCCTATCCCATTGTGTGTCCATCACTCTGGTTTTTAGCTCTATGTAGCCATTTTTTTCTGTGACAAATGTTCTTACTTCCTGCCCTTGCTTGATTAATCTTTTCACCAGCTGTATTTGTGTTTGCAGAGTATATGTTGCTATGCATTCATTTCACCACCTCCACACCTTAGAGCATTGGCAACAATCACTTACATTCTTTAAACAAAAATGCTCTTAACTCTTTGCATCCAAAGTAAGAAAAAGAAACGTCAGTATCAGGGATTGTGACTAGACAATGATTTCGCTGTAAGAGTCTGTGCACTGTGGGAGGCAAAGGAGGGACAGCATCACCTGGGAAGGCATATAAGAATAGACAACATTTGGCTTGACAGAGTCGTGGGTCCCTCTCTGTTTGCTCCTTTCTTTGTGGAATTGTAATTATTAGTAACAAATTAATATAAATTAATGCCCAACACAAGCTGGCACATAATGGGGAGCAGAGCGGGTGGCAGAGCAGCAAAACGTTTGTGCGTGGTTAAATAACAAGTAACTAAGGTTCTAGCAAGCACTCAACAATATGTGCTGTAGCTCCTGGGTTTTGAAAGATCAATGACACGGCCATTTGTTGTGCACGGACAACAATTTCCTGCCTTTGTATCAGCTATCGGAAAGAAACTGCCCACCCAAGGCCTTGGCAGATTGTGCTGGGGCCCAGGAGAGGTGCTTGCTTTCTTCCAGGCTGCATTGCCAGGGCTGAGCACCACATTTTGTCCTGTCAGTCACTTAATTAGGACTTGACTATTGGATGTGGCAGGTGCAGCCTGCGGTGTCAGCGGCCAGCATCTGTATGTTCCTGTCCTGCTGCTTCCCAAATGGAAATGTGCAATTGCCTTAAAGAGAGTTAGTTTCTGTCTTTGCTTTTGCTTTAAAGTATTTGAACAATTTACAGATAGGCTTTTTTTTTGTTTCTTTGATTAGGTCTTATTTGCTCCTTTATATTTATTTCAGAGAGGGCATTGTTACAAAAAGCTTCAAGGACAGTCTGTGCTGTTTTCCTCGCTCCGTAATTTTCTCCTTACAATTTTTCTTCAAAAGAATGAATAATACACCATTCAATGCATTGAAACTGCACTCTGCTAATGGAAACGTTGCCTGGAGCTGCTTCGAAATGGTGGTCCAAACCAGCCCAGAGCACTGAGCAATCTGTGAGATGGGCACTGGGAGTCCGCTGGTATTGCCGCAATTTTGCAAGTAATTTTGGCATTCATGGGAGTTATTGCCACAAAGCTTTGAATCTTCTGTGCTGGGTCTTTCAGGTCTCAGCAGGATTTGTCTTCAAAACTTTGACTTGTTTGCCTAATGCAGTGTTTCAGAACTGGCAAAAAGTCCTTACACAGAATCGCCCTGTCCTCTGATGTCAGGACAACTCCTTCAGACAGTCTGTGCTTCTCTGTTCTGCCTCGTTTGGTTCCTTCCCAGCTCACCGTCCCTCTTGTGCCCCTGCTTTCCCACCCGACAGCCATGCAGGCAGGTGCTGCTCACTTCTACTTCCCATGGGCATCCTCATTTCAGCTCCACGCCAAAGGTCCCTCCCTCCGTGTTCTTTGCATCCCAGAGCCTGGTCTCTCCCCAGCAGCACACTATCCATCTATGATAAACCTTCAGTTCTTCCTCCTCCACAATTTATTTTCACACCCTAGTTTATCACTTCAGAGAAAGCAGTGGCAAGAAAAGTCAGTGAAGGTTCCTACCAACTGGTCATTCATTTTATTATGTATTGTTGGCAACAGCCTTTTTTTCAATAGTCATTTATGCCTGCCAGAGAAAGTGTGTGGAGAGTCTGCCAACGTGGAGTGAGCTCCTGAGATCTTCCTGTACGACTCCTGCAGTGAGTACGTTTCTTGAAGTCTCAGCGCGGGGAATGCTGAGATCATTTGAGAATCTGATTTTATCTTTGCATGGAGTAAGTCGTGAGCTCTCGTGACCATGGAAAAAAAGCCCGGGTGACGATCGAGCTAGACACAGGCACCAGAGCAACCTCACAAGGCTCGCTTTATTGAAGCTCCTCTCCACACCCATATCAGGAGTCTGAGGCTCGGAGGGGACTGACTGAGGCAAGCTTTGAACCCTGCCACCGAGACCCAGGGCGGCGCCCGGGGCGCGGCGGCGGGGCAGGCGCGGCTCCTCGCGCTGCCGCAGCGGCGCGGCCGCCCGCCCGCCGCCTGCGGACTACAACTCCCAGCGTGCCGCCGCCGCCGCCCGCCGGCACTGCCCGCCCGCCCGCCTCGCCTCGGCACTGCCCGGCTGGGCTCGGCTGGGCTCGGCTCGGCGCCGCCCGGCTGTGCCCCGGGGCGCTGGCCGCAGCGCGGCGTGGGGCGCGGCGGGCGCCGGCGGGCGCCGGCGGTCGCGGAGGCGGGAGGGAGGTAGGTGGGTGTGCGGGGCGGGCAGCGCGGCGGGCGGGCCGTGCCGCGCCGGGCAGGTGAGAGCCCCGCGGGAGGAGGAGGAGGAGGCGGCGGCGGAGGCGGAGGAGGCGTGCTCCCGCCTGCCGGGGTGTGCGTGTCTGTGCGTGTCTGCGCGCCTGTAACCTGTATCACTCGGGTCACACAGTTGCGTGTGGATCCAGCTACTCCCCGCGCCGGCGGGGATCGCGTTTCCTAGCGTGGCCGGTTCCCGCTGAGGTCCCGAGAAGCGCGTGAGTGAGTGAGCAGCGTCTGTTATCGATCACGTCTTTGCTATAGGCGCACATGTGTTTTCTATGCATGCAACACATTTATTGGGCTGCAGGCTTTTCCTAACGACACCGGCATTCGGCCTCGAGGGGGGATGGGGCGCAGAAGAAGGGGGTAATAACGAATTAATTGCAGATGAGAAGTAATATCCGTCTTTGAGTCATCAGTCTTTGAGGCATAATTTCATTCCGAAAGCTCTTAATCAAACTGGAGATCTGCTATAGGAAAGCACTGCTTTTCCCATAGGATTATCAGATTTCCACCAGAGAATACAGATCCTGGATTATTGAGCTACACGGGATTTGCGTGTTTCTAATTAGTCTGTGAATCTGAGTTTAAAATTCTTTATTTGGAAGGGGGTGGGGGAGTTACTTGCTTCTAAAAGAATAGACGTCTCTTTTCTCTGGTATTTTACACAGTTATTCTGGTTATCCTGTGCGCTGTAGATAACTTACTGCCTTAATTGGATATCGGTGTCAAAGGTTGATTAGACTCCCTAATAGATTTTGGATCTGCAAGAGGATTGCAGTTTTAAATGCGTGGTTAAAACAATCGTGTTTGCCATCTCCCCTCGAACAGTTGAGAGGAAGACTGATGTATTACATTTGCGTTATCTTCTGTTTGGTTTATTAATGTATCATCATGAGGTTGTCGGGTTTGGTTTTGTTGTTGTTGTTTTTTTCCCCTCTGCTATTTCATTTGCAGACCGAAAAGAAATGAATGTCAGAGAGGATTTGTTTAATCATTTAACAGCTGACACAAGCCATGTCCCTAACAAAACGTTGGTGAAAGAGTAGAAGATTTCTGAGATACAGCAGCTCTGGTACCGTGAAGCCGCTTCAGTGGGTCAGGGGCAGCGTTTGCTGAGGGATGCGGTAGCCCAGGAGTCGGGGCTTGCCAGGACGAGGTCGATGGCTTGCATGGAGCTTCTCTACCTGGCTGAGGAGAGCAGGCAGGCACCCCTGGGCACCGCTGCCGGCTGGAGCCTGCCATCCCCTCCCTACGAGCAGCAGCAGCAGCAGCGTGCGGGGGGTGAGGTGGACCCCAGAGCAGCCGCTGCCGTGGCAGCCCTGCACTGCGAAAGGCATTGCAAGCCCTTGCAGAGGGGCCCTCTGGCTGAGCTCCCCCCGGCACCCCAGCCCTCCCCCGCGGGCACCTCTCCCCGGGAGCACCCTGCACCCCCTGGCACCTCCCAGTCCTGCCACCCACCTGAGCGCTTGCCCGGGGAAGAGGACGGAGGGAAGAAGAAAGCCTGCTGTTGTGCCCAGGAACTCGAGACGTCATTCACCTACGTGGATGAAAATGTAAACCTGGAGCATGCAAGAAGTGCCCCCAGTCCTACAGGCGGCCGCTGCCAGGATGCCCCTCTGCAGCAGCGTTCCTGCAGGGAGCTGCCACCTGACTGGGTGCACGATTCTCCTTCCCTGGTCTCTGAGGAGGACGACGCTGCCTCGGAGGTGGCGGCCGGGAAATCCGTGGACTATGGGTTCATTAGTGCCATTTTGTTCCTGGTTAGTGGCATTTTGCTGGTGATCATTTCCTACGTGGTACCCAGAGACGTGACTGTGGATCCCAACACCGTGGCTGCCCGGGAGATGGAGAGGCTGGAGAACGAGAGCGCTAGGATCGGGGCTCATTTGGACCGCTGTGTTATCGCCGGGCTGTGTCTCTTAACCCTGGGGGGAGTGGTGCTCTCCAGCCTGCTGATGATGTCCATGTGGAAAGGGGAGCTGTACCGGAGGAGCAGGTTTGCGTCCTCCAAGGAGTCTGCGAAGCTGTATGGGTCTTTCAATTTCAGAATGAAGTCTGGTGCAAACGATAATATGCTCGAGCTGTCGTTAGTTGAGGAAGATGTGCTTGCCATAGATAATTAGTGTGGTCATGATTTTTAAGGCAGCATTTCTACAGGAAAATATGTTTCATTAAAGAAAACAGATGCGGCTAAAGATAGCTGGTGAAGCAGTTTATTTGTCTGACAAGAATGTTGTTTTTTTTAAGCTCTATAATCGAATGTTTGCAGTAAATGAGCACTTGTTGTAAAGGGAAAACATGCCAGAGAAAATGCAACTGATATAAAATAATGAAAACCACTGAATAAAAAGAGATTTGTGATAAGTAGGTTCCTCAGATACTCGTTTATCCTAATATAAAACATTCCATTGGTGTCTTGCCTGTATAATTTTCTTATTACTCCCATATAGAACAGGAACGACCTTGACATTTTGGAAGCTGTTAATTATTGCAGCCTGCAGGATTATCTACTTGGTAGACTGTTAAGAAGCAGGACCAATAATCAAATAGCAGGACTAATATTTAATTAAGAGAGATGCTTTTTTATCCTTTAATTTTAAGCTGATCCCTTCTCTTGTATTGAGTGAGAGCTAAGGGAAAAAAGAACACCACTTGGTCATGGCTTGCCACAAACCTCCCATATTTTCAAACAATTGTACAATTAGTGATGATTATTTAAAATATAAATTAAGAGCCAAAGGGCAGGGAACCATATGGCTCATAGTATTGGTAGGAGACAAAAGGCTCTTTCAGCTTCAGGTCAGTGGCTCCATTTCAGTTCAGATTAGCAATGATTGATAGTCATTAACTTCTGATAGCTATAGTGACCCGTATAAAAGAAGTTTAGTTCCTGGTGGACAGATGTCTTTGTATGAAAACTGCCATAACTTGAATTAACTGACCTCTTGTTTGGTGTCTCAAAAGACCCAAAGAATGAAACAGCATGGGGATGCTGAGACTAAACACTTCTCCTTCAGTACGGATGCCAGAAGAAATTCAAGCTCAGCTGCAGGGCTTTGCTTATACTGGGGCTGTCTGCATCTTACTAGTCCTTTTGAAACTTCAGTTTTATGTCACTAGGCTGTCAGCCTTCTCATAACCAGCAAGGAAAGGTCAGGAAGGAGCTTTCTGGGGCTCATTCTATAAAAACCAATTTATTTGTAAAAAATAAATTGTCAGGAAATACAAAGGCAGTTTACTGGCTGACATGGGACTCACTTAACATAGGGGATGATCAAGGGTACGTGTTGTTATTAATCACAGTTTTGTGGCACAGTAGCCAAAAACCTGTACCACTGATGCTATTTACTTCATTATCAGCCAGTTTCTGTGGAACATTTAAAGTTGTGTTCTTGCAGTGCTGAGCAAACCAACAAAGATTGTTGTATGCACCGCTCTCAGTTCTTACTGAACAGTGGTTAATATATATATATATGTCCTGTTAACATATATATGTATGTCGAGATATATATATGTGTCCCTGCCAAAGCCAAACATGAGTGAAGAGCTCGCTCTGTACGGTCCCTGACTGTAGAGTGTTAGTAGAAACACGTGATTCACTGTCACAGCCTTGTCAGTCATGAGTTAAGTCTCAAATATGAGGAATATCAAATATTTTTAAAATGATACTTTTTTTCCCACTGTGACATACCTGAGAAGAGTTCTCTTGGGAAGGGGGGAGGAGATCTCCCTTAAGCCCCCTTTACCCAGGAATACGTGGCAGCACAAGGTTCAGAGTAACAAGTGGCAGGTGGAAACATGGGGTCCTCATGCAGAGAGACTGAACACTCTTTTGCCACCTGGTTCCTCATTCCCTCCTCTCTGGCTGTTCATGTCAGGAGACATGTGCAGCACCTGAGTCTGGCACTCACCTAGTTCAGTCCCTCCAGCTTGCCGGCCGCGGGTGCCGGCGCGGGTGCCTTTGACCGAGGGCCCGAGGAGCTGCGCTGCTCCAGGTTCACGCCTTTGGTCACTGTAAATAGCATGGTGTGGTACCCAGGCTTTAACGGCCCTGCAAAAGAGATGCTGCTTCAGATGTTATCTGCTTTAACCGCTGCTTTAGTTCAGTGTTATTTGGTAATTATATGAGCAGCCTTATTAGGTGGTGCTGCTGCCTAGTAGATGATTTTGCCATTTTATGTCATGATACGGAGCGTGTTCGTGGGCAGGAACTCAACAATGGCCAGCATCTCCACAGTCGTCTTTGGAGAGCTTACATCCCTCTGGATGTGTCATCAGGGATTCAGGATTGAATTTCTAGGGTAAATAAATGGAATAGCTTCCAGATGTAAGGAGAAGCCTTCAGCCTGTTGTGATCCGTGAGAGGAAGGAAATAGCCTGAGAAGCAGGACATGGAGGAGGAAGGCTCCTCCTTAGCTGGCCTTTGCCTGCTGGTGGGTACATGGACACTGCCTGCAGGGCCTGACACACAGCTCGAGGTGGGGCAGTGAGGACAGCGCTGCCTCCCGTCCTGTCCCGAGGACGGGAAGGGGCTGGCTGTGGCCTCCAGAGGTCCAGGGAAAGCCGTGCCAAGCGAGAGGGCAAATGGTGCTGAGCCGGGGGCAGCAAGATGGTGTGGGGCAGGGGACGGACGTCACGGGGGATGCAAACCCTTTCACCAGCCTGGGCCCCTAATGGGAATCACTGTACTCACCTACGTGACAGAAGCTCTAAAACTGAGGCTGGTGGTTTTGAGAGTCGTTATTTTTATTTTTTAATGATACGTATGCATAAAATTGGAGTACATTCCATTATTGCAGAAAGGTGACAGCTAAAGCTGTAAGGATCACAGATTTCTTGTAAGAACCGTGGCATGCCTTAATGCTGATTATTAGCACTAGAAAAGGGAACGCTCCCCTGACTGTCAGTATGTTATTATCAAGTGAGAAGTTTTCTGACACTTTGTAAAATGCCTGTCACAGATCATGAGCCTGCAATACTTAAATGAACCCTCAAATTGTCCCTGAGCATTTTAAGGAAATGTAAGTCAACCTAATAATCTAAATATACACTGTAGAAGTGTGAGGAGTTAAAAAATTTAAGTAACAGGACTAACAAAGTTTCTTTATTTCGGTGTTGGTGTGCACTACGAAAGAGGCGAAGGAAGGCCTTCAGAGTGCAGGAGTTTAGCAGATAAAAACTCTCAGGACATTTCTCTGATCACCCAACAATACCTTTACAAATTACAGGACTCTGTGGGTTGGTAGCGCGATGTAAAACCTCTGGACTCGCAGGTTCTCGTGCGGTGTGGTGCGACAGAGACCAAAACACTTGCTGTTTGGTGGCCAATGGTGGAAAATGAATGTATTAGCCCGCTGCCCCGTGTACGAGCCTTTGCATCGTTCACCTCGCATGAGGCGGTACTAAAGGCTGAGGCCAAGGAAAATTAATTGCCCTCTCGTGCACCTTCACGATTTGATTTCCCCTGCTCAAAAATTAAATGCTTTAAGGGTACAAGTGTGAGAAAAATTGGTGGTTTTTTTCATTGCCTGGGCTAAAGTTGTCACATGGATGGTTGGAGAGCTTTCTCCTTTGGGGATCTAAATTTTGGGGCATACCAGTGGGTTTTAGGTGCCTCCTAAAACTCCTAAGAGTACCCCAGAAACATACCGGGATTTGTGCCGTCAGTCAGTTTATTTCTGACCGACCCTAACAGCGAAACGTGACACTTTCCCATTTTCTACCTCATGACATGTCCGCAGGCCGGGCGGAGGGACGCGGAGGCCTGCAGCCGGGCCGGAGGCGCCCGCGCTCCCCTGCGCTGCGGCTGGCTCCCCGCCGTTCGAACAGCTCCCGGTGACCCCTTTTCTCAGTTTCTTTTTCTTGATTAGACGTTTGTGGCCGAGACTGGCCATTTGGGAACTGCCTGGCACCTGCTGGGGACTCTCACCAAAAAGGAGGCCCGTCGCCACAGGGTGCCAGCCCCGCCGGGGCCGCGGGGGCCGGCGCCGCTCCCAGGCGCAGCCGGCCCTGCCTTCTCACTGCCAGCCGGGAGCCGGCCCCGCAGCAGAAATGCCTGAGACTGTCTCCTAGGAAGCTACGCAGGGTTGTTGCTGTTTTTGATATGTTTATAGTTTTTTAATCTTTGTAATTCTTTTAAAAATCTGTCTGTAATGAATATAAAGTTTACTGACTGGGAAAGCAACCCATTTAATCTTGTAAAACTCCTTTTTGACCCACGACAGGGCGAAATGTCACAGTCCATCGTGAGCTTTTCAATAGTGCGTTTGATGCCTTATTATAATAGCAACAGCATTCTGTACATATTGAAAAATAAAAGCTTATACAGCTGAGCGCTGTCGTCATGGTCCTCTTTGCTCCTTGCTGAACGGCCGGTTGCAGTGGTGGGCTCTTCCCCTCCATGCCGCGGGCGCAGCCCCACGTCCTTAGCCGCCGGGAACCGTGGCAGGGCCCACGCGGGCAGCAGGGCCGCCTGGCGAGAGGCAGCTCCAGATCCGGCTGCGCCGGCGCACCGAGCTTGTCCCGAGCTCACCCGACGACCATGTCCCTGCCGCTGGTCCTTCCCAGGCAGAAACTGCCAGACAATGCAGGCTTTAAAACCCTGCTATGTCCGTGTCCCACCGAACCAAAAAATTAAAGAGAAAAGGAGGAGGGTGGGACCAGCCAGGGCTGCGTGAGGCCGGGGAGGTGCTGTGGCAGGAGGTGGGTGTCGAGCCCCTGCCCGCCGTCACCACGTTTGGTACCACGTCCTCGCCCCGGCCTGGCTTTGCTGTGGCTAGGGCTGGACAGCAGCTGTGCTGGGCCCAGTGGGAGGGCGCGGGTCCCCAGCAAGCACCGGTGGCAGCGGCTGGTGCAGGAAGAGGCAGGAGCGGTGCTCCTGGAGGGCTGCAGGCTGGGTGTGACCACCTCGGCTCGCCCCAGGAAAGACATGGCGGATTCACCTCCCCCTTCCAGAAGGGACACTAGCATGCCATGGCTGTAGTGGGGCAGCGATGGGGGGGCTGGCGTGGGGCCAGCAGAGACCAGCGCCAGCAGCTGAGCAGGACCCCCATGGAGCCAGGGTTTGCTCCTGGCTTGCATTTTTTGTTCCTCCCGGATGCCCAGTGCATGTCAGTTAAGCACCTTAACCACCTCCGACCACCCCTGCTCCCCCCAGATGCGGTGTGAAGGTATGCCATGCAGGTTGCGCCTTGTAACGTCACTTTTCATTGCAGCGTGACAGGATCAGACCCCTTCCTGCCACTATCGCGTGAATCAAAGCGTGGGTGGGAGTGGTGCGGTGGGTGTGGATCTAGGCTGGAGCAGGGGCTGTCTGCTCTTATTACCCGTTCCCACAGTACCGGGTACAACAGGGCCCCGATTCGCAATTCAGGTTTTGGGCTGCTACAGCTCTAGCAGTAATAAATGTGTCCCTGAGGTGACCGAATTGGCTGCAGTAACATTGCACTGGTGCCAGATGTACCCTATGTGTGCAACCGATGGTTAGTAAGTGGTTAAGAGAGTAGGTATATTTATAGATATGACAATCCATCAGCTTAAAGATCTGGGAGGCTTTCTAGCTGAAAGCAAACACTAAATTCATTGTTACTCCTTTTTATAGGATTCTTCTTAATTTTATCTTTTTGAATTTTTAAGGATTCGTCGTCATGTACTATATTCACAAGGACTTTTTTTCCCCGTGTTTATAAGTCCTGGCAAGGTCAAGAGTCCTGTAGACTGCAGGGAGGTGAGACTTCTCTGATTTTCTTATCCATTTCAATTAAATTGTGGCTGTTATAAATTTGCATAAACCCAGACAAGACAGGAACCTCTTCTTTGAAACCTGGTTAATATTTGTTTGTGTAAATGTAAATGCAGTGCCCGCTGTAGAAACTCAGCCAAATAATGCACGTTTTTATTAGATTTTCAATACAAATCCACAGTTAAAATACTTCTGCAGACTTGCTGTATTAAAGACTTGTAAAGAGTTTTCTGCTCATTTATGTGCAGATTTGTCCACCTTTACGTATGATAAAAATACTGAGGTATTACCATTAACTGAGTTGCACTTCACGGGCATGTGGTCGTCGCTGTGAATAAGGGCATTGCAATCTAACAAACATGTATTTTTTATTCACCTGCACCCCGTGTATAACCCACAGACCAGTACTGACAGTGCTTCCATCTGCCTGTATGCAACAGCTTGAGAAGTGAGATATCGTGGGGCATGATACATAATGTTTACAAAAAGCCTTCTGCACATAGACATCAAAGTGCTGTATAGAACATATACTGCCCCCATTTTACAGATAAAGTGACTCATGTCCTTTGCCCAGAGAGCCAGTTGGAGAGCTGAGGACAGAAACCAAGGCCTCTTAAGTCACAGCCCAGCACTGCAGAAAGAGCTTAATTATTACAAAATGTCTAGAATAAATGAATACAAAAGGGATGGCAAATATATTTTTTTTTCTGAAGAATGCCAGTAAAGTTTAATTTCAAGTATAAAATAATTTTTAAAAATCCTAGCAAAGTCAACCCAAACTAAATTTTGCTAATATTTGCAGGAATTTGGGGAAGGTTTTGCACATTTAAGGCATTTGTATCCGAGTGAGCTTTTTTTTAAGGTTTCAAAAAATCAATAGGCTTCTGTTGAAATAATAAAACAGATATCTTTACATCAGCACAAAAAGCCTCTCTTTTCCAATAGTAGTCCCTGCTTTGACAGATGTGTATGCAGGGAAATTTAGCTATTGTTGAATAAAACATTTCCAGAAGCAAAATTGATTAAGTCCCTTTTGTAGAGGGAAAAAATCAATTCTTCCCATTAGAAGTATCTAAAAGATGTTGATCAGCTAGAAATGTAAATAAAGTCCTTTAATCACTGTTCTCCAACTGCAGTGTATCCATCTACAGGAGATTGTCTTTTGTCTCTTTATAGCTTAAAATAAATTTGGTTCAACTCTAACATGAAGCAGCTTCTGACAAACTAGCCAGAGTAACTGTGCTCGAATGTAAATAATATCAAGTAGCTATCCTGACATTTTGGTATTGCTTTTCTCAAGGATTAGCTGTTCATGAAATAAATGTATACTTGATAGCAATATATCCAAGCTGGGAACAGAAAAATATTCACTGAAAGGCAGAGTAGTAGAAAGTACGTGACTATTTTCATTTTCTATGTATTATCTTCTGATTTCGTGTAATAAAGACAGTACTTTCAAGATCTCTTGATTAGTAATTGTTAAGGGCTATTAATGGTCACGGAGGGCTATTAACAGAAAGATGCAAAGTCTCTAGCTCTGTAAGTCCCTAAGCTTCTGATTGCTAAGAGCTGAGACAGTATGCTGGTTCATGCTTGCCCTACGCTTTGTTTTAGATACAGCAGTATCTGCTGCAGGCTACTATCTGAGACAATTTTGTGATAGATGGACCTTTGATTTGATCCAGCCTGACCCCGTGTTCTCAAAACTTTATGCTTTGCCTATAGTGAGAATACCAAGTAGTTGCTTTGCCACTATGGCTTCCCCAAGAAGGAACTAGGGATCAATAAGTCACAGTCTTACCTTTGTTTTCCCTCCTTACAGGAATGGTAACCATGGCTGGAAGAGCTCTTGAGAGGTCATTTTCCAGTCTTCTGGAGCTTCATTCACCCTCCATCAGTCCTCAAAGATAATTGCTCATGGCTGTGAAATTGCTTTGCTCAATTCCCTGAGCACTCTGGGGTGAATTTTGTAAGGCTCACATGATTTGAAGATATATAATGTATCTATGTAGTCTCTTTTTATGCTCCCTGCCAGCCAAAGTTCTTAATAAGTTCTAAAATCTATGGATAGTCTGAATTGTTTTAGATTTTTTAGTGAGATAAAGAAAAAATAAAAGGCTGAAGCACTTCAGCCTTCTCAGGGTCGTTTTCAGTTGTGCTTCTCTCTCCCTCCCCACAAAGCAGAAAACCCGTTCTTTCTTTGTCTTTTTTCTCTCTAGTATAAATATAGAGCAGTTCCTCATGACCTTTTTTTCTCTTCTAGCAGAATCTCACTTGCTGTCCTTGCCTGTTGTCCCCACAAAAAAATTATTAATTATTAAATATATGTCCTAATTTCCCCCGTGGGGAAATTTCTTAAATTTTAGGTCACTCTCATGATTAGCCAAACCGATGTTTACAATGCTTATTTTTCTTTCATGTTTTCACATTTCATATATGCTTATCTTGTTTCCTTAATTTTGTTTAAGGATTTGCTAAATTTCCTGAATGTCTTTTTCCTTTTAAACTTCTGTTTCGTGGGAGCGCACCAACTGGTGCTTTGAATTTGCTGAAGTTTCTTGTTCCTTGGGACCCCTTGTCTGGAGGCAGAAATAATCTGCTGTACCAGCTCTATACTATATATTTAATATATAGTATATTCATTTAATAGATATATTATTATATATAATATACTCTCTCTATATAGTATATTCATTATAATATATATATTCAAATTTTTTTTGTACAGGTTGAGCTTGGTGAGCAGCCTGGTGACTGGGTTCCCCACTCCAGCCCACCTCCATTTGTTCCTCACTCAGTCTTTCTTCGATGAGGGCAGCAATAGTCCAGGATGGAGATTTTGTGGCACTCTTGCTCTTTGAGCCAAACCATGTTACTAAGGAAAATACTACTGGCTTATCTATGGCATCAAATGACAATGCATGGCTATTGAGATGGAAAATATCTTCACTTAAACTTCACAGGATATTGAAACGTCTTAGCTAAGAGGCGAGTTAGAGGCAAAAATCAATATCGGACAGTGCTGAAACGCCTCTGTTCAGCTGCTGTTTTAAGTGGCTTGTACAGACCTTTCAAATCATGTTGCCAACAAATGGAGGAAATACAGCTTTTAAAAAGTCAGAGAATTATTAATAGTGTGTTTGACCTCCAGCTCTGCGCAGTCTACAAAAAGAGCATCATTTGTCATATGCTGCTGCCTTATGCCTAATTCTGCAGCCCCTGTTGGGAAGCAGTTGTGCATAGGAGAAGTGCATTGCAGAGAGTGAGGGGCAAAGCTTTAGATCCATGATGGACTGTGGGAGGAAAGGAGAGAGGGAACAGCTCGCGGTCAACCCCTGAACAAAAAGGGAGGGGTACAGGAACTGTTCACCTCATACATCATTCACACGCTAATGGTATTTCTTGTCCTGGTGTGTGAGAGAAGAACGTTGACTGTGCTGAGGGTACACTTTCAGCTCTCCAGCAGGGAGAGAGAAGTATGGGGAGAAGCAAATGTCATGTCTTCATGAGAAAATGAATGCTGCAGCCACCATCCTGGCATCTGAGGAGTGACCTGGGGCCCAGCACCTCCAACTGGGCTCCTCAGCAGGCTGGTCTGTCGCGCAGCATTTTCAGCGCAAAGAAGCAGCCTGAACTTTTATTAACTTTAACAACTGTCTGAGTAACCTGAAGTGACAATCCATGTCTCTCATTGCTGTTATTAAGTCAGTTTTGAACAATGCCTTATCATCTGCAGGAAAAAGAAGAGGAAATGTAATGCAAACAGCAAGTTTCTAGATAAAATTAGTCTGTCTGAGAAGGGGAGAAAAATGCCACATATTGGGCTGAACAAATCTTTGCATTGATTTCTGGAACCAGAGTCCTCCTAGGAGCACCACAAATGCATGTCTTTATTTAGTGCTTGGATTCAAAGACCTGTCAATCTTCCTGTATTCAGACAACTCCCACTTGTGTTCACGTCTGGAGTGGTTCAGGACCATACATTATTTCTGCTTGTGCTATTCTTGCTTTACACTTTGATGCCAGCTCCACAGTCCTTCATAAGTCTCACGTGTGCACACATGCATACAGAACCACTTGAACACCACTGCCTTGGTGGCAGCGGGCAGTGTCCGGCTGACACATGGCATTACCGCAGCTCCAGGAGTGCACGTGTGAGCCTGGATAATGGCATATATTTCTGTTCTCACAGAGAGCCTTAAATAACCTTTTAAATATCCATAGAGGTCTCATTTATACATTTTCATCTGAATGCCCAAATCTCGTCTGTCAATGGACATGCCTATGGTATGTGCTCTGCAGCCCAGCAAAGAACTGGTTCCTCCTCTTTGGCTGTCCTACGTATTATCTGGTTCTGGGTTCAGTGCATAGGAATAAAAAGGCAATTATTTTATATGTCCCCTCCAATTCAGATGGGATTAAGCCTACCTTTCAGCTGGGTTGCTGAGGTAGCCTGAGATAAAAATTGAGACCGGTAATAAGTTACAGCTCCTGCACAGAGCAAGATGAAAAGAAAGGAGTTGTGACTCAGAGAGATAAACAGCTCCTGGGGATGCTCCGCAGCACAGTGGTAATAGCTCAGGGCTATGGCTCAAATTCACAGTCTTAACCACAATAAACAGAACAGTTTTTAGTGGCTTTTTTTTTGCAAGGGTGAAGGCTAGAATCCAGGCCATGGAGGACCGACATGGAAAGTTTGTACAATATTTAAGAATCCTTCACTGGAAATGCCCCACATCCCCTTTAAAAGTGCTAGGACACATAGCAACAAGCTTACATAACTATAGTCATTTATTTACACGCAGGATGAACCAATGCATTGCAAGTCAGGGGGTCTGTATCCAAACACCACAGGATGTGAATCTGTCACAGCTCTGACGGAGAGAGCATCTCTCTTTACCTTGAGCTGAAGCCTCTCTCATGGGATCCCCAAACTAATTGCTATGTTCATCCAAGATGTTTACTGTCATTTATATAGGACAATGTTTGGATTAGTTCCTGTTTTAATGAAGGTATTTTTAGCATTCACAATTACCTGTGCATCTTACTGTTTTATCTTGGTGAACAGAAGGGGAAAAAATAAGAAAAATATTTTTCATTCTTCTTTTGTCAGAGAAAGTATATGGAACTAAAAAGAAGAAAATGGGACGGGCAAGCAGGTAGGAATATGGATTTCATAATGTAAATAGCTACAGTCAATAATTATTGGGGAAATAGATTTCACATTTCATACTGAATTGAATTTAGTCAGCTTGATGGATGCTGTTGTAATACAGGAGGCTAATCAAGAATGTAAATCCAAAAAAAAGAAAACCAAAGGCAGGCCCTTACACAGCAATACAAAAGCAATGACATACGGATGTTTTGGGGGTGGTCAACTGTTTTTGAGGCACAATGTATCTATTTACTAAAATCACAGATTAGTCATTCTTTAGACTAGTAAACCAATTTATCATCAATAATAAAAAGTCCTGATTTTGAAAGCAGTGGCTCCTTTTCATAAAATATGTCCTCTAGTTATGTTCAGTGTCTTCAGAGGTCCCTACCCCGTTCTATTTTAATGGAGGGGACAGTCAGTTGCTAGGAGTTTCTTATGCTACACTATATAAGACCAATTATGTTTCTAGTGACAGTAATGGCAAAGACTTCCTTGAATTTAATTGCTTTGGATAGACCTTAAATTCTCTCTCTCATCCTTCTGTCAACTTTCAGAATAAGAGTTGATTTTGCAATTAATTTGAGGACACTCTACATTCTCCAAGTTTTCCTAAGGGCACAAATCACCCCAAAACCTTAGGCAGTGGCTTCATGAACCGCTGAACAAATCCCGCAGTTTTCTGATGTACCAAAGGGGGATCTTGTTTCTCCTCCATTTTTTCTCTCCTTCATTCCCCCCGCCACCGCTCCCAGCTTTGCAGTCCTCTCTGCCTTGTGTACCAGCCCCTTTATAAGCTAATGCCAGGCCTAGCAGGAGACTATTTAACAATTATTAGCATAATTTTTATCCCTCATTTCAGTTTTCCTGTGTCCCACTTGCTTTACTTTATAATCTGTTTCCCTTCTCTCAGCTTGTTTCCGAACTAGTTAGAGACTCATGAGCACCTTGGGAAGAAACAGATGCTCCTGGGAATTTGCTCCTCGGGGCATACCTGTGTGGCGGGGGACAGACAGACCTTGCTTGAGCTATGCAAGCTTTTGAGCTAACTGGACACAGAGCCAGCTCTGGTCCCAGGCAGCCCAGACCTGCCGTAGCATGGCACAGTGACCGAGCAATATACTGTGCCCCTCAGCGTATTAACACAGCTACGTGGTTTGTGGAGTGGAAATGCCTCGTGCAGCGTTCATCTAGGTTTGGGCAAAGGTAGCTTGAGCTGAACGCAGCTGCTGCCTCTGTAGCCTTACGTCCTTAACCATCGTGTCGATTGTCCTCGCTGCCCTGCCAGCTCTGCCTGTATCCTCACCCCTCTCCTCCTTCAGCATCTTCTCTCCTGTTAATTCTGTATCTCTTGTATTACTCACAGTCTCTTTGCTGTCATGAGCTGCATGCAAATGCTGGGTTTATTGTTCAAGATAATGCATTTCTGCTATCTCGATGAAATATGTGTATTGCATTTGGTTTATTAGCTAATTAAACTAATCTCTAGAAAACCTTCAAAATGTCTCCTGCTCTTCTGCAGTGAAGCTAATTTATCTTTTCGGTGCTGGCAGTAGGAAAATGGTCTATATGCCCTGCAGAAAAGTTTGGATTTCATACGTTTTTATTCAAAGTGTTTTAAAATAATAATCTAAAAGTCAGATTCAGATATTCAGGAACCTTTGGCTGAATGATCTGCAGCAAAAGAAACATATGGGAAGTACAGGCTGATCTTATCTCTCAAGCTGACAGATAAATAATTTGCCAAAACAGAGATTGCTTAGAAGTTAAGAAATCATTTTCTTTGCTCAGAAACACGTCCCGATGACTATTCATTTCCTTTGAGTTGATCACTGGATGATACTCTGTGTGTCAGCTTTCAGAGTTTCATAAAAACTACTGGTAGAGAAGAAGCCATTTCATAGAATCACGGTGGAGGCTAGTGGACACCTCTGAAGCTCGTCTGGTCCAGCCCCTGCTCAAGCAGGGTCAGCGAGACACCTTGTCCCATTGGATTTTGAGTATCTCCACAGATGGAGACCCCACAGCTTCACTGGGCAACCTGTTCCAGTGTTTGACCACCTGCACAGTAAAAAAGGTCTTTCTGATCATTAAACAGAATTTTATGTCTTTCAGTTTGTGCCTATTGCCTCTTGCCTTGTCAGTGGGCACCACTGGGAAGAGTCTGACTTTATCTTCTTTATCCCCCCCTCCTCAGGTATTTATACACATGGATAAGATCCCCAGGAGCCCTCTCTTCTCCAGGCTCAGCAGTCCCAGCTCTCTCAGCCTCTCCTCGTATGGCATTTGATTATGATAAAGCCACAGCATCGCACTTTAAAGCCGTCATGCACCAAGGAGCACAGACCTTCCAGCAATTATAACTTGTAGCACCTTCTGGCTGGGTCTAGAGATCTCTGCCTCTAGACAGATGAAAAGGGAAACACTTCCAAGAGAGATGTCTCCTAAAGAAAAAAGGTATTTTTCCTCAACATAAGCAAGCACAAGGTGCTCTAGAAGGAGTTTCATTTTTTTGCCTCCCTCCAACAAAACCAGAATATTTTGCTTAGCTTACATCAGTTTGGAATGAAAATGTGAAATGAGAAGCTGAAGCCTTTTGCACAAGCATGTTGAAATTAAATTTTATCATTTTGTGCATTCCCTCCTGTGTTTAGTTCACCTAAAACTAGTCATGAACTGCAGTCTTTGACAATTTTACTTCTCATCACAACACTATTAATCATCCCCATCTCAGTTCTACATCTATCTGGTGCATTTCGATTTCCTCATTTTTGTGTGGGTTTGATTCATGAACACCAGAAATGAAATGCAGACACTGGGCATTTTAACATTTTTTTCAGCTGAAGAAAGCAACTTCTAAATTAACAGTCAGATATCTGAGGCATGTATCAGCTCATGCTTCCCATCAGCAAAGGCATTTCATTATTTTGCCACTTCCTTAGCTCATAAATGGTGTCATGCACTTTCTTATTTACTTTTTACAGTGCAGGAGGTGACTGCGTGATAAAATCTCTCTCTCCTCTGAAGTTTTAAGTGTCATGGCTTTTTTTTTCTTTCTTTTTTTGCCAGAGGAGACACTCAGACTCTTTTGGATTAATACCAGTTTTCCTGACCTAAGATAAAAAAAGCAGTAAATAATAAAAAACTATATCCTCCAGCTGGATTGTTAGCATGAGTTAAAAATGCAAACAGCTTGTAATTAACTACAGTGTGTGAAGAGATTTCTTCTCTGGCCCTGAATCAATGGGAGCTTTGCCAATGGCTGTGGCCCGCATTCTGCAAAATTCTCTGAAAGGAAGAAGCATTTCTTCCATAGCTGTGAAAACAGATATAGCACTAATGAAATTTGAGGTTACAATTGCAATTGATCTTACTGCTATGGAGACCCAACTTGTGCTTTCTTAGTACGACAGCGTCTCCACTGCAGTGATTTCTGTGAGCACTTTCTGTTTCCTGCCCTCTGGCAAAGCCCCGAGGGATGCGCCGCGCTAAGCAGCCCTCTGAACACCAGGATGAAGCACGTGCTGCTTCCAGCAGATTTATGTCTCATCGCTAATTGAAGCTTTTCCAAAGATGTGGTTACTGTTTCTGCCTCTTTGTATTGTCTGCTGTCTAATAAGGTGTGAGCTGTCGCTACACTTTTCCCTCAGCTGGAGCACTTAAAAGGTCCCTGTCTCCTATTCGATTGCTAATGTTCACTGAAGGTAACAATATATACGGCATTTATCCCCCCAGCAAATTAGATTGGGATTGGTTAATGGGATCAAAATTTATGGAAGAAAGGTTGCCAACGTATGTACATGTGAACATATATATATACATACAGGGTAAGTGCAGGAGCCTCATTTCGCTGTGTGGAAATGGCCTACTGAAAAGACACTTGTCTATCACTAGAACAAACCAGGCTGGGATTTTTTTTACGGTTTTGTGATTTGGTTATATTCACAGTTCTAACAATTCTGGGTTTCAACAACCTTTTAGTAACAATTCTTGGCTGATGAATGTGATGGTAATATATAAGAACTTGATTCTTTATGTGCATGCTTTCAGCATTTCCCATTCTGATAGGATATTTGATTTGTTAATAAATCTTGTACAGAGGTGAAGCTATATTTTCCTATAGTAATTACCCGTTAAAATTACATCAGTGCAGGCAGGAAGAAAGTACAGATTAAACAAGGTCTGAAACAAAGGCACTTTGAAGATGAAGTTTCTTACATTAGTCCCTCCTGGGAAATTTATAGGCATATTAATTACTGCCTTTTGCCTCTAAGTTCTTCTGCATTCTAATGATATATACCATGTACAAAGACCCAGAGAGGATCTCTGTATTATCTTGTACCAAACTAGAAAAGCAGGGCATACTGTTATTCACAATTCAACAGAAAAGGATACATTCATCTTTGACAAGTGAAGGACAAAAGGAGGGTTATGATCTGGCATTTTCAAGCAGCACCAGTAAAGCAAAACCTTACGAACAGCACCATATCAGCTCAAGCCCTTTGTCACAACAGAGTGAAGACCTTTGCTCTGTATTGTTTAAACACAGGTACACACACAAAAGCACACGATGTTCTTGCCCCAGTCTATAAATACTTACTGGAGACCAGAAATTTTTAGTAGAGGGCTCCTGGATTTAGCAGATGGATTTATAGCCTGACTAGCACTGGTAGTTTAAGCAAGTTGGAGTAACGTACCATGTGAATACTTTACCAAGGATTTTGCATCCCTGGAATTTTTAAAATCAAGATGGATGATTTTCCTGAAATAATAGTAATAATAACTATAATAATTATTACAATTATAATAGATTCCCTGTGTGCTGTATAATACAGGAGATCAGAGAGGTAATTACAGTCTCTCGTGACCTTAGATGCAGTAATGGATTGTAACTACTCTTCTTTGAAGCCTTAACATGCTTTACTGGCCTGAATTAGAGCCGCTGGGTCGTCTCATGCAGGTCACGTACCGTAACCACTTTGCTTCAATTCTCCACACATATCGTTTCCCTCACCTTATATCCCTGCCTCACAGCGCAAGGCTGCGGAAGGAGCAGTCTGAGCACTCTTCTCTGCTCCTGTGCCCCAGCCAAGGGAGCTAGTGGGTACAAGGGGTGGAGTAAGCCCTTCCCTCTGCAGGGAGAAGTACAATATGCATCCCCTTGTTTCCCAGAGGAAAAGGGGAGGAGAGGATATTCCACAAGGAGCTGCCTCTGGATAACAGTGTCCCCAGGCTAACTTGGAGCCAGGACTCTTATGTATCACACTTACTTGGGCTTATGGCTAACGAGGCAAATTAGCCCTACATGAATAAAATATCTGTCGGGCAAAACAGAGGCACGTACATTCCCTCTGAAACGCTCGCGTGTGCGTGTGCCAAGAAGGGCAATCTGCTGGTACTGAGCATGCACAGAGCGGCCTTACAAAAGGCCGATTCTTTGCACGAGCAGGGCAGGAGGGTGCCATGTCCCGTAAAACAAATTGCTACTGTTCAAACCCCTGAGAACAGGCCGAAGGAGAGGCTGCTATTGAGTGCTCTGACTATCTTGCACTCCCCCAGCATAAATGGCTGTTATAGGAAAGGCAACCTCAGTATTTCTGGAATGCAGCAACATAGTACATCAGGTTAGTGGGAGCAGGTAAATGAACCTTATTTACTTATATCAGAAAGACGCTGTATTGTTAGATTTTGTTTTTCTTCCAGTGGGTGATCAGATTTTTACAAGGTCAAGTGGCATTTGACTCAAGCATTCAATCTATTAGAAATGGACAGGAGGGAAGTAGCCTAATGTCAGCTCAGGAAAAAATGCTTTCAATACAGACATCTTTTTCTACAGAAAGACTTCTGTACTGCCTCTGTTGCAGTTTCATGTTAGTTATTTCTTAACTTCTTGGGAAATGCAGAGCTTGAACTGACAGATGTCTCTCATTTTATTAAGCACAGCTATTATATAACATTACTTACTTACTTATTGCTTCTTAGTTCACTTCAGTGATTAGGATTTTCTGCACTTCTTGAAGCAATGCAATAGAAATGAGAGCCAAAGGCAGCAGAGAACCTCTTGCAGCCTCCTTCATTCTTCTGCACAAGCATTCACTTGCAAATGCCAAACACAAACTGCATATTTTCTCCCCGTGCCTAGTGTGAAATGCAGAAGGAACAGAGGCTCCTAGGATTCATCTCTTACTTCATAGACAGATGATCCAGTTTGAAACCTAGAGCTCAAACCTATGCTGGGTTCTTCCAAGCAAGCACAGAGAGGCAGAGGCTTCTGCTGAGCCTCTCACAGCTTTTTCTATGAGATTTGTCCTGCTATGGCCCCTTTCTCCCATGCTGCAAGTGTATCTACACCAAACCTAGACCTAAGCTGACACCCACTGCACTGCCCACCTTATCTGCTCCCAGGTAACACTGGTTTCTCTGCACAGGATCATGAACAGACATCAAAAGCATCCTCTGAGATGCCTTCCTCTGAGCAGTAGGCTGTCTCCTACCCCTGTGCATGAGTACATTTGATGAATTTCCTTGGAGAAATGAAACGCTGAAAGGTACTGCTTAGAGTAGCCTGAGAGACAAATTACGAGTTGGGGATGGAAATGAGTGTAAAGGAATTCTCAGCAGACTGCTGAAGAGTCACAAGGTGCAGGTGTCTCTTAGATGAGGAACAGTCCTGCAACGCAATTACCAGGAGCCTCAGCACTTAAGCCACATGATATTAGATAAGAGACTTAAGGGAACTATTTTTCACAGGCAGGAGGGAGAAACATAATCAAATTCATCTTTTCCACTCAAGTGGATCTAATGTTATACATCATCTATATGTCCAGGGAATTAGTTTCACTTATTTAGGATACCAAACTGGCCAATTATATGACAAAGCCCTTATAAACCCTGTTACACTATTTGTGAGATAAAAGAAAACACCTGTGTGATGGAAGGAGGTGGTGAGTAGGGAGTTAGGTGTTAAAGAAAGCATCTCCTATTAAACTGTTTATGTCTAACTCACACTGTTTTGTTTTGTTGTGTTTTTTTTTAATGTCTCCAATTAATTATAATCCAGTCCCAGCATGATCGCGCTAACAGAATTGACTAAAGAAACACACCAATAAAGTGTTAATAAACATGAAAAATTAAATCTCATAGCTAGATTCATTACTCTTGCTTTTGTATCAGGTAAGGAAGAAGTCAGGTATATAATGAACTGCAGTCTTGCACTTTGAACATTGAGAATGAAGCAAAATAGTGATTTTGAAGCACTACAAAAGGAAATTACCTAATCATGTATTCAGAAAGCAGTGATCCTGACAATGTGAGGGGAAAAAAGAAAAAACAAGAAAGGAAGAAAAAAGTATAAAGTAAGTTGTACATGTGAACAGTGTAATTTTCCCAAATTTTCACTTTTCCTTACGGCTTATATTACTTCACAGAATGCAGTTCATGATTTGTACGATGCACATACATGCTCACACATTTCTGAAGGCTGTTCTTTGGCTTCTACAATTCACTTTTTCCTCTAATAATAGAGCAAATATCTTAGATCATCCACTATACCTCCTCAAAAATGTAGGATGAATTTCTTTTGCTGGTGTCATGTCCAGTTCATTTTCAGTGATATTCTCAGTTGCCTTACAAACCTCCTGTTAGAGAGGGTTTCCTGGCCTTTCCTGTCATCTAAGCCTTATCTTCATCTTACTGTTGTTAGTCTTGTCTCCAGAAATAATTCTGAATAAACACTTTGATCAACTGCTTTCATCAACACATGCAAGCAGTATCTTCTGTTTGAATCGTATGTATAGATATCACACAAGAATTTATGATCCTTAGCTTGAGGTTTTATTTTGGATGTATTCTCCTCTGAGTCATGTTTCATTTCAGGAACTCAATGTATTTCTTCTGTCCCTCCACCAATGTTACTGTGATAGAAAAAAGCTCAATATTTGAAGTCATCCTTTGTCATAATCCGTGATTACTGTGGTCAGTAAGTATTTGCCCTGCTGTAGAATGTCTTACACTGAAGTAAATTCCTGCGGTGGTGCATTTCCCCCGCTTCCCTGGACCACTCTGCCATCTCAGGAATTCCCGTTAGGCCTTGGCCTTTGCGTAACGGGTTGGGCGGTTGAGCGTCCCTTGGCCGTACCAGGCACTCTTGCACGGCTGAGGTGGGGAGCGGCACTGATCGTACCAGGAACTCCTGTGGCCTGGCCAAGGTAGGGAACGAGAGCAGGGATAATTCGTCATCCCTGACAGCCTTGAAACATTCCCTACCTGGATCGTAGCTCAAGTGGAACGATACCATTGTTGCTATCCTGGATCGTTCCGGATTGTGGCCAGGATGGAAATTTACTGATGACTAAAGCCAATCACCTTGCAAACCTATAAAGAGCGGTCCCAAGCGAGGCCCTTTGAGCTCTCCTGGACCGCAGCGGGCTGCGCCCAGAACCTCCCTCTGAGTGGGACGCCTCTCAGAGCTCGCGACATTCAGAGGACCGTCGCCCACTGACACGGGACCTGGGCTGAAACACTCCTCAGCCCAGGAGGACTGGGGGAGGCCCGACCCTTCACCCATTGAGGAATGCCAAGGCATTTGATGCGAATATTTCACGAGACTCAAGGGGAATTTTTAACAGGTATACCTTTATATATTTATCTATCTTTGTGTCTCTGTGAGTGTGAATTGATTTAGATAACCCACAGTAAGCATAATTTGTAATTAAGTCACTGTAGTGATTGCAGTAGACCCTACTAACTCACTTTATAAATGCTAAATTAGTCAATGATTAAGTGTTGCTAAAATCTTGTGATTCACTTTAAACTGTGAATGAACCTTAGGCTGCTGCTACACACATATAACCCCTTAGACATAAACCGTTGACCAAGTCTGGGACTAGGGGTAGATCCAGCCGCACCTAGACCCTTCTCTGAGAAGGAGTTTAGAAAGCAAGGGGATCTACTCCGAATCTTGTGACTCAATGGGAGGGTCTCCTTATGCCTTTTTGTATTAGACATAAACTGTTGTCCAAGTCTGAGACTAAGATTGGATCCAGCTGCACCTAAGCTCCTTCAGGAGTTTAGAAAGCAAAGGGGTCTTACTTGAACCTTGTGACTCAACGGGAGGGTCTCCCTTACCCTTTTCATCCTTGGCCCCTGTATAAATCATTCTAGCTCAATTGTAACTCAATTTTCCTTTGTACGCTTCATCCATGTAGTAATGGATAGAGTGAACCTTGCCATCGAAATCTGTTAGGTTGCACTTTTATAAATTTCTGTTAAAATCACTTTCTACTAACACCTTTGACGGTGATTCTTCAAGCGCCCTCTAAACTGCTCATTCACGACAATTCCAAATTTCTTCTATTCTAAGTCAATGGAAAACATTTCAGAACCCGAGTCATGTCTGTGTTGTTTCCTTCATCTTCCACTTTAATCTGATCTCTTTCCTCCTTACTTTTAGCTGGTAAAGGAAAGCCTGAAAGAAGGGTTGACTTCAAAGTTAGTTTAGGCTGCTCAGGATCATGCCCAGCTGAGTTTTGAAGACGGACATTCCCTAACCTCTCTGGGCAGCTAGTTCCAGTGTTTGACCACTGGACCACATATGAAGAATTTTTTTCCTTATATATATAACCAGAATTTCCCGTGTTGCAAGTTGTGACAGCTACCTCTGTCCCTTTGCCTCCTCTCTAACCACCCCACTAGGTAGCTGCAGACAGTAGTTCTTTTCCACAAACCAGCTCCCTAGGTCTAGGAGCGAAAGCATTTACAAGAAGCAGCTGCAAGATGTTCGGCTCACACCTCCTCTTCTGAGCTTGGCAGGAGCTGCTGCATCGCACAAGGGAAAGGAGTGTCAGAAAAGTGGTAAGTATCATCTTGCCCTCTCTAAGGGGGATCATCTCCCATCTCTGCTGAGAGGCTTAACTTCTAATTTGGAACAGAAAAATGCAGTCTTAATAATATATCACTTATAAATAGTTTCTGATGTTGAATGATGGGGTCTAGCTGTTGAGTGGTGGAACCCAAAACATACCAAAACATTAATATGGCCATCAGCACAGCCATGCCATCCCATTGTGTCAAATCCTACTAAAACACAGAAGCAGCAACTTTACCTCAATAAAAATGTCGTACTGTAGTGCTACAGAAGGTCCTGTCCTATATCACCACCTCTAACCTTTCAACCCTTGAACATTTAATACTGGCTGAAGCTTGTGAGCTCTCTCCTCCCTACTGTGAACATTAGTTCTGGACCTTCACAGTTTCCAAGCCACCCCACTGCTCTTCAAAAAAACCCCATTTCTCTGCTGCTCTTGTACTTTCTTTGCTTTTTTTTTTTTCATTTTACTGTGTTTTAATTACTACAAATGAAACAGGAAACAGTTCAGGCTGAGTGGCATTGATATCATATTAATAACTATCTATCAAACATATATTTCTCCATAAAGAATTTTTTGGGTAATTTTATGTAACGATGAGGTTTTATCATTTTACTTGATATTGTATCTTGTAAAATTGATTAAAGCTGTAATTATTCTTCTGTAAAAATTTTAATTAGATGACAAGTTAAAAAAAAGCAGAAAATACCCATCCCTGCTTGTCTATATTCTGTCCTCATTTCTATTTGATCAGTCAGTAATCACTTTCTACCTTTCCACCAATAATAAGCATTTACCTAAAAAAGATGCTGCTGCACATTAAGAAGGAAGAAGATAAAAATGCTCAGATGCCACACTGAGGGGTGTTACACTAAAGACAAAACCCCAAATAAAAGCAGGCACAGATATTAAACACATAACATAATTGCTTTCCAGATGCAGAAATCTTATGTATTCTATAGACATTGCTCCCTCCAATGGGAACTTGGTGTTGCATGCAGAGCCTGCCTGATATAATCCATGTACATTTGTGGATATGGTTCACACCACTATCTGGAGGATTTCTGGTCATACTGAGAAAAGAAATTACCAGAAGTTACAGAGGGAATGGGAAGATGAATGCCATAGCAGAGAAAGAGAGCTTAGATAGAGCAGGATTGACTGGGCAATGGTTAAGAGAAGATAAATTATACAAGATGCATGAACAGGAGAAACAACTACAAACAGCACCAACAGGTAATGTGAGCCTAGTGAAGAGGACACAGAAGACGTGAACATCCACAGAAGTGGTTGCACAGGGGTAAAGATAAGTTTCAGAGAGAACGAAGAGACAGAAGGTGAAAGAGAGCAAGAACTGCAACATGCTCAGGCCCAGTGCTTTGCAGTTTCAGTGTACAATATCACGGTGATGCACCTATTTCTCTTTATTTTCTGCTTCAAGTTGCAGATCAGTTGGGAGCCTGATGTATTCATGTGAAGTCCTTGGTTTTTCCTGGACTTCAGGAAAGAACATTAACTGAGGGGATTTGGTTTTGCTTGTTCCTCTAATTCTGTTTTTGCTGGGAAAGCTCTTAATGCATCATTGAATCTCACCTCTGATTCATCCTTTCCAACCTGACCTCAGAGGAACCAGGGACTGAGACCCAACTTGGGAACTGTAACTCTAGCCTGAGACTAACAACAATCACCACAATTACCATCTGCTTCCCGCAAAACTGGAAAAACAGAACCTCAGCTTTCTTCCATATTGCCTTGGCTGCCTTCCCTTCAACGTGGTACGTCTTCTCCAGGTTTTGATGCGGGAACTGACCAGACAAGGCTCACAGTTAGGAATATATTGGCTTCCATGCTGATATTCCATCACTTAAGAAAAGAGTTAAGAAATGAAACTGGTATTGTAATTCACAGAGAAAGTGTGTTCCAAAGTCCTCTGAAGTCAGTGGAATGAATCCCACCAACGTCACCAAGTACTGGCTTAAGGCCTTAGTAAATACAGTATTTATAAAGGAATCATTGTATATAGTGGGTGCAAAATAATATGTCTCAATAATTCAGAAACCACAACTGAGGAAGGAGTAGAGGCAAAGATTGAGGCAATGATTGCTAGAGGTGAGGGCTGAAAAAACCTGAATGTTAGACCAAAGTGAGGTATGGAAGGAAAGTTGAAAGACATGAAAGCTAGAGTGAAGTTGGTCCAGTATCACCTACTGCTAGAAGACGGCAAGCATGTTGTCATACTCTGATGTGCCTTTTATTCCCTGAAACACTGTTTTCTCTGCAAAGTTCTTTATCCTTAGCTGATATTTACTACTTCTTTTCCTGACTGCAGCTGCACTGTACACACTGTTAAATTAACATCTTCATTCACATAATCTGCCCAAGAAGAGTTCTCCCGGTCTTTTCAGTTCTTCACAGGTATAAATGCATCTAAGCACACTGGCATCACAGCCCTTCTCTTGTGCAGAGAAACAGCCCGTGGAGACATGAGATGGGAATACTGTGAGTGCTGGGATGTAACATGCCCCAGATCTGAGGGCTCCTAGACTCAGTTTAATAAGGATTTCTCTGTGTTTTGTGAAAGTATCTTAGCACACTGTATTTTCCCATGAGGGGCTCCCATCACCTTACACGAAGCCTAGTCAAGTGGGTTGGAGCAGATGTTCAGGACTTGGCCTAATCGAGGACAGCATTTGAATGTATTGTCTGCTTAAATTAACCCACGTAAAATGGGTTTGCGTGACAGGTTGTCAAGCTATCTCACCTCTTGTAAATCAGATCTATGATCTTGTTATGGCCTGGTCTCCTCCCAGTGAGATCCACCACATGGCCTTCATCGGTCATAGAAGAAACACCTCCTCTTTGCCTGCTTCTCTGCACTTACATGCTTGATATAAGATAGGCAGTGAAGAGTTCATTCGCTCGCGAGATAACGCGGCTCTTTACGCAGTAAGTCAATGGGAACAGCTCTGCATTTGCAGGCATGTAGACATCTTGGATTTCACCTGAGGTAGAAGAGCAGCTACCAGGTAGTCTCTGTACGGCTTCTTTCATTTCTCTCTTGTGCTGCCAAGTCCTTGGTAGAGAGGGTGCCCAGCACTTGTGGTTACGCTTCCAGTGTTGCAAAAGAGCAGCCGTGCAGAAGGGGAGAGGCAGTGCGAGACCTGGCAGCTCTGCACTGACGCTGATCCATGGAGAGTTTGCTCCCTGGGGGACTGCACTTGTCTGATTTTTTAATAGATATTTGCACTTCCCGTAAGAGAAGTATCAGCAGACTGCAACGTATTGAGATTTTCCAGCAGGGAGCAGCATTTATTCATTTGTGAAGGAGAAGAGACTCCAGCCTGAAAGGATCGGGCGCCCGAAGCTGAAATACAGACTCACAAATCTCTTGCTTAAGAAACAATGTTTGCAGATGGGTGGACATCCAGCAGTGTGAGGGGTGTAGGAGGGAGGGCAGGTTAAGCAATTGGCACTAGGCCTCTCTCGCCCTCTTCATCAGTGTGATACCTCTGCGAGCATGGCTTGGTATTTAGGACTAGAGAGGTTGGATGCTCAGAGGCAGTGCCAGCAGATGAGCTGGATCAAAACATTTCCATTTAGGGAAACATTTTCATCAGAAAGTTCACAGTGTTCTCCCTGGTTCAGAATTATTACTTCAGGTACTGGAAATCCAGATTAAGCTCTCACTAATAATGTGTGCATAATATTATCACGATCCTAATAATATAGCATATTTTGCTCTTAGAAGACTAATAAGGTTCTTCATCCATCTAGGCTACTGTCTGTTTTGAAAGCTTTCAATTTTAAAAATATCCTTCTAAGGATGTTTCGTACCATGAAATCTTAACAATTTCAAATCCACAGTCTCAGAATGTCACAACTTTGAAATCAGCCTTCCACAGATACTCGGGCTGCGCACAAGTGCAAAGAGAATATTCTAGCACTTGGAAACTGTAGTAAAAAACCCTCTTCACTACATAAGTGAATTTCTATTAAAAACAATTTTATAAAAAACATATACCTCATTGACAGCACTTGCGGTACTGTTGCAATGCTTCCTACCTATCCTTGTGCAGTCTCCCCGCCCCGGCCCCGCGCAGCAGCCTCCTGTTGCTGCCCCCCGAGAAGTGGCTGTGTCCCAGCGGTGGAGTCTCAGGGTGGGTGAACAAGTCCATGCAGAGTTAGGTAACTACTAAAGTCTACGTAGACATACCCAAATTGGCTTTAAACCCGCAGGCTAGATCACAAGAGCAGTGAAGCTAAACAGCATGTGCATGTGTGACCCTCTGCGGGATCCTGGGACTCTTAGTGTGTGCTTAACAGGTAAAGCCTGTGCCACTGACACCTCAGGCTTTCAATCCCCAAGTTAAGAAGACAAAAGCAAGTTCCATCCTACCTCTCACTGAAATGCTGTATAACTTTCTAATACCTTGGCCTTCCTTGCAGTCAGAAATGTGCATAGTCACAAATTAGATTAAACTGACTTTTACAGTCAGTGCTTTGCTTTCATGTTTTCTCTTCATGTTGGGGCTAAAGGTTTCTTTTAGTAAGATTGTTATGATCATTCGGTTGTCTTAAATATGTATTCCCACACCTTCATTTGCCTAGATTTATTTTTTAAGTATAAACTTACTTTGTGTAAACTTAATTTTGCATGTCCTGGATTCATAAGGCTTGGTTCTGAGATAATAGCAACATTCCTGTAATATTTTTTTACTCCTCAAATTACTATATTCTTTTAGCAGTAACTCCAGATTAATGTAGCTTTGTTTCCTGGCATCTCTTACGTGTTTTTAAATAATTAAAACTGCATATATGTTCTCTGTATGAGAGGCCCCAAGCCAGTACCAACAGTGTGTTTTCACTAGTTTGAAAACTGGTAGAGTTAGTATTAAATTCCTTTTAAAATTTCAACTTTGAGGAGTCGATCTGTCGGTACAGAAGGGTCTCCCCAAAGCATCAGCCAACACAACTCAAATGGCAGCAGCTCTGCAGGACTGGTATTATGCAGTGACCAATGTACCTTGGTAAATCTCTCTCTTAAATTGCAATGTGGAAACCAAGTACGCACACCTGAACTAACTAAGAGGCTTGTGAACAATAAAGCTAGCGTGTGGCTTGAAAGTGGGTAGGAACAAGGGGTACATCCACGACAAATGGGGGAATAATCATTCTAGGTGGATGGAGAGTCTAGCCCAGCACCTCGTCTCCATCAGTCGCAGATGGAGATTTCGCAGATTTCTGGGGGGGGAGGAGCATAGGAGCAGCACAAGAATCTAGTGTTACACGCCTAAGCACTTTCATAACCTCCAGCACCTCATAGCTTTCTGAGGAAGAGGTACTGTCTTGCTTCAGCAATTTTTTTCTTCAATAATGGATCCAGCTTCTCCTTGAACTCATGGGAACCATGATCCTACAGTCTCCTGTGGCGAGGAGTCCCACAACTCCCTCACAGGCGGAGCAATGAGCTGCCTCCCTTCATCTGTCTGAACCCGTCAAACACTGGCTTCAGTTGATGATACCCTCAGTTATTGCACCACAAAAGGTGACAAAATGTGTCCACCTACTCCATTCCACCCCACTTTATAGCTGTCCACCACCAGCCTCGATGGTCTCCTTGCTGTGCTGAAGACACTTAGCTGTTCCTTCATGGGAGTGACTCCCTGCAGTGAGCAGCCTCTAAGAGAAGGATGGCCAGGGACACTGAATTCACTTAGGGCTACCAAAGCCATCAGGGCTACGACCATGAACAGCCCTTAAGGATCTACCCCCTGTGCAAAGCAGAGTCAAGCCAACGACTCTCGAGGAACCTTCAAGCCCTGCTGCCCCAGCTGCACGAAACCCCACATTTCTTTGTCTGCAGCATATGCTGCAGCGTGGTGTGGTAATAGCTGAACTCGATTTAAATGAACCACAGCCTAGCCACAGCAGCACGGAGCTCAGCAGAGGGTAATTTACTCTGCCTCTTAGCAGGGATCCTTAAAGAATCATGACAGGTCCAAGCAATCTGTCAGAGAGCAGCCTGACAAGCCAGCAGTCTCTGGATGCTAATCCCTTACAAACAATAGACTCATTATATGCAAATTAACAGGAGAAGTGGTGATTGGCCACTACATCTACCGAGACAACTGCTCCATTTAAAAGGACCTTTAACTACCCTGACATCTGTAAGTTTAAAAAATTAAGTGACCGCATCTTTGTTTAAAAACAACCTGATTTCCTCAGAGAGCCTGCGCAGGGATCCCGTGAATGCTGCCGACACGGCAAGCTGGAAATAGTGCTCAGTGACTGAAATCCACGGGGGCAATAACGATAACAAATTGATGCAGACACTGAATTTCTTAAACAGCCCTGGTTTTAATTAATTTTAATTCCCAACTCCATTACAGATTTACTTTAAATGTCAGAAAATCCATCCGAATCCAGGGAGTGAGTTGTGTATTTGTGGAACAGATATATATATGGGTGGTTTTTATACATTACTGTTTTCTTACAGAGGAATCAAAGCTGAACCTGAGCAGCAAGGCAGCAGCTAGGCACTGCCTGACAAACTGGAGCAGGTTCCCGCCTTGGGTCGAAGTTAAACAACAGCTCTGTAGTCAACTCCTCACTGCTTTCTCCAGCTGATATTTGATTGTGGGAAGGTTATGAGTTTTCCGATGCCAGTGTGCAAAGCTGATCTTAATTAAAATATTCCATTGAAAATGTTTCATAAGATAGGAATACAAGACTGACGCCAGTCTGTCACAATTCACTAGACCGCTTGAAATCTGGAATCAGCCTGGCAGGTCGGGAGCTGCTGTTTCTGTACTGCGGCCAAATGGGGTCCCGGACAAAAGCTTGGCTTCTAGATGGGTGGTTTTTTCTGTTTTGTCTTTTTTTTTTTTTAAAAGTACACCATGTCAAATGTGTTTATGATGCTTTTAGATAGGTAAGAAGCCTGTAGGGTCTCTATGACCCTGTTTTGCTCATGGTAACAAAATTTAGGCTAAATAAATATTAAATTCCATAGACGTGGCAATAGATACACAGCATTTTTAAAAATTAGGCTTATAGGAATGGATCTAGTTACCTGAATATACACATCTATTTTTGAAAATCTCAGCCAGAGTTCGACAGAAGTTGACTCCCCAACTCACCTCTCCCCTTTATAGCTCAAAATCCCATTCTCACTTTCAGCTTCATTTCGAAGAGACAATCAATCTGACACGCTGGAGCCCACTAAAGCACGGCTAATTTCCTATGCCAGTCGATGGATAAAGCCCAAGGAGCCGAAGCTCGTGTGATGCTGTGGCTGTTGCAGTTAGAGCGTGCTTCGGGAGTGATAGGGAGCAGTTATCTGGCTGCTCATTTTAGTCCTCTGTCCTACATCAAATGTTCTCATAATCGGTACCTTTTTATAATATGTCATCAATTTAAACAAACAAACAAAAATTTTCACATCCCTCTTCCCTGTGAAAAAATCTACATAATTGGCAGGCTCAAGGCATCTGCAGCAAATGTATGCGTTGGTAAATATGGGGTTCACCCGTGTTCCCGTTCTGTTCCCATTTTTGACTTTTTTTTCATAAGAAAATACTTAGCACACAGGACCTCAAGCACCAGTGCTGTTACATCAGTGATGATCATACCATACAGCACATAGAACACTTTGCAGGCTTTTCCTAATTAAGACTAATACTGAACAGCTATTTCAGCTGTACACATAGGATAGGGGAATGTGACTCAGCCTACAAAAAAAATACTTTGCACTTACATTGTGCTCTCCTTCCAAGGATTTTAGTGTTCTTTCCAAAAGAACTCATTTAGCCTCACAATATCCCTGGGTGCTTATTGAAAGAACAATTTCCCCACACTTCTTGATGGAAACATTGGCAAAGAGGCCATAGGCCCAATTTTCACATGTTTTCAGTGCAGAAATATGCGTGCACAATGCAGGCATATTGCTGAAAACAATTCTTAATTTCACTAACTACATGTGCAGATGACCAGCCAAACACATGAATGGTCACTTTAATCCACATCCAGCTGTTGTTTGGCCAAAATAAACATAAAAAAATGTATGTATATTTGTGACCCCTAAAATCCTGAACTTCAGGCTTTAAGGTCATGAAGGAAATCTGTAGGTTTATCTGGTGCAGTCCTGCAGAAAGCTTCAGTAACCCTGCCTGGTTTACTACCAAAATAAGCTGCTTTTTTCACCAAAGCCATGTGTGTTCTTGAATCTACTGAAGCAAACCTTTAAGAGAGCTCTTTGGTGATGCTGTTACTGATGAATGCAGCGAGGATCCTTGTGACGAGCTGGAAGCACGCACATTGAGAAGTCCCACACTCTGGCAGACTCACCTCAAATTCAGGGAAAAGTATGAGCTGGAAGGACAGATACCTTTTTATTTCACAAAGTTTTGCAGATGAAAGAATGCAAAGAGTTCTCCTTTTTTCTTTTTGCCCTGCTCATTTTTATGATATTCTGAGTAATTTCCCATTTAAAATTCTTTTTCTTCCCTCCACAGGCCACCATCCCCAAAAGTATCATATTCATCCTTCTTCTGACTGGATTTTTGAATGATTGTTTTGGAGTCTGGCTTCATCTCCCTTGAGTCTCATATCTAGAGATCAGCAAACTGGCTCATATAACTTACAAACTGACCTGAACCATAATTCAGAACTAAGGCAATGTTTTGAGATTAAAAAAAAACAGCGTACTTTTCACATTCATACACCTCTCTGCTTCCACCTCCTAGAATTAGCTGGAATGCCAAATGATGCCGGGTTACCTGCTGCCTCAGGAGTTTGGGTGCGGTTTTGAAAGCCCCATGGGTTTACAAAGCATCTGATTTCTTGAGTCCTTGTTTCTACACCAAACTGCCAATTGTTAGTGACTGTCACGGAGGGTTTTTTTCCCTTTTCTTTTTTTCTTTCATTCAGTTGTGCAATAATGTCTAATTCCTTTTGTATTTGGAACCACAGGAGGGGGGGTGCAGTTGGAAGAAGAAATCCAAAGAAATGAATGAAAAGAAGTAGTCTGTATTTGTTCTTGACTTCCAAATCCTGCCCTCCCCCCCAAAAAAAAAATACCCAAACCCCCAATGCTCTTGCAGTGTTCACTGTGTCTTTTATGCCAGACGAGAAATATTGTGTGGTTTTCTGCTCTGTCCCCCTATTGCAAACATGTAAAGATATGCAGTCCACTACATCTTTTATTGAGATAGCACCTATAAATAAATCTAATCCAAAGTCTTTCTATATCTACTTTCTATCTTCACCCTGGTATTAGGTGGATCTAAGCTCATGCAGCTCCACACCTCTGAGAAGACATGGATGCCTCACAGAATCAATGGCTGGGTTTTGCCACACTGCCATTTGTTTTGCCTGATTTACCTGGCATCTAATCTACATTGCTGACTTCTTTAGAGTAAGAATCATAGAATCATACAATGGTTTGGGTTGGAAGGGACCTTAAAGATCATCTAGTTCCACCCCTCTGCCATGGGCAGGGACACCTTCCACTAGACCAGGTTGCTCAAAGCCCCATCCAACCTGGCCTTGAACACTCCCAGGGATGGGGCATCCACAACTTTTCTGGGCAACCTGTTCCAGTGCCTCACCACCCTCATAGTGAAGAATTTCTTCCTGATATCTAATCTAAATCTATCCTCTTTCAGTTTAAAGCCATTACGCCTTACCCTACCGCTACATGCCCTTGTAAAAAGTCCCTCTCCAGCTTTCTTTAAGGCCCCCTTCAGGTACTGGAAGGCTGCTACAAGGTCTCCCCCGAGCCTTCTCTTCTCCAGGCTGAAAAACCCCAACTCTCTCAGCCTGTCTTCATAGGAGAGGTGCTCCAGCCTTCTGATCATCTTCGTGGCTCTCCTCTGGACTCGCTCCAACAGGCCCATGTCCTTCTTATGTTGGGAGCCCCAGAGCTAAACACAGTACTCCAGGTGGGGTCTCACGAGAGCGGAGTAGAGGAGAAGAATCACCTCCCTCAACGTGCTGGCCACGCTTCTTTTCATGCAGCCCAGGATACAGTTGGCTTTCTGGGCTGCAAGCGCACATTGCCGGCTGATGTTGAGCTTCTCGTCAACCAACACCCCCAAGTCCTTCTCCTCAGGGCTGCTCTCAATCCATTCTCTGCCCAGCCTGTATTTGTGCTTGGGATTGCCCTGACCTATGTGCAGGACCTTGCACTTGGCCTTGTTGAACTTCATGAGGTTCGCATGGGCCCTCTCAAGCCTGTCAAGGTCCCCTCCCTCCAGCGTGTCGACTGCACCACACATCTTGGTGTTGTCAGCAAACTTGCTGAGGGTGCTCTCAATCCCACTGTCCATGTCACCTACAAAGATGCTAAACAGGGTCAGTCCCAATACCAACCCCTGAGGAACGCCACTCGTCACTGGTCTCCACTTGGACATTGAACCATTGACTGCAACTCTTTGAGTGCGACCATCCAGCCAATTCCTTATCCACCGAGTGGTCCATCCGTCAAATCCATGTCTCTCCAATTCACCGACAAGGATGTCGTGCGGGACAGTGTCAAATGCTTTGCACAAGTCCAGGTAGATGACGTCAGTTGCTCTTCCCTTATCCACCAATGCTGTAACCCCATCGTAGAAGGCCACCAAATTTGTCAGGCACAATTTGACCTTAGTGAAGCCATGTTGGCTGTCACCAGTCACCTCCTTATTTTCCATGTGCCTTAGCATAATTTCTAGGAGGATCTGCTCCATGATCTTGCCAGGCACCTCTGTGCCCGGCACCTGTGTAAAGACTGTGTAAACATGCAGGCTCCTTCTCTAAAGGTGAAAAGAGGTAGTGGAGAATCAGCAGAGTAGTTTTGTGGGGCTTATTTGTTCAGAAAATAGGAGGTGGCCTTTCATTTTTATTAGTTATATTCCAGTTAGCAATGACACCACTGAAATTCTCTCCTTACACTATGTATAAGTCCTTTTCATGATACAGTGTGTTGTTTCTTAAACAAAGGACATTTGTAGACACAGTTTCATCAAAACAAAAAGAAATACTTGATATTGTAAGATCCTGGCATAGAACTTATTTCTGCTTTCACTGAAAGAGACAGGAGTTTTGCCATTGATTTTAAGGGAAGTAGTCTCAGGCCGTCAACTACTACAGCAGTTTTAATGTCTGCTAACATGACTTTTTTTTTAACAGAAGTGCATATGTTTTCGTTTCAGATTGCGTACACAAGTTAACAAGGCTTATTTGGAATGTATAGCTGAGTGGATGTAATATTGTTGAAATAAAAGATGTTCCAGTAGTTGAACTAGGCACCCAAAGTGATAAAATCAAAACTGGCTTGTGAACTGGAACTTGTTTCAAACATGGTAGTCTGATAAAACATTATCCTGCTGCCTGTCTTTCTCTGGCCCTGGTTTTACAATCATATTAAAATGTGAGAAAAAAAAATCAATTGATGTCCAGTGTCTACAAATTATTCTTTAAGATATCCCTCCTGCTTTAACTATTCATCTAACTTAACACGCCTGCTGTTGTACCCATCAGCTCTGTTAAAGTACTTTCCTTTCTATACTATCTGCCCCCAGAGTAACTACTCAGAGAAGACACTTAGCAACACTTTAAAATTTACAGACAGGTAAAAACTATTGGGCATGACCTGGCCAGCAGATATATCACTAATACTAAAAGACTGCTCACCTAAATGGAGGTACTCATATTGGCAACTTTTTTCCAAGGGTTTCAGGTCCAGGATCAGGACCTGCTGCATATTCATTTGTTGTGACAATTTTAGCATTTTAGCTTCACCATTTGTAAGTGAAGCATCTTTTTTGTATATTAAAATGCACTGTTGTGTTTTGGCTTTGATATTTGAGGAAAAATAGGGAAGTTCACAGATTTAATAGAACAACTGTAAGACTCAAGTGTTTTTCAGGGGAACTCACCCACGGATATTCCTACATTTCAGCAGTGTTAATTCAATTAGTCTGAAACCAATTCAAATAGATCATTATTGTCCACAATGATGGAAGTTCTAGGATCTTCCTTTGAAAGCATTTTTATTCCCATGAAAACTGAATGCCAAAAGCTAACTTAAATTTTCCTGCAGCAGTTTACAGAGCCTGATCCAATTCCCACTGAAGCTAACAGAGCCATTTCAACTACTCCTCCAGTAAGAACAATTATTATGACAGTGTCTCACTCTTCATTGACCCCTGTTCAGTTTATCTTCAGCAATAATCCTCCCACTCCCAATCTCTGGGTTAAACTACTACTGAACCGATTTCCCTCTCTTCAGCTACTCTTATCTATTTCATGATTTCTTCTTCAAACCACTTCATATTGGCTTTTGCTGGAGTCCGTTGATAGATTTCAGCTCAGTTTGCCAAGATGTAATTCTAAAGTTGATTGGATTTTCAGTCCTCCCAGATCTCCTTCACCCACAAGTGAAGTCTGCTATTGTCAGCAAGGCAAATATTGGGACTTCAAGTTGCTGGCAAATGAAGTAGAAAAACGAATGCAGTCTGGGATTACTGGAACATTGCGAGCTTTTTTTCTTGCATCTTTGCTTTATGGATGGCAGGAACAATGTAAGAAGAAATTCAGAGCAACTTTGTCATTCACACCTTTGGCAGTTCTTCCCTTTAAAAAAGCAGCCGCTACTGTTAAACTTTTTTATTGTTGGTGAGTATCACTAAGAGAATTACTGAAGGTGCAGGATGTAGGGGAAGAATAGGTACTCTATTTCTTGACTGACCAATGGTATCATTCTACTTGCAATTAACTAAGGACTACCAAAGAAAATACCTTAGCATGATGATTTAGTAATCACTTAAACACCCTGTTGAATTAGGTGTCACAAATGACACTCAGAGTTAACTCAGCTATAAATTGGAAGGACTTTTAATGGCTAGAAGCTTATTATGACCAGTATTAACAAAGAATTTTAGATCCTCAAATTTCTGGGCAAACAATATAGTTTCATGGATATCACTATCAGTGTAATGATCTGCTGTGCACAAGTACTGTCCTCACTTTGAGAACACTATAGGTTCACACTCATAACTAAGGTGTTGCACCTGAAGACGTTTATAGAGGCCACAGTGACAGGTCTAACAGTGCTGCCGGTCTCTGTGCGGTGGTGTAAGAACAGCTGTCAGGAGTTGAACAAAAGATCTGGTGGCCAAACTCTGTCAACAGCCAGTAACAGGGGCCAAGAGAAGAGTCCAAGGGCAGGTCAAGCATATAGTGATGATTCCCCAGCCTCCCCTTCCAGCCTACAGCAGTCTGCAGCTCAGCAACCTCCTTTCCAGAAGGGGGATCTATGTATTCAATAGCCCTTGAGGGATTTCCTTCCTTTTCTTTTCCCACAAATTTGGCTACTCAAGTTAGAAGCTATGTAAACCTTTTGGCGTCCACCACTGACCATACAATTGTGTGTTCCGCAGCTTCACTTGCAACGGATGAAAAAATATCATCTTCTCTTTAATCAAAACTATCACTCAGTCATTTAATTTGATGTTCTCTTCTTCTAATGTAGAGAGACAGCAAACAGCCATTTCCTACTTACATTATTCATTGTTTTATAGACATATGTCCTACCTACCCTCATTTATCTCTTTTCCAAGCTGAAGAGTCCTAGACCATTTGTTCCTGATGTTAAAGCTCTTCCACACATTTGATCATCTTTGCTGCTCTCCTCTGAATCTTTATTTTTGCTATCACATCCTCCTGAGATGAGGCATCTGAACTGCATGAATTCCTCTGTAGATGTACCGTGCACTTACACTGTAGAAAGATGATGACTTTTTCTTGTTCTTCATTTCCTGACATTTCATTTGGTTTTGACAGCACTCAGGCCATGGGTCTCTTGCTTTTAGTTGGAACCTTGCTATTCTTGCATACATCTGCACTGAAAGATGATGCATTTTAAATAATTGCATTTATTTTGACTAGCTGGCATTAAAACAACAGTGAGAATAAGGTTTCAGTTCCTGCTGACAGCTTGAGTTTGCCCTCTGACTTCCCTGTTGTCTCCAAGTCAAGTCTCTGACCTAAATTGCCCTTTATTCATTCTCATTTTAACCTAAAGTAGCCAAGAGTTTGCCACTCCAAATAAAGAATGTGTGCTTCTCACCACGCGTCTTCCACCGAGCTGAAACATTTTTGTTTTCTCACTTCAAAAGCTCACGATAGCAATACTGATCAAGGACCTTTTTAAAATAAAGCATTTTAAATCAACAGTTGAAACGGTGCATTGGAGGCATAAAGATATTAAAATAACAAGCAGTTGACACACCTAATTAGTCTCATTATTTTGCACTTCACAATGTAAATTGTGTTCTACATCCCCAAGATTTTAGCTGGGAGGAACATTTTTTTCAGCAGGGTTTGGCTGATAGACACTCTACTGTAGACTATGTTAATGTATTCAGTCTTTGAATAAATTATTCAAACTATTTCAAGGCAGGATTAAATTATGGCAAAATAAGCATTTTTATGTATTCTTGCACACTTACACTCTAACTGAGAGGCCTTTTGTTTCAGCTAAACCACACTCATCTCTCAGATCAAAAACAAATACAAATTCTATGGATCAAAGAGCGCGAGTATAATGCCCTCTGAATGAGATGTGTCACTAACCAAATGAGAACATCTGACAACAGCTGTGGATTTTGAACGATGCTCAGGTGAGCCCCAGTAGAGTTCAAACATGGATATCATCTGTAGGTTAAAGACAACACAGCCTAATTTCCTCACTGTGTTTCTCACCAGCCTGAGCATGAGAAGTGACTGTGGGAACAAAGTGTTGATGCACAGCAGTGAACCTTTGAAGCTGACGATGAATTCTACAATAGTACCGTCTGGTCATCTGGGTGAGGAAAAAAGCAATCGTTCTGCTTCTGTCCCACTCACAGAGAAATGCAGGCTTTGGTTTAAAAATGACTGATGACAGGCAGAAAGGTGAGAAGATGCTTAACGGTCAGCTTTTCTTGGGTCCCTCTGAAAGGGGAATTTCTGTATTTAGGCTACAACATTTCGAAGTTCAGTTTCATTAGTTAGATGTGTTTTCATTTTCAGCTAGCAGTGTGAAGCTCCCAAAGGATACAGGACATCCAGGTGTAGCACAGGCTCACCTCATGTAGAATGCCTTGCCTTTGTCATCCACAAGGGACTTAGCCAGCGCTCCAAATTTGAAAGCTGTTCACATCAATTTAAAATGAGTACTTCCTTCTGGCAACAAATATTCAATTCTTCTTCCAAATGTTGAAGCATTATAAATACCAATGGTGAAGATACAACATGAAAGTAGAATAACCCTTTTAAAAAGATAATAGAAATTAAATGTTTGAATGTAAAACCAAAGTCGCACTATCACAACTACCATTTCTTTGTCTGATATCAGGCAGCTCTGAGCAGCTATCAGTCTTGATGGCAGCCATCTGCACTGGTCAAACAAATGGCCACTGATTTTTCAACAAGCTGGAAGCAAAAGCCAACATCTCTCCAGTGCTGGCTGTTCTCTGGGGGATCTCTTCTTGTTCAGACTTGGCTTTGGTTCTCTGTTCCTCTATTACAAGAATTACAAGAGTGAAATAGAGTGGAAAACATCAGATCACCAATGTCATGTGATAAATGAGGCTATTAGAGCAATTAGATGAACAGTTACTGAGTTTTATCTGTTTTGCTTGGTAAAATAAAATTTTAAGTAGGCTCATCTATCTCACCACACCTGATTACTCTGCAGGTCAAATTTGCAGAAAACATTTAGAATGGTAACAGCATGAAAACTGCACATATGGGCATCAGATTGCTTGTAAACACATTTTGCCTAGCCTATACAAGAGAGACTGCAGTAAGGGTAAGATTCGCTTAACCTAAGAAAATCTATGAAATGATTAGGAGTTTAGTTTAAGCAACTCTCCAAGTGTACTCCATAACCAAAGAAAAGAGCCAGACCACTCCAATAAGACATCATTCCCTCATAAAAAAGGCTCTAAAATAGGTGAGAAGCAGCGCACTCTGCAGACTTCTCTCTCTCCATTGCCCATAGAGCAACCACAGATGTTTAGCTCAGACACGACACCTAACGTTTTGATGGCTGAAATTATCCTACTCCCAGTGACTGAGCAATGGCACTTAGCGTTTCATGTTGATTCACATCAAGCAACTCACACTGGAAGACACACTGGAATTATATCAATGAGCTCTGCAGTAACGGCACCCACCCTGAAAAGGACTCAGGCTTCATATAGCACAGCTCTAAGAATGCTTTGCTTACAGCGAGGATCTTGCAGTCAGGAAAGCCAAGCTCGTATGGGGCTGTATTAACAAAAGTGTAGCCAGCAGGTTGAGGGAAGTGTTTATTCCCTTTGGTTCCAGAGGGGAAGCTCATCCCAAGTGCTGTGTCCTGCTCTGGACTCCTCTGTACAAGCAACACCAACAAGCTGGAAGAAGTCCAGGACTAAGAAGGTGATTAAGGGGCTAGAGCAAGGAGGGACGTACAAGAAGAGGCTGAGGGAACTGGGATTTTTCAGTCTTAGGAAGGGTAAGAGAAGACCTTATTGCTGTTTACAACTACCTAAAGAAAAGATACAGAGAAGTTGAGCCAGAGTCTTCTCAGTGGTGCACAATGGAAGAATGAGACACAAGGGACAAAAATAACAGCAAGGGAAATACAAAATAGTTATAAGGGAAAAATCTTCATAATGAGAGTGGTCAAGCACTGGAACAGGCTGTCTAGAGAAGCTGAGGAGTATCCATCCTTGGAGATAGCAAAATTCAGCTGAGCCAGCCTCTGAGCAACCTGACCTAAGTTGGCTCTGCTTGAGTAGAAGGTTGTGCTATGATCTCCAGACATCCCATCTAATCTAAATCATTCTATGACTCTATGCAATGGTTGTCCAAAAAAAAAAAAAAGTAGTGAATTTTATGTTTTTTTAAAGAATGGTATGGAATGTGATACTGAAAAGATTGGGTGATATACAAATCCATGATAGTGATTCAGGTTTGGTCATGTGTGTAGGATCGATCTCACCTAACTTTAGCTGTCCAAAATGTCAGTGTGCAGTCTCAGAATGGAGACTACAATTTCCTCCATAATTAAAAGACAGACAGACTGACTGACCTTGAGGATGGGAATTGTCTGAGCTATTTCAAACACTCATCTTACAATGCAGTGAGATTCTCCCTGGATGCCAGTCTTCCTATCTAGATGACTATCTTGGACTAGACACTACCTTTTAGATAGTTATTGGGGAGGATAAAACCCATTCTTGTGTCAAACAACAGAAATAAAAATATATTCAAAGAAATATAGAAATGAGTAACAAGAGTTATTAAAAGGAAAAGTCATTTTAGCAGAGAGGAAAGTCAAAGTAATAAACATGAAGGGACACAAATATTCCAGGTCCTTTCATATCCTACAGTGGACTTTCAACAAAACCAAAGAGCAAAATTCAAACTGTTAAGAGATACGTCATCTTCCCACAGTGCATAACACAGTGGAATTCACTGCCAACAGGCACCATCAAGCCAAAGAGGAAACATAAATTAAATATTCACAACATCTTTTCTTTTCTGAGATTATATGTTCTTAAAATAATCCCAAACAAAATTACTTTGGCAATATTGAAATTAAGATAAAACCAGCAACCAATCAAATATATATTAATATAATAAACTATACAAAGTTACTTTACCAGACCGCGGCACAAAATAATCAGTTCAAGATAATGTGCTTTGGCTAATAAATAAAACTAGAAGAGACCCCAGACTAGGTGCAGGAACATACACTCAGCCTCTTCTCAACAGCCATATCGAATAAACAGCAGACTGGCAGCTACATTAAATTAAAAACAAAAAGCAAAAACACAGCCATCACAGTAGAAGTGACTTATTGATATGAGCTAGGAAATTCCTTGCATATTATCCCAGAGATGGTCTGCTCTCCAACATATCTGCTACTGACCAGTCTCTTGTTAAAGCTAAATACTAAATTAAATGGACTAAAATTTAAAGGTGTGATCTAGTATAGAAATTGTTGTTTCTGTGTCTAAATCCATTAAAAAAACCCTCAGTATTTTAGTCTCTTCCTTTTCACTAAAAATGTCTTTCAGTCATACCCATTTCTAATTTTTTAAAAAAATCTTTTTCGTATATACTTTATATTTTGTAAATTGTATAGACAGTTCAAATCAGCCAAGCCATTATAATAATCTAATCCTTCCACCATACAAAAATCTACCCCAATTCTTGAGTCTAGACAACTGTTGTCCTTGAGAAGGGGTGGTCAACATGGACCTACTCTAATTTGCCAGATTTTTCTACCCAATGATTTGATTCCTCTTTCCAACCTCTCTGTGGTCCCTCAGATGTATTTAAGGGCCCAGAGCAGCTCATGCTTCACTGTCTCCTGCCTTCTTTTAACAGATGTGGGGGTTCCTCTTCTGTCATATGGCTCCTCTTCTGTCAAAAGCACATTCAAGTGAAATTCAATGGATAGAGTTAGGTACATGAAGAGAGTCCTCTGGCCAGTGGGGGAATATTAATTTTTTCAGTGACACAGCAGATGCAAATCCTCCATAAGGTGAGACGTGAGCAGCCTTCAGCTGCATGGCACACACATCCTCCACATGGCTGGAAATACTCGTAGCACGGGGGAGGACACCTGGATTTTGTTTATGAGCAGTATCAGTCCCGTCACAAAAGGAAAAGTGGCTCATTTAAATACTTCAGGCTGGAAATAATTTATTATAAATTTGTGTAAACTCTTTCTGGGATTAAAATCCTGACCATTAATATGATCTTACTACCTGCTTGCACTCTGCTCACTTCAGCTTCCTGGTGTTGGATCTGTTAAAGATCTCCATCTGCTATCAACAGTTTCTACCAACAGGATTATTTACAAAAAAATCATTTGACGGCCCCTAAACTTTCTTTCTTACTAAGTTAAATATATGCAAATCTTTTAGGGATCCAATTTTAATTTCTTTTTTTTTTAGCCCAGTGTCCTCTTTGCAGTTTTTCAAACCATTTCCAGTTTTTCAATGCCCTTTCCGAAGTGTAGATGCTGAAACAGTGCACACTGTATCTGTATTGGTGCGGTGGGTTGACTCTGGCTGGACGCCAGGTGCCCACCAAAGCCACCCTGTCACTCCCCTCCTCAGCTGGACAGGGGAGAGAAAATATAATGAGCTCATGGGTGGAGATAAGGACAGGGAGATCACTCAGCAATTACCATCACGGGCAAAACAGACTCAGCTTGGGGAAATTAGTTTAATTTATTACCAGTCAAAATCAGAGTAGAGTAATGAGAAATAAACCCAAATCTTAAAAGACTTCCCCCCACCCCTCCCATCTTCCCCGGCTCAACTTCACTCCCGATTTCTCTACCTCCTCTCCCCACCAGCGGTGCAGGGGGACAGGGAATGGGGGTTGTGGTCAGTTCATCACACGTTTTTTCTGCCGCTCCTTCCTCCTCAGGGGGAGGACTCCTCACACTCTTCCCCTGCTCCGGCGTGGGGTCCCTCCCACGGGAGACAGTCCTCCATGAACTTCTCCAACATGGGTCCTTCCCTCAGGCTGCAGTTCTTCACAAACTGCTCCAGCATGGGTCCCTTCCACGAGGTGCAGTCCTTCAGGAACAGACTGCTCCAGTGTGGGACCTCACAGGGTCACAAGTCCTGCCAGCAAACCTGCTCCAGCAGGTCCACAGGCTGCCAGGGGCTTGCTCAAGCACGGGCTTCCCATGGGGTCACAGCCTCCTTCAGGCATCCACTTGCTCCAGCGTGGGGTCCTGCATGGGCTGCAGGTGGATATCTGCTCCACCGTTAACCTCCATGGGCTGCAGGGGGACAGCCTGCCTCACCACGGTCTTCACCACAGGCAGCAAGGGAATCTCTGTTCCGGCACCTGGAGCACCTCCTTCCTGAGGTGACTGACCTTGGTGTCTGCACTGACCTTGGTGTCTGCAGAGTTGTTTCTCTCACATATTCTCACTCCTCTCTCCCAGCTGCTGTTGCGCTGCAGTTTTTTTTCCCCCTCCTTAACTATGTTAAGAAAAAGACCACAATGAGGCAGATTGTCCCCCTGCAGCCCACAGAGGACTATGGTGGAGCAAGTCTTCTGGCAGGAGACCTATGACCCTGTGGAGGACCCATGCTGCAGCAGTCCATTCCTCAAGGACCGTATCCCATCGAAAGGACCCATGCTGGAGCAGTTCCTGAAGAACTGCAGCCCATGGGAAGGACCCACATTGGAGCAGTTTGTGAAGGACTGGATGTCTCGGGACAGACCCCATGCTGGAGCAGGGGAGCAGCATGAGGAGGAAGGAATGATAGAGATGAAACATTATGAACTGACCACAATCCCCATTTCCCATCCTCCTGTGCCTCTTGCAGGGAGGAGATAGAAGAGTCAGGAGTGAAGTTGAGACTGGGAAGAAGTGGGGCTGGGTGGAAGGTGTTTTTAGTTGTCTCTATTTTCTCACTATCCTACTCCATTTTTAATTGCAACAAATTAAATTAATCTTCCCCGAGTTGAGCCTGTTTTGCCTCAGACAGTAATTGGTAAGTGATGTCCCTGTTTTTATCTCAGCCCATGAGCTTTTTCATTGCATTTTCTCCTCTTGTCGTGTTGAGGAGGGGGAGTGAAAGAGCAGGTGGGTGGGGGTTTGGCAGCCAGCCAAGGTCAAACCCACCATGATATCATTTAGAGTCTGGTTGTTTCTTGATACCTACAGAATAATCTCCCTTTCCTAGTCCTGTTTGCCTATTCAGTTTTGTTATTAATTTGTCCAAGTATTATACTGTCTCTGTCTCAGGATCACACTGGGAACACGGAGTAAACATCCTTTCAGGACTAGTTTGCAAAACACTGCTTTCCTGAATGCAGCCTCCCACCCTGGGAGTATGAGGTCTCTTTTCCTAATCAGTCTGTGGCCTTCTATTAAAGCGCAGTAGTTGGACTGTATCCAGTTTACAACATGAACCACAATGACCTATAAACAAGACTTGGCCTCAACATTATTTTTCCCCTAAAAATCTTTGTTCTGTCTGTAGAACTTCTTTTAAAAATCATTCTATCTCTTCTAAACTATTGAAAAATACCTTAAGTAATATTGATCTGAAACAAGTTTTTGCAGGAATTCAGTAAAAGCAGCCCTGTGGTGGGTTGACCTTGGCTGGATGCCAGGTGCCCACCAAGCCGCTCTATCACTCCCCTCCTCAGCAGGACAAGGTAGGGGGGAGAAAATAAGATAGAAAAAACTTGTGGGTCAAGACAAAGGCAATTTAATAAAGCAAGAGCAAAGGCCGCGTGCGGAAGCAAAGGAAAACAAAAGATTTATTCTCTACTTCCCACCAACAGGAGATGTCCAGCCACTTCCTAGGAAGCAGGGCTTCAGTACATGTAGCGGTTGCTCTGGAAGACAAACGTTGTAATAACAAACGCCCCTCCTCCTCCTCCTCCTTTCTCTTAGCTTTTATTGCTGAGCAGACGTCATATGGTATGGAATATCCCTTTGGTCAGTTCGGGTCAGCTGTCCTGGCTATGTGCCTTTCCAAGATCTTGCCCACTCCCAGCCTACTGGTGAGGGGGAAATGTTGGAGAGACAGCCTTGATGCTGTGTGAGCACTGCTCAGCAGTAGCCAAAACACTGGTGTGTTATCAACACCTTTCTAGCTACTAATGCAAAGCACAGCACTATGAGAGCTACTATGGGGAAAATTAACTCCATCTCAGCCAGACCCAATACAAGCCAAAATTAACAGTTTTATTAATAATACTGCGTTTCTGCAGTTTTTCATACTCTAGATTAAAATAAATATGTTGCTGCTTTTTGATATCAATTGCTGCCTGCCACTGTCTTCCCAGATTACAAATGCAGATTTTAGTTTCTGTCCACAGGTGAGACCCAAGGGCACCAACATGAAGGTGCAGCCCTCAGGAAGCAGTGGTCAGTGAGTGACAGCTGCCCCCAGGTTAAAATTAACATTTCTGCAACGGCGTGAGAGAAGAGGGGTGAAAACCGCACTGCGTACATTAGAAATCCAGCTAAGGTGCAGTTCCTGCATGTCCTACATAGTCCGTAGAGAAAGCTGGGCAACTCTACAGATGAGTAGGATAGCTATGGTATGAGGACCCCTCATATGTGAACAAAACAAGGTGCAATGCAGACTTCTGCATCAGTTATTTCTGCTTGATTTCTATTTTCTCCCAGGCTCTTGTAGGCACTTGGTATGAAGTTCAGTGTTGCTCAATAGCATGTTGTTGTGCTTTGGAACCTTTCACTGTAAGAAAGTATTTCAAAGTTAGAAAAAGCAAAACAACGTGAAGTTTCAATAGTAACAATCTGCTAGATAAATCAAGCTTAGGGGGTTGGAAGAAAAATTTACTACTCACACTTTACTATAAACCCTGTGACAAACCCTTCCTGGATATGAGACTATTCCTACCATTTTTTTTATGCCTAGGTAAGGCTAATAATTGGGGCAGCCTTCTCACTCATCACAGCCTTGAATACCCTCCATAGCTTATTCTTTGTAGTCTGTTATTTCCTCCTCTTTTGTGGCAAAATTTGAAGAGGCAGCAATGAGTAAGAAATAAATTATGGCTGGGATAATACCTAGTCTGATATGATATTTATCTAAATGTAATTTTTATTTTAATAAAAATGGTAGTAAATCAAATGTGGTGTCTGCTACACATCTGAGCAGATAAGAGACTTACTTACAAAGAACCCAAATATTCCCTAATTCTAATAGTTGCTGCAATTCACGCAGTAGGTTGACTGCTTTGTGATCTCTTTGGATACTTTTAAACATATTGATGTTTGTGGGTTTTTTAAGTCTGTCATGCATGTCACGGGAATTTTGCAAAGTCAAATTGGCAGGCTGGAGTACTGCTGAATATATTTTATCTGGCATATAATTCACAAGTCCGTGCACTACTTTTTCTCTTCCTCAGCCAACAGGTATGTCAAAAATTTGTATTTTACAACTTATCTTGACTAATAAAGCATCCATAGTCTGTGGAATCTTAAAGATTACTGCCAGACAAGAGTCGCTTTGATTCAGTTTTTTAATGTCCTGCACCAAATGCAGGCGGTCAGATGTTGCTGATCCCCACTATAGACAATGCTGTACAAGAAATTCTCCACACTCATCATATTTGTCGACATTTAACCATTTCAAGTAGTATTATTTGCCTGTGGTTTTTAAAATGTTGATTCAAATTAAAATTATTAAAAATAAACTGAAAAAAGGATTGGAAAAAATCCACAAAACTTCCTGTATTTGATCTTCCATCTAATTTATTGAAAAGTTTTCAATAACAAAATCTGATATTTCAAATTTTGAAAATTTAGGTGGATTTTTACTAATATTTGAAAAAAACCCAGAAATGTAAAAATTAACTTTGTGTAGTGATAATTGACAATGGATGACTAGGACCATTAACCATTTGCAACCCAGAAAACAACAGGTATGACTGCAGGATGTATAGTATCCAAATGGAACAGAAAAACATTAATGCCATTATACCCATGTGAGACCTTAGCCAAAACAATCAGCCATATTCTACCCTCCCTGTTCAGAAAAGACCAATCCAAGCTGTAGCAGACAATGAGTGTATCTAGGAAATATAGGTTAGTGAGGAAAATGGCGTATCTACCTTCCAAGAAAAAAATACAAATTTGCTTTAGCAGAATAAATGAAAAAATAATATGGCTTATTTATGAGGATATGATTGTTGCCTAGAAGTTCTTTAAGAGAGGAAAGGACAGGCAGGGGAAAATATTTAAGATACTAGGCAACACTCACATTAAAACTAGAAAAGTAAACTTGCCATGAATACATTCTGAAGAAAATTAGAAGAAGATTTTTGACCATCAGAGGAAAGAAATTCTGACTCAATTCCTGTTAGGAAGCCTGGGAACAAAACCTACCTGCTTTTAAGTTGCAGATTCACCAGTTCAGAATACATACTGTCTTTGACATTAAAGAATTGTGCAAAATGGCCCAGGGATGTACAATCTTCTGTAGTCCTATGAACTTCTTTGTACTCAGAAAACTGCATTGCTTCTGCAGTATATTGAAAACTAAATTTTTCAACTGTTTCTTATTGCTTTTGCTACAGAAGACATAATTTAATGGGAAAAATATGGTACATAAATAGGATACCTTGATAGCAGAGTCAGTCTTGAACAAAATGGGATTACTGTTATCATTTGTGCTGCCATCATTCACCCAGTGTTACTCAGAAAACTCACATGTCTCCGAGTCTTTGGCTTGGGACACCCCACACATATAAGTCTATTTGCTTGTAAAAGTCTCATGGACTTTGCATCACTGCAGGAGAGATTATAATTAGATATAACTGGAGTTTCAGAGGGCAACTACTCAAAAGCAGTCAGTAAGATACTGATACTATTATTAATAATTCTTGCATATGAATGTATTGAAACTATTGTTCTGCAATTCCATGTTAGTGCAACGTGAGCATCATTTTTCACTGAACCAAGTGTTGTAAAATTCCTTATGAAAGTTATATTCTCAATGTGGAAAAGTGAGAAACTGTCACCAGAGAATTCATATATTTCTCCTGGAAAAGACCAGTATTCCAAATTATGTGCAGGTAGATCCATTAGGTGCAATTAAAAGGTCTGGCCAGTTTGACTGGATCCCTGGGCACTAGTATAAACACGTTCAACTCAAGGTATCTGGGAATACTTTGTGGGCAGTCCCGTGCCTGACTGCTGTGTCCGTGAATGCAAGAGTCACAGGCTGCAGATGCCGTAGCACTGTTTCCTACCTGAGATGGGGATACGCCTTGAGCAGAGAGCTCTGGACTCATGAGTCCAAACGGTAAAAGAAGAGATCCAAAAGACTGTCAAATTATGTTTACAGCAAGCAGAGAAAAACCCCAGAAATCTCCTTCTGTGACTATTTGAGAAATGATAAAAGACTCTTGATAGGGCTGGGGCAAGACAACGTCTGTGGGTAGATAGAATACCCTTGCTAGGCCATGAGGTATATCTGGACAAAATGGAGAGGCTTCATCAGATCTGAAACAGAAGAGTAAACTTCAAGTTCAGTATTGGCTGAGGACCTGACAAGACAAGCAGACTCATGTCCACTAATAGTAAGACTTCAAAAACAAAGCACATGCACATAGTCATATTTCTGGCAAACAAACAAAGGGACCAGACTTTCAACAGCAGTATCTAGTGGAGGCTGAGCCGTTGGGGAATATGGTTTTAAATCATTTATTTAAACAAGACAAGATTCTGATCTCGTTAGACTGGTGAAAATCCAAAGTAATTCCAAAACCTTCTAGACTGGGGTTCAAAAACCGTAATATCAGAAAAAAAAAAGAAAAGAGATCTCCTTTTTCAATAATATTGATGTAAGAATTCTGTTTGATCTTTGTGGGCATATGCTTCAAATGTTGTTTCCTTTCATTAAACAGGAAGCTTTTTAATTTTTTCTATTTTTTAAAGGACCGTCTTTATTACTTCTTCACTTTTGCTGTCTCACTATTCCAAGTTATTTGGAGTTCTTTATTTTCTGGTTCCACCCTTGTCAATAGATTTATAACAAATTTTGCTGTATATGAAGATCAAAGCATTCATCCTTAATCTAGCACAATTATCAGATGTGAAAAACAACATAGAAAAAACAAATAAAAAGGTTTCTTAAAAAGCGGGGTGGGTGGGAAAGATGGAGACCAATTTCACAGTCTGAAGTAGGACACAGACTGGCAGCTGCCTTTGCGCTAGGGAATACCAGTTACATAAAGCACATGTTCTTCCAGAACCTCTGAAGATGTCTCAAGCAATTCTCCAGGCCCCCCTCTACCACCCCTTAGCCACACCAGCCACCTCCTTCCAGCCCTGCTCTAAAAGCCCTGAGCCTGTAAACTTTGTGCCTGGAAGCGATTGCGTTGACCTGACTGAAATTTTCCACATGCACGTCTGTGGGTGCTCTACAAGGTGTACCTGCACGGTTGGACCCAAACCCCATTTGCTGCGCGTTCTTTGCCTGCATAAGACGTATGAAGTGCAGGTACGCCCACAGGAGCTGGGGAACAGAGTGCCTGCAGCCAGGCCACGTGCCCTGAGGCAAGGTGAGGGGCTCCCCAGCACCGGCCTGCCAGCACTGGCCAGCAACAAGCTCTGCTGCTCCAGCACGTCACGCTCCTCCTCCCCAGCCCCAAAAGTGGAGGCCAGCCTGTAGGCACCGAGTCTGCTCTGCAGGCAGGGGTCCCGCTTGTATCTCTGACGAGCTACTTGAAAATGAGACAGCCATCTCTACAAACTCGTCCTCAATTTCTAATGAATGATTGATTGTTTTTAAACTAGTGCATTGTATATTTTGGGAAAGAATTTATGATTTACCAAAAAATTTCCTGCTGAAATCAAGCCAAGTGGAGACTGGTCTGGGCCAAGTTGCTCAACGTTCATGAACGAGAACGTGTTTTTCTTTTTCTTCCTTTCTTGTTTTATGCATGTTTCTGGACTCATTTCATCAGCTGTCAGTAGTTAAATACCATTTCAGAAAAGGGTTTATTATTGTAATTTCCTCAATTATTCTGTTTGTTTCTGCTATGGTCTCTTGAAACAAAGTCAGTCAGCTAAAGAACTAATAAAATATTTTCCCCTGCCACTCCTTGTGAAGGGCCCAAGCCTTCAAGGTGCTGGATTTCCTGAGCTGGTTTGCACCTTGGAGACCTTAAATGAGAGTTTTTTTCTGCATGCTGCATTACTGCTTTCCAAGGGACGTCACTGACCTCGGTTCACAGTCAGCTCATGTCCCCAAATCATACCCAATGGCATGGCAGTGCATGGTAAGCAGGAAAGGAAACCTGTGAGAAATAAAACTGAAAGCAAGAGCCCTTTTTCATCACATCAACAAAGAAGAAAAGCAGAACATGTATGGTAAGTGATGAAAGCAACCCAGCTTAAATACATAGCTAGATAATGGATTACCTTAGGCAAATGTAAGTGCTCATCTAACAGCATGTGTCTTTTGAAATGTTAAATTAAATGTGCATTAAAATATTTGGAAATTTCTGTTTTTAAAGCTATATTCTTTATGGGAGAAAAAAAGCAATTATTTTCCCTATAAGGGCTAAGCAGAGCAGAACCCAGCCGCTAGCAAATGGGACGTGCTGGGCACATAGGGCCTGCTCTGGCACCACAGAGGTGGGTGGAAGGCTCTCGCTGGACCTCACGGGGCACTGGACAAGGGACCTGGCCATAAATGATGGCGGAACATGACAACACGGAGCGACATCAGGCAGCCCGGGCACTCCCTCACCGCTCCCCCCAAAGCGAGACTGGAGCACAATGCGTGACAAAGGCACAGAACAAGGAAGCCAAAAATTCATGAGCCTCAGATGTTTAGAGCGTGACATCTGCTTCTGGCTCAAGCAATTCTTATGTTGAATTCAGTTGCCTTTCCTCCAAGACACCCAACAGCAGATAACCTCACTTTATTGGTTCCCATTTCTAATACTGTTTATCTTAAATACAAGCAGAGATTATTTGGCGCACAATGGAAATGCAACTATTTAAAAATCAAAACTAAGCAAAATCTATTTACGGCTTTGTAATTTCCCTGTGAATCATGAAAAACTAGGCCAATGTTTCCAGTGTCAGACATTCAAAATCATGAATCAAGCCTTGAAAACAAGGATTTGGCTGTAAGAACTCAGATTTTTAAAAATAATAAAAGCTAGACTTTTTAAAAATTAATTTCTCTACATTTTGGCATTCATACCTCTGCAGTCATTAGAACTGGAAACTTACATCTTTAAAACGCAGCTGAGTCTCCCTTGTTCACTTGACACCAGGGGATGGGGCTTTAAAGGAGCAACCAACACTTCTGAGTCCAGCAATAAATTCCCAAGGCTGGTTTGTGTTTTCACTACTCCACATGGGCAGGTTAAACAGGTATCAAGCGTAGATTCTCATATTAGAAACAGGTTGCACTGAAACAGCTCAGTGTTTTGGTGTTTCAGCATATGCGTTTCACATACATAACTTTGCTGTTATCCAGAGATCGGATAATGAAGTGTCTGTTGAAATCATCAGGAATCTTTCACTGTGTCTCAGGGCTTTGCATCATTCATACCTCCTGCTTGAATTTAATATTTAAAAACTAATAAAAAACAATAAATATATTTTGCACTTTACTGCAAAAATAGAGAACTGCAGAATTTACAAAACATTTGTAAATCAACACCTATCTCTGCGCAATGCAGCCCTCCCTCGTTTCCTTTGTAGATGGTAAATTCACCGAGGCAGGCAAAGCTGTCTGTGCCTTTTCGTCTGTACAGTGTCCAGCCCAGAGAAGACCTGATGGGGCTGTGTTTGGTCCACTACTTTAAATTTGCTCTGACCTCTGTACTTCAAGGCTGCAGCAGGCAGTAAAAGCAAAAGTGCCAAAATACTGCAAGTGTGCGTAGTCTCACTTCATTTCTAGCCTACCTGGAAGCAGAGGTACCAGGGACTTTGTGACCTCTTATAAGACTTCCAACAGCCCTGAGCCATCCAGATTAGATAAGCTGCAGGTAAACACCGGAACACTGTGAGGTTTATCTACATGAAATCAAACCTTTTGAAGTTCATCTATCCCTTTCTCTAACGACTATTATCTGTTGCTTTGAGATCCTGCATCCATCCCTATCACAGTTATGTAAGCTCCCTGTGATGCCCATAAACAGTCCCTCTATCATTTGTAAAACTGCAGTCTCTCCTTAAATGCATTTGTCCCTTCAGTCCCTTCCCATGCATACAGTATTTTATTGGCTTTTTCTCAGAAATACACATTTATTTTATCATCTGATACTTAAAATAACTATTGCAAATAAATAAAGAAAAAAATGTGTGTACCACAGAAAAAAAATCATACCATACAAAAGATTTAGCTATGCCAAGATTGCTTAATTCTGATTAGCAATGACCATTAAGCAATCATTTATGGATTTACTGTGAGTGTTCATAGATACTAATGGGTTTTAGAATTCCTTGGGAATCCTCAAAGGTCAAAGGAAGAAAATGAACTATGAAGTGATAAAAAATGTATTAGGTGACTAATGGACAGGTTGTATATAGAATGGTTCCAGCAGAAAACGTTGAATTTTACCGCTCAGACTTAAGCAAAATCTTGGGAGCTGTGGCCCTTCCCACTGAAGTAACTAATGAAGAGAAAATTAAAATGCTTCATGGGGAGGCATTACGCGGTGTGTTTTCCCTGTCACTAAGAATACATAGGATATAGCAAGGTCACTGATATGAAGTTAAAACTTATTAGATTTTTCTTTAGAGAGGTAGCTTCTTGCTCTTTATTTAGCTTCAAGTTTTTAACCATACATTTACATTTTTTAATATTTTTGCACTCAAGACTCAAAGCTCTTCCCAATTTAATGAATTTATCTTTAGATTAACAGTTTGGCCCCCACAGCAGGAAAGGGAGCAGGAAAAGCTAGAAGGGACTTGCATGCCTGACTACAGGCACGATCTCAGGATCTAAGCCCAGGATTGTGCGTCTGCCCCAGCACCGCGACCCTGCCTTGTGCGCCCCAGGGCAGCCCCGCACCTCCACGGCAAACCCAGCTCCCCGGGCCCTCCGATGAGACTAAAACCACTGAGGGCACACGAGTCCAAGTGTTCAACCAACACAAACTCATTTTGCGCCGTCAGATACGTTCAAAAATTTCTGACAGGGTGAATTCGCCTCAGCAGACCTCAGGCCAGATCAGATACCGCGTGCTGGGGCTGCCGGGAGCCGGTGCCAGCTCCAGCGCTGCTTTGTCTTCCCACGGCTGGCGGAAAGCCAGAAGCCGGCGCGCAGCCTGCGTAAACACTATGGCCTCTGCTCTGGCTAATTTGACAGAAATGCAGGCCTGGTCCACAGCAGATTTATACGGGTGGGTGAGTCAGCCATGCACAGATATGTTATTAATGACTGTGGAGCCGTGCGCGGAGCGAACATCCAGCTTGCGAGTGGCCCGCAGAGTTTACTCAGCCCTCCTCCTGGCTGAAGTCACCTCGACCATGAAGTATTCTTCCCGGTACCATCACTCAAAGAGTGATGACAAATCCAAAGGGGTTTTTTGGAGGCAATTTTAGTGTATTTTTGCATAGTGGACGGCAGTTTCACTGTGCAGGGAAATAGATATGGATTCTTGTTAGAAATACTTTCATTCAGGGCAGAAGAAAGCAATCAGAAGTAAATACAACCTGCAATGTGATATATGCCTGTTACCCACATGAATTCTGAGGATTGATACCACACTACATACCTTTAAAGTTATGTTATTAAAATGAAGTAATTCCATTCCAGTTTTTCACAAACTGATTCAATCAGGTGGATAAATACAGGCCTAACTTTTAGCTTGTCAGCAGAGTTACTAATCTAAATAGGATTGTCCACATTTAAGGACAATTAATACTTTTTTTTGTTCATAATTAGTCATTTGCTGCAAAAAACACTGCTTTGTTGGGTCTGAGTAGTTTTTAAATTTAAATTACATATATATATAGGGAAAACAAGAGAAGGCAAAGGAAAGGAGGGAAGGGAAGGGAAGGGAAGGGAAGGGAAGGGAAGGGAAGGGAAGGGAAGGGAAGGGAAGGGAAGGGAAGGGAAGGGAAGGGAAGGGAAGGGAAGGGAAGGGAAGGGAAGGGAAGGGAAGGGAAGGGAGAAGAGCTGTTGACATCAACTTTTCCAAATCAGCTATGTTGACTTCAGAGGCTGAACGCACAGGAGCAGAGGAAGCATGCAGTGCTGCCAGCTTCCCCTTTCCCCCTGCTTGTCCTCTCCAGCCCAGTAGTTAATAACATGCACATGGGTTGTGAGAGATCCAAGTTCCTGTCCTCCTGCTGCCTGATACAGCACAGGGGGTTGATGCGAGCTCTCCCACTCTCCATGTGGGTGTCCTACCTCCTAGACTCAGAGGAGGAGCTCCTCTTCTCAACCTTTTCCACTCTAAACTGCTTACACATTGCCTGAATGAGGAAGAAAAAGCTGTGGTAGGTAGTGACTAAGGAGGGAGCTGAGACAGTCAACATACTGAACAACTACAAAAATGCTGAATTATTTATGCAAAGGACGATATCTTCATCTAGAAGGATTAAGACAACCAGCCCATAAAACCTTGTGGTGCACCATCAAGTCCTAGTCCTAGAAAACAGAGGAGAGACTCTTACCTAAGCACGGTAAATACTGGGCCATATATGGGAAGAATACTACCTCTCACAAGCTTTATGAATGCAATCTTTTGAGTTTATTAAGTGTGCCTAAAAATTACTTGAAAGTATTTACTTAGTGAGCAAAATGAACTGTTTCAATACTATGGAAAAACTGAGTGAATATTGAGCTATTTGATTTTTATTTTTAAATTACAATTTATGTAAGGGTGGAGGAAAAGGAAAGAAAAACTGGCAAAGTGAATGGATCCAATCGACCAAGGCAACTGGGGACTTACCATGGATAATATTGTAGGTATAAATACTTCTTTTGCAGGAGAAAGATCATGCTGGAGGAGCCAGTTTGCTAGACTTCAGTATATGCAGAGTAGGAGAAATCTTTGACCAGTTCTTTTATTAAGAAAACAGGCAAGATGTTTATTTTCTTTAATCTCAGTCAATAGCAACGAATGAAGGATCACTGAAAATGGCCCCAGGAGTCAGTGTACTACTGGATGTTCGCATCTGGAAGGAGAATAGAGTGTAACTGAGCAATGGTCATCTCCATCAAGATGTATTTACCTGGGACTTTTCCCTCCCAAATCATCGTGTCTGAAGCTAGTAAAAGTTGAAAGGAGGATGGATATCTGCAAGGATAATCTTTAAGGTGTGTGTACTGTTTTCACAGCTATTAGATCAAAGCCCTTTACTGAACTATTTTATTATCAGACTTATAAATCAGCCTCAGTTCGTTTTACAAACATTAGTACTGCCATCAATTACATGCATTTAGGACTAATGGTTTTACAGGAATGTTAATAGTATGACATTATTTCCTGAAAACCAGCACTGAAGACTATTAAAAGGCTATTAATTGCTATATGTAGCATGCACAATTATTTGTTTCTGGTTTTAAACGATCAGTGAGTTGGCATGTAAGTACATTTCTAACCAGTTAAACTTTGTGGATATCAAATTTAGTAAAAGCAAAACCATTTATAAGCTATGCTTGTCTAGCTTTCCTTCATGGGCATAGTCTGAGTAGACCACGGACATTGCTGCTGCTGCCCTTTAAAACCCCTATGATCTTGCTACAGCACTCCACTCCACCCCTGCAGGGTGGTGGTCAGGCCAGATACTGTCCCCTAGCAGAAAACATTTTACCAGGTGGGGACAAGTGTCTGCTCTCAGCCTGTTTGCTCAGGTAGCAGTGATGGGTGCAGTACTGAGACCTGAACAAAACACGAATAGCACAAGCAGATGCTTGAGGAGTGTGGGGTTTGCAGGAAACTTTCCTGTGAGAGTGTGAATCCTGTTGCAGCTAACCTTTGGGGTCTGGCTCATCCCATACCTCAGAAATTATGAAACATCTCCTACATTTAGTCAGGCACCTCCCATTTCACTATCCAGCCTATCCAGCCCCCTGCTAATGCAGTAGACCTCCTCTCCAGATGCACAGATTTAGTTCTAGGAGTACATAATACAAATTGCTAAACATTATGTTCCTCTTTTTATGCTGAAATAGACTGCCCACCCCATCCAGACCTACCATGAGCTCATACTAAGTGCTGCAGTTCTGCTTCTGATATACTAAATAATAAAACAACCGAGGCTCAAGATGTGAATGTTACATGAGTTCATCTTATCTCCTTTCCCTTTCTAACTGTGTCATGAACCTGAGATCTCTGTTCATTAGTTTAAGAGGCTGTTTACACATAAGAGGAGGAAGGAAAGACAGATCCTTTGAAGCATGTGGAACTACACCAATTTCCACCAGCTGAGGAGACAGTCCCAAGAGAGCTGTCAGGCAATCTTTAATGAACTACTATCTAGAGTGCAAAGCAAACTTCAGATCTCAAAGCCTGAGCACTATTCAGCTTCCATTAGGTCAGATATTTATGATTACCTCAAAGGTTTGCAAAGTAGGAATAGAAAATATCCACGAAAAATCGTAATTGCCTTTCATAACCCACCGCTAGGATACAGCCTCTAGCCTTGTCAAGCAATGGATATACATTGTTTCATTCACAGCTCTTAGTAAACCATGCTGCCTAAAGGAATTTCAGTAAGTTGTAGGTACCATTTTACAGCTGAACCTTTATGTCAATCCTTCATTCCACAGTGGTTCAACATTGCAGTGACCTTCACATCCCCCTTCAGATTGAATCTGTTACCCTCAGTGAGTATAAAGGCTATAAAGAAGCACCTGATCATAAAATCCACTTGGAATGCTTTCTTAAACCTCCACCAATTATCCATTAAAATTCTGCTTTTTACAGGCTTACTCTCCTAATGAAAACCGAATAATAGTATATTTTTTTAAAACTTTTTCTAGTTGTCTGGAGAAAAGACTTGACAACTTGGAATAATCATTGATTGATGTGACTAAATAAAATCATCTGAGTACTTCTATGGATAATAAGAGACATTAACCGTTGCTTTATAAGCAAGGATCTGATCTAAAAGGAAAGATGCGGATGGCCTGACAGCCATCTCCCTAGATCAGCCACCAATCAGCCTTGGAAAAGAAATATAATTGGTAAGATATTGATAATATAGAAAAAAGGGATTTCATTCAGAGGAGGCTGAGATGCATCAGGATCAGGTCTTCAGCAGGAAGCCTTTTAATTTGCAAGGAGCTCTTACACTGTAAGGAAAAACACACCAGAGGTAGCTGCAGCAGTTTCCAGTGAGTCACCCTGTGAAAGCCGAGCCTAACTGGGAGCTGCGAGGCTTTGGCAGGCTTAAACCAGCCCAAGGCAGGGAGCTGGACCACGAGGACAAAACAGCAGCTCAGAGGAAGATTTTAATGCAGTGCTGTAGCCTTCCTCTAAAATAGAAAAAATACGGATTTTTTTTCTTTGTCATTTTCACGAGCTTCCCTCCCCTCAAAATAAAGTGAGAGCTAATCTCTCTGCTTTTGAAGAAGAGCTCTTTGACTTCACTTGATTCTGCAGTTATCAGCTCATCGCCTTTTCCTCCCAGAGAGCACTGGCAGCCCTGTTTGCAGCCACCGTCTGGAGTTTTTTTCCAATTTTGTTGTGAACTGCTCTAAGTGCAGCGTCTGCCCTTGCTGCCCCTGACACCGCGCTCACAGCTGTCTGTAATGACCTGCCTCGGAGAGATCTCTGACCTTACCCTCTTGCCTCATCATCTTCAACTTATCTGAAACTATTACACAGCTGATCACGATCCTTTTCTCATAATGTTGGCCTCTTCTACATGTCCCTTTGGTATAACTTCTATCACCATGCAGAGAGAAAACCTCCAAGGCAGCTTCCTTCCCTGCTGCCTGCTCCCAACTGAGGGAGTACTGCAGAGCAGGATCTCCCGTCTGACTGTAAGTAATTTCCCCTTGGGCATACCTCAGCTGTGCAGCTTCTTCTCAAAGTTTGCTCTCAAGTAGCTTCAAACAGGCAACAAAAGCGCTCATAGCTAACTAAATATATGAGGAGTGACAACATAAATCACACAACCCTTGGCTGCAACCTTTTCCCTGGTGTTCTCATACAATTAGCTGGTTCCACTTACTTAATGCATTAATTCATCTACTAATAATTTAACCTGTGTCATGGAAACTCATGTCATGTTTTGTAAAAGAGATCCCAGTGCGAAAATTACATCATTTTGTAGTATGTACGGGCCTTTGCACCTCGCCTTTGCAATTGTTAACCAAAAAGGGCAACGTTCATGTAAAGCATCTCTATTACTGCAGGCATAATGTCACACTCGCATTTCATGGCGTATGAAGTTCCTACAGATCGGAAAAGTAGAGAATTAGTTATGGCTACTGGTTTCAAAAAAGAAAAAACAAGAAAAGCCAACTTGAGGACTTCAAATTAATCTTAAAGAGAGTAGCATCACACAGAGAAGAGGACAAATTCTCCTTCAATCCCAGGCTAAATACCTAAAAGCAAAACTGAAATTCAGCTACTACATGTGCCAGGAGGCACTGACATTTTATAAGTGCTTCAGTTTTCACAGGGCTAAAGGTTTGCCGAGGGGTGGCTGCACAATCCTGCTGAGGTGCAGTGAAGCCCCTTGCCAGGGTGCACCAGGACCTGCAGACCAGGACAGGCCACGCCTGTAGCCTCCCTGCCAGCCTCCCCCTCCTTATTTCATTGTCTTGTCCCACCAACAAGAGAAAGCGCTCTCTCAGCTAGGATGTAGGAAAGCAGAGCTCAAATCCTCCCTTTAAACATGAACTGGAGCCAGCGAAAGGAGCAGCCATATTTTGAAAGAAGGGAATGGCCACAGAGTGATTTCCAAATGGCTTGCTGGCACTGACTTTCAGAGGAGAGCTGAAGGCCCCGTGCAGGAGAGAGATTAGTCTTCACACTGCAGGGCAAAGCGAGTGATCTGGCACGTATCCTTGCCCTGAGCATATTCCACTCACAGGGAGAGGGGTCTGCTCAAGGCAATGCTGTCAGCTTTGTGGATGCCTGTCCTCATTCCATGCTTCGGAGGAGAACCTAGGGATTTGATTTGGGGATATTGTTATGATTTGGAGATGCTATTACAGTCCTGTGGCTATGGGGTCTTTAGTGGAGATAAGAGCAAAAATAATTAAATTCAAAAGGATTACAGAATCCATGCAGAGCCAAATACCTTCCTTAGCCAGGGGCATCCAAACTGTATTTAGAGCTTGCTTGTCCAAGTCACTATTACAGCTAACAAAAGTGGATATATTTTTGGTCTAGGAGCTTTAAAAGGAAACTTGACAGCTGAGAGACAAAAGATACTAATTCTGAGACTAGTTTTTGGCAGGATGGGAAGACTACTGAGATTGCCTGAAAAGTCTTGGAAGTTTGGCACTATCCTAGCAACCGTGAGAATGACATGAAAGAGAGCAGATACAGACCCTATCCAGACCACAAATCCCACATGTACCGATCCCCAGGTCCACTGGGCTCTTTTAAAACAGCTGACATTATTTTCCAGCTTTTTAAATTATCCCAGCTTTTCTGAGCTGACATAAATCTAGACAGTGAGCTAAGCCTGGAGACAGGAGAAACATATCCAGCTCTTCAATTCCCCACTGAATGCTGTGATGGGACTTGAACTGGCGAGAGGTTTGAAGTGAAGCTGCTCCAGACTTTCTGTGAAGCCAGCATACCAGAAGACCTCCAATCCCTAAAGCATTTTTTATTACAGAACAAAATAACGAACCAAACATTAAAGTCAGTAAAAAGGAGAAAACTCAGAATGTCTGGATGAGACTGATCAAGTAAAAGGCTTTAAAGCAAAGCTCCTTGGTGTCTTTGCAGGATGGTGCACATCCTCCAGCCCTGCTCCTTGGAGCTTTCCTGAGCCGTGCTGGATCATATCATCCCCGCTGATGCTCACAGCTCCTTTCATTCAGGAGCCTCTGGGACCTTACTTTGCTGCAGACGTGCTCATTGCCCGTCGCTGAGCCTCGAGCCCCCAGGGGCAGGCCTCCTGTGCGTCCCTTCCAGCGGCTGCCTGCGGGCAGCCAGCAACAGGGAGCCCTACCCTGTGTCCTGGCCATTGGCCCCAGTGGGGCGGCTGTCACAACAAAACAGAGGCTCACGTCTGCTCCCACGTTAGGAGACCTCTCACTCTGCTTCTGTCTGATTCAGGGCTGCTAGGCTGAAGCAGGGTGATGTGGAGAAGGGTTTAGCGCTCTCTGCTTCACCAATTTCTGCTTCTTGTCCAAGCAGCTTGCATACCTGTAAAATAGCTTGGGAGGGGGAAAGTGGGCACAAACCCTTGCTGGCTGCTCCTGTTACAGATCCTCTGGCAACCAGATGATTTTTCAAACACACGTAGTACTACCAAGGAGATGGCAAAACACTGGTGCTGGTACTGCTGGTACCTGTAGCCCTTGGTCACTGTCACTTTTGCTCCTGGTACCCTGTGCCCCCGTCATAGCTTTCCCGGCGGGCAGAGAGCCAGGGCCAGCAGGCAGGGATGGGTTGCTGGTTGCTCCTGCCTGGCGCTGACATCCTCTCTCTGGGCTGCGGTCCACGCTACCTTCAGCAGCAAATGGAAAATTCAGGTGTCTCAGCATCAAGCTTCAAATCCTAGATCCAATGCGTGCTTAATGTAACAGAAAAAGCAGTGGAGAAGGGTATAGACTAATCCTCATCCCTCAGAAAAATTACTGGGTGACATTCATCTCTTCTGGGGAGCCACAGAATGAATAAAAGTGATTCTTGAGACATTTTCCTTCTTCCCCCAGGAAAACAGTAAGGAAGGAGAGGAGCTCTGTGCCTTTTATATGCAATAGTAGAGCTGCTGGTGTTCTCACCCTGAAATCAAGACAGAACATCAAATCCATCTTCTGGTTTTATTTGTATTAGTCATAGTCAGATGAAGCTGGAGGAGGCAAAGGAGAAAAAAAGCAAGACTGGCTTTAATCTCAGCAGAGAGACTTCTAGTGGAATATAAAGTCACAAGGGTCCAGGCTTTATGCTAATGACTATTTAGTAAATCGATAGAAAGTGGAACAGCATGGAGAGGAAACACAGAAAAAGAGGAACTCCCGGAGTACCAGGTGAGATAGGAAACTTTGGGCTATGTCCAGTCAAGCAGACACAGATTTGCATGCCAGAACCCCATGTCCCAGGAGATGAGATGTCCCTGTGCTGCAGCAGCTGTGACAAGAGGGAAGGACTTTGTGGGTGGGAGAGAATTAGGTGTGCTCAGACAGCACTTGAGCGGGCAACAGGGAAACACAGAGGGGAAAGGAAATGCCCGGTTTGGGATATGAGGTGTTGCGCAGCCCAAAACAGCACATACCTGCTGCAAAACATCAGACACCTACAAGGTACTGCTGGCAACATAAGCTCAAACAGCTCCCAGATGGGATTTTAAGGAAGTAAATTTTGGCCTTTGGGTCTGAAGCAGCCACTGTGGACTGTACTCTAGCTGCGAGGGTGCAGAAAGATACCATCTCCAACTGTAGCTCCAGTTGATCTCAGAAGGGTTTCTGTGAAAAGATGCACAAGAGACAACCACCCCCCACCCCTCAGCCCAGCTGAGTGCCGGTGAAGGTTTACATCCCATACCCCAAATTACAGCTCTGTGCTCTTCTGTCAGACAATGATGACTGAGGAAGATAAATACAATGCGTATTCCTCTGGTCTCCAAGCGCCTCTGTGCTGCATTGAGCAACCTTGGTTCAGCTCCTGAGAGTTTTTTAATACAGACAGTGCAAAAGCCAGAATTGAATTAAATCCACTGTAATGAGTCAAAATACTTCAAGAATTTGATCTGGTGACATTAATGAATGGCTGAAGAGTATGTGTCTTGGAAGACATCTCAGGATTACCTGAAGGAGGATTAGTTCTTTCCACAGCTCATGTACATCAATCATTTAGCTCCTAATGGATCCCGCAGCAAAGTAATTTTCATGACCCTTGTTTTCTACTTTCTGGATGAATTTATTATCACAACAGAATAATTAATTCCAGGCATTATCCAGAGCAATTCCCTAAACCAGGGATTCGCATATTTGCATCTTTTCAGCATTTCAAAGATGTTTGAAAGCTTTGTATTGTTTTTAAATATAAAAGGTTCAGGAAAAATATACAGCAAATATTCACCATGTCATCTGGACTCAGTTTGGTACATTGGGCCTTCACAGCACAGCTCAGAGCTGTCTGAGGCCACCATCCTTCCTAATACTTGAAGAGGAATGAGACCGCGCTGCTCCACAGGGAAATTCAGTATTGGCTGAGGAATCCAACATCTTTCAGAGAAAGAAAACCTATATGTATCATCACAGCAAAGAGACAGATTCATTTCATCCTTACCTCTTACTGATTCTGCATCAAAATCAGCTGGTTTTGCACGTAATTCAATGGACCTATTCCTGGAGTCTGGAGATGTGGGGAACACAACCAAACCCTTCAGCTCCAAGAGTCATATGAATAATTTCTTCCTTAAGGAGGGTTGGTTCTAGATCTAATGGTGACAGTGGGAAAGTCTAGCTTATGGACTGCAGTTTCATCTGCAGAATAGGTCATCATTCATGATGGCTTACATATGCTATGGGCTAAACATCATACAAATAGACACTATTTACACCAGGATGGAGAGCAGAAGCTGAATATCAGGTCTTGTTTCTGCCTTTTCCTTGGGAATGTTGATATGATACAAATAAGAATATTAATTAAAATGTTTGTAGTTTATGCACTGCTAGCACACTGCCATTACTGTCACATCAAAGCTATAATTCTGCTAAAATGAACTGCAGTGATGAATTAATTAACTTCTGCTATGTGAAGAACTGGGAATCACATCTGTGCAGGATGTTTATGATACAAAGAAAGATTTGAGGAGTTTGGGACCAATTATCACATCCTAACAATGATATTTAAGAGAGAGGCAACCCAGTCATTTTCCACGGGCTCAGCTGTGCACCTCCTTCTTGCACCTGCACCGGGCAGTGAGCGGGCACCACAAGCAAAGAGAGCAGCGGAGGCAGACACGAAGGAGCAAGAGCTAGCGGAGCTTTGACTTAGCATTCCCAAAGCTGCAGCCGATGCAGCTGAGAGGGTGGGAGCAGGTAATAAATTGACCCAGAAAAATGGGTGGTGGAAACCTTGTTCCTCCCCCCAGGAGCAACAGGGAGCAGGAAGTGAATTGTGACTTTCATTGGCAATTTGATCTGTGCTATGCTCCCGAGGCAGTGAGACCATGCCCTGCCCCTCACCTTAGTGCGGATCGCAAAGTCAGTGCTAAAGGAGATAACCAGCTGTAGGTCTTTCAGAGACCCTGAATTTAATCCCCCCAGTGAGAGCATTCAGTTATGTATTTAGAAAGGAAAAAGGTTTCTACACGGTATAAATCCTTGCTTGATAATCCCAAAGCTAATAGGGAAGGCATTCGGTAGTAAACTACAGTCCTTGGACAAAGACATCTGTAACCAGACCGGAGCTCTATGATTAAACTCAAATTCACAGATTGGTTACATGCAGCTAATTTTATTCACTGAGAATACATGACCCCCCTAAGCGGATGTTTAAATTAAATAAGAATATTGATGACAAATGTTCAAAATGTAAGACAGATGCCTGCAACTTTTGGCATGAAATTTGGAACTGCCAAGAGGTTTGGGAATACTACTCCGGGGTCATTAGGAATTTGGATATCCAAAATGTTCCCCAGCTGCTGATCTCTTCAGAGACTGCTATACTTGGTCCTGGAAAAATATAAAATCAGTGCAGTAAGTGATGCCATGTACATTGGTGGGCTGGTAGAATGCATAAGCAATTGAAAAAACTTTCCCCCTTTTCTAGGAAAAATGTTCTAAAGAGAAGGCTGCTGATCTGAGCCTGGGTTTAAAGAAACCAATGTAATTAAAAAAAAAAAATCCCTGGTTCTTCAACAAATCCGTATTTGAACAGTCTGGATCTGGTCTTTCTCACTGTTTCTGAGCCTGGGCGTGACCGTTGGGAGTTCAGCTGCGTGTTGTGTTGTTGTTTCCCACGGGTGCATACAGACCTTGTCTGCTACAGTCAACGTCACCACTGCACCACTGCCGCCTGCCCCTCACTCCGCAGTTGGTATCTACGGAAGGCTCTTTCTCAGGTAAATAAACAGAATGAAAACAGAAGGAAAAGAGGATGAAGGTTTAGTGTTTACCCCACAACAGACATGAGGTAGAAATCCCCAGGGTATGTGTGTGAGTCTGATCTGACGCCCAGGAAGTTAAGAGAAAGAATCTCATGTCATTTTAATTAGCTTCACACTAGATTCATTATTGCAATGCTATAAATAAAGTAGAGACACTTTGCATGGATCAGACATCAGACCAAAATTGGGAATAAATTCTATGTTTTCTGACTCTACTCCTAACCATCAGACAATACAGTTTTTCCAGTGCTGAGTCCCATAGCTCCTTCACCTAGGGATTTGATGGGAACTCCAGATTTTGCTTAACCATGCCAAGCTGCCATAGGTGGGGCCTTCAATCACATCCCAACATGTACCACTGCTTGCCTAACTGACCTGGGAAAATCTTGCTTCAATTTATGGAGTTATGTGATCCGGCTACACTAGAACTAGGAATTCTAGAAGAACATTGAGGTGTTTGATGTCTCATTTTCCTGCCAAAAGCAAGAACAATTTATCCACTCAAAACTGTTTCATAGCTAGACTGATAACCGGGAACAAAAAAGGTGTGTGTTACTAATACTGTATTTTTCCTAAGGTTGTATGAATACAGGCCAGAATTACAGAAAAAAAAAAAGTCTTTGAATTTAATTTGGGGGGGGGAAGAGGGGGGGAAGCAAAATGCCTCTTCTCTAAACTACTAGGAAGTTTAGTTTTCCACAATGGCCACTGGCAGCTTTCTCAGCAATTCATTTTAATAGCACACACTTTCTGGCAATAAAAAGGAGATAGCAACTAATATAATTAAGTCTGCAAAACAACCTCTAAACTGAAATGTGTCTCCCGGCAGAACAAGCATAGGATTGTTCATTACAGTGCTCTCCAGGAATAACAAAAACAATTCCCAAAAATGCATTATTAATGGACATTCCCAGAATTAATGATAAAACAAACCAGATGTTCTCTTACATTTGTCTCATAAATGCAACGTCAATATGCCAAACCAAAAACCCATCTTTGGAAAGCTATAGGCTATTTATGAAGGCACTTTAACTGTATTTCCCTTTACTATAACAGACAGAATTCCTTCTCTATAGTCTAAGACAACCTAGTTATGATTTTATATCTATTAATGAAAAAAAGGCTCATGCCCAAGAGGAAATGTAGGTGAAATGTATGATTTTACATCGCCTGCATTTACTATAGAGCTGTCCATTTCAAATTAGACACATTTTTTGTAAAAGAGAAAAATACAGTATTCTTACATGAAGAACACTCCAGTCACAGTCACAACTCCCTACTATACAAATCTGCTCAAAATATGGCTTAAGACTAAAAAACCCTTCACCAAATAAGTTTTAGTAGGTATTAGTAGGTAATAGTTTGATATTTATCCATTACAGAACATGATTACTCACATGGAATGGATTTTACTCCCCTGAGTAAAGGTTGCAAAAGTCCACTGAAGCTGATAGAAAGCAAATACTACTGATAAAGAAAAGTACAAAGCAAATTATACATATGCTAATACCTTAATGTAATAATATCAAACATGGTGGGCCATCTGGTGTAAATCATCATAGCTCTGATGAAGTCAATGGACCTAGAGCAATTTGCATCAGCTGAGGACTTGGACTGGTGTACAATATTTCCTAAGAGAATGCTTTTAAGAAAACCATTATTAAGAAAAATTTCTTCTGAAAAGTTACAAGTGTGTGTTAGGAGTAAAGAGTGAACAGTAATCAAGCACATGGGCTGATAGCAAAAATTTGGTTTCTTTAGTTAGTAAATAACATTAGAAGAACATACAAGATTTTCAAGCAAACATTAGGTTCCTATTTTATCTAAATACTTGAGTCTAACTGCTGTTATTTTTAATTATTGAACAGTGAGTCATTTTCGTTTTTATTACTAACACTTTCAGCTGCCAAATGACAGGAGGAAAAATACAGAAGGAAATGGCAGCATTTATGCTGAAGGATGTTGCAATGACAGGCTTTGCTGCCATACCGTGTGCAGAGAGACACAGAGACAAAGCCACTGAGAAAAAGGTAGAGGTAATTTTTCACTTTATGAACTTCATTAACATGACATAGGTTGTTGTTTTTTTTTTTCCGCACCATCATTCTAATCTTTGTAATGATCACCAGATATCGCCAAGATCTTGTCCAAAGATTCAGAGACTTTTAAAATCCTTTGGGCCTCTTGCAAAGCAGCAATGCTGTGAAGTGTCATCTGCCCTACTGCTCCACCTGGCTGGGGCACTGTGCCCTCTGCACTGATACCCAGATACCCAGGCTAAGTAACACTGCAAACTCTCCTTATCATTATTGCTCCTCCGCTTGTCAGGTTCAAGCCTTTCATCAATCCTGAATTATACTGTTGCACCCTAGCAGAGGTAAACAGTCTTCCTGACCTTGCAGGATCAGATATGACCATCTCCATAAGCTCCACTTTGCTGGTCTTGGAAAGCTGAACAGTTCTGAGCTCCAGGACAGCTCAAACACATGCTTTTCACTGAGGGCTGAACACTGCACAGCCCACTTTGGGGTCTCAGCACAAGGAGGGTCCAGATACACCTGGGAAGGAGGGTCTGCTTCCCAAACCACAGCTATCTTTCCTTCCAGCAGAGCTGGCGCAGGAGAGGCACAGGTACATGCTTGGGTCTTACCCTGATAAGAGGCTGACATGCTACCAGAATGCATGCCTGGACCCAGACATGCAGATATCCCATGTTATTTCCCATGTAAGCATGGTCTATCACTTCTCAGACACCCAGTCTCTCCATTGTAGACTGGGGTAGGCTGCAGGACAAATGGTGACTTCAGAAATAGCAGATCCTGGTGACTGACCTTCCTCCAAACCTGGGGCTAGGATCAGCTGGCAGCCTGTCGGTTGTGGGATGCAGATGAGGCAGAGAGCCGTGTGGAGGAGCCCCATGGTGTGCTTCTGTCCTGCTTCCTCAGCCACGAGGCCCACACCAAGTTCTGGGCCCGCTCAATTTCCCAAAATACTGACTAGGCGAGGCTGAGACACCTCTGGGACTCGCCGATCCCTTTGCAACTCTGCTCGTAGAGACAACAGAAAAATCAACTGCAAGACTAATGTTCCGTTGTGCAGATGATGAGGTCCTCTTGAACCCCACTTTCCTAAGCCATCTTAAGGCCACAGACCCCACAACTCCCAAGTGAATCACGAACAGCAGCTTTCCTGACAGACGGGTCATCTTCAGCCTTTCTCTCCCGAATGCCACAGAGTGCTGTGGATAACAAATACACGCATGGCTTTTATTCACATGAGTGGGAACAAGGATGGGAACATGTCAGTCCCTATGTCTCCAACAGGAGCTCAGAGACTGACACGAGAAACATGGGAAAAGCTGCTACACAGAGCAGAGCAATTAAAAGTATGTCCCACCTTGGTTTGTATACTTAGGATCAGTCAAGAAAAAGAGGAAGCAGAGGTGGATGCACTTCTTAGTAGGTATGTATATACACATTAAATGAAAATATTAAATATTAAATAAAAGCCATTTAACTAAAAGGAAGAAATAATAAAATCTTGTTTCTCCATTTCACAGCTACTGAGTACTGTTCAGTCATAACAAAGGTTGGAAGGACCTGTGACAGTCACCTTGTCCAAACTCTTGCTCAAAGCAGGGATTATGCAACGGGGAACATCCTTCACGTTTAGTGAGGATGGATATTTAAAGCAGATTAAGAAAATAACAAAATAATACTAGGAGGGTGCATTCTTCAGTTCTGCAGAAGGCCACAGGAAAAGAATTTGCTATTGGTTTTGCGAAGTAGTCCATTTAACTTCTGTTAATCACCTGTTTTCCAGTGATTTTACATTCCACTTTTCATCCATTGGCAATTTTGTTAGGGAAATCATGCAAAATATGTTCAAATAGTGTTTGGCAGAAAACATCAAAGCAATTAGTTTTGACCAGCCTAACTGATGCTTAAGCAAGTGTTGGAAACTAAGCCTTCAAATTTGACAGTCAGTGATAACTAAGTGACACAAAGTTTAAATATTCAAGAGCTGTCCACAGGAGTGAAAAAGAAATCGAGCAATGAATACGTACAAGGAGAGTGAGGGACTACGTACAAGGAAAGTGAGACACAAGGGTGAAACATTTGCCAACCCTTGGAGCTAATATACTACAGTCCTAAAACAGCCCCAGTTAATGTTGTAGGTTATTTACACAAATTTGCTAAAATCCATTTAGCAACATCTCTCACAATTTGGGTAGCACTAACCCCAAGAAATTAATTGGCTTGAGATGACTTTTAGGTGGATGCTACTGGATTTGTCTCCCTTGCTGCACATATTGAGTACTGATTTTGAAAAGCCCTTATTCTTACTTGCATGATACTATAATTCAGAGGGGCTTCAAAAACATTTTTGGTGCATTTCCTAGTGGCACAAAGAACATTCAGCCCTTTGCAACTGACTCTACATTAAGGAGGTCACACACTAACTGATACACGAAATAATCACAGGCAAGCTAAAACCTTCCTTTCTTTTTACGCCATTGCATTTTTTAAAAAGGCAGCTTCACTGACTTTTAAATGGGTGGCAGTATCATCCCTACCAAAAATTCATTTATAAGCACAATGCCCGCGGGACCGTTTGCAGTATTTCAGTGTTACTGATGTACATGGGATCTGACCTCAGGAAATCTTTTGTAGGTAGAGGATAACCCAGGGATGAATCAGGACCTGCACGTACCCATGGCCAGAACATAGATCGTTAGGCCCATCGCGTGCAGTTTGCCAGGATGACAGGTATAGCAGGAGAATAAACTTGTATTAAAACACGTTAACGTATTTTTCATGCTGCCATGGCCTAATTCTCGTTCTCTCCGTGGCATCCCGTGCAAAGTCTCTCTCCGATCCTTTCTCTCACGTGCTGACATTACTTTGGTGTTTTTACATGAATCCCCCGGGGCCTAGAGATAATTAAGAACAAATTATTTGGCAGAAGTCCAACATCTGTAATTAGATCTATTAAAGCTTAAAATGTCTCAATTATTCTTTATTGAAAAACATGCAGTCAAAACACTTTTAAGCAAAGAAATTTATCATTCCCCTCAAAAAGCTCTGTGAAATATTTACCCCAACGTACCATCAACAAGAGGCGCGTTGAAGCCTTCTACTAAACCTTCAATAGGAAAGAAGATTTCCTCCGGAGGAAGTGAGGAGCAGCAGATAAACTTCAGAGGAGGAGAAAATCCCCTTGCAGCAGCCGCGGCAGCGGCAGCCGCCGCCAGATCCTGCCTCGATCCACAGCCTGCTTAACCCCTCGGTTTCGGCGGGAAGGCGCGGGGCCTAATCTAACCCATATGACGAGCGAGCTTCTGTGCACCGCTGCGCGCTCGCCTCAGATATCTGCCCGGCGCCTATTAATTTTAAGAAAAAGTAACACGTGTAATACTTGTTTTTCATGTGTCGTTGCTATCTGTAATTCACAGGCACAGGGAACTGCAGAACGAAGTAACGAGCTGTTATTTGTGCTACGACGGCTCCCAAAGGCCTCGCTGGGCCCGCTCTCCCACCCACCCATGACCCCCCACCCATTGCCTGCCGGCAGCCCGTGCCCCAGCCGCCGCCTTCGCTGCCCGCGCTGCGGCTGCAGGCAGCCGGGCACCGCGCCCCCCCGTGCTCCCGCCCGCTGCCCCGCGGCTGCGCAGCCCACCCCTCCGCAGAGCGGCTGAGGCGGGAAGGGGCCTCGGGCGGTCCCCGGCCCGAGCCCCCGGCTCAAGCAGGGCCAGCCAGAGCCGGCTGCCCCGCGCTGCCAGCCCCGGGCCGCCCTGGGGGGCACAGCCGGGTGAGGGTACGAACCGTCACTGGCAACATTTGCCGTCGTGTTTTGGGCTACCGTGTGGCAACCGGAGGAAGTACAGGTATCGGTTTGCATCTGGCTGGTTTTGTGGCAAAGCTTTTATGACAAGAATTAACATTTTCTGATTGCGGCCTGCTGGCATATTTTTAATAAACGTAAAGGTTGGAAACATTTTGGCCCCGAGGTTAACTGCTGCTATTCTCTGTAGTGTGCAAAGCAGAGGCGCGATGTTTTTCATGTGCAAAACGTGGCGTTTTCTTGCCCTTGGCGTAACCCCCTCCCTCTGGCCGTGGCTGAGCAGAGCCGGGGTAAGCTGGAGGCCTTTTTCCCTCTTTTAAATAGAGACTACAAACATACAATTTTTGTATTCCTTATGCAGACTTCCCTGTTTTATCATTGCTGCACGTATTTAAATGTAAGCCTCCAGCATAACATTTGCACTGTCCTGCATATAAGATTTCTTCCCCTCTAAAGTGTCAGAGAGAATTCCTCAGTCTCAAGAGCACGAACATGTTACACAGCCCTGGACTTTTCAGCTTGATAAAAATAATCTCCATTCTTACCCAAACGTTTCAGAGCTCTGTCAGCAAAGAGTAAATCTTCACAGCCCCCAGCATCCAGACCCAAGGTATTAACCGAAGCTGCATCTGTACCTGAAGTGGCAGAGCATTAGGATCAATGTATTTACGGGGCTTTCCCTGGGTCTCCCTCCAGCTGTTTGCAAACTCCCACCTGAAAGGCTGTCCCTGTGGCTGGGACCAAGGGGCGGGTAACGGCTGGGGGGCAGCTGCACCCCACGGCCCCTGGAAGGAGGACACGTTCCCTCCCCACGTCTGCCCCCAGGCCTGCGACACGCCGCTCACGCAGGAGGGCTGGGCAGGGCGGCCCGAGCTCCTAACCTGCGGGGGAGTTGCACCGCTGGCTGGTCCGTGGTGAGACCAAGCCGTGGCAGGAGCTGCCGGGGCGAGGGTACGGGAATGGTGGTATGCGGGATCTCTCTCCTGTTTGTGCATTTGCTCCTCTCTCTGCCTTACCCTCCTTCTCGTTAGCGCCAGGCACAGGCAGCGGCTGAGCGTCTGTCAGGCAGATTGCGCATATGGCGCATTCCTGAACAACTTCAAACACCGTTTCCAAGCGTGTGCAAGGCTTCTACGCCATATTCCTGGCTGTTGCTGTATCACCTTAGGTGGGCTGCTCAGGGTCTTTCTGCAGGTGTTTGGAGACAAAGCACATTCAAAGAAACATCTACGTCTCATTATTACTGCTTCTCTCCCCTTTTTGTCTGATGCCAAAGGGGAAAGAATGCAAAGATTAAAATATAAGAATTATGTTTATCATATCAAGGCACGTTCATGCAACCGTTCGGTCAAGCCTGGGATTTGTTGCCGGTCAAAATTCAATAATGCGTATGTTTGCAAAACAACACTAGACTTAGAGAGGACATATGACCAATGTAGATGGACACTAAAACAACGATCAGGGTTAAAGAGAGGTAAGGGTTAAAATTAAATGACAGTTTAGTGGCTGGAGATGTTATTTACAGCTTTGGAGTAAAAATTTTTATTTATCATTTTAGGCATCTTAAAGTGACTAGCTTATAATGCAGAACTCCAGAACAGAAAGTAATTACATGTAATATGTTAGCGTAGATGAGGAATTTTGCAGTACCCATAATTAAGGAGAGTGACAGCAGGCTACATACTAGCTAACTAACCTCTGGCAGAGAAGCCTGCTCCTGGAACCTGGGGAACCCAGTGGTGATCCATCTCCTACACACTTTTAAAACAATAATAGAAAGGCTTTAACTTTTCCAGATTCTTGTAGTGAAATCTCACACTACAAAAATGTTTCCTGCAGCACACCCTGCACTAATAAAAATCACATTTGTCAGTGCTTTGGAATGGGAATTAGCACTACAGTGACCAGAAGAAAAGCCTTTGAATACACAAAAAAATTGTATTTGAATGAACCACCAAGGAAAAAAGTGATCTTTAGAAGTACCAAAGACTGACCTAAATATTCTCTCCTAGAAGCAAAAAGAGGTGCTTTGTAAGACTTCATCAAACATGCTTCATGGCAAGCTGGTTTTGACTGTGCGATTCAAATTCATGCAGATGAGATTCAATTCTCGTTAAGTTAACTGAGCCGTAGCTTGATTTGACTGGTCTTGGGGTTCAGCAGGTCATCTGCGCAGTGACATATTACCCAGCGGGCAGACACCCCAACTCCTGCAATCAGGCGTGAGCTGGAATAAACCAGTATGGGTTTCGGTCCTGAAACTGGAAGAGGAACTCCAATTCACTCTGCGGACGATAAATGTGCTCCCTGGGCTGAGGCAAGTAGTGGATCAAACTCTAAGGTATGAACATCAGGTTTGTTAGATGCTTTTGCCGTCTGTGCAGACTGTATGCGACGTGACGGCTGAGGCTGTAAATGCGCCTGGGTGTGCTCTCTGGCTGAGGCCCGCAGGCGCTGGACAGTCCCACCTGCACCATCGAACTCCCGCACCCTCACCCCAAACAACACGGGCTGCACCCGGGCCGCGCGCTGGGGGCGATACCCGGCCTGTGACAACCCCTAACCTGCGCCAGCTGAAGGGACTCCTCCAAAATTTCCTGACACAGGGAGGACCCTGGCTACCGTCTAGTTTACGTGCACAGAGGTGAACTCTACACACAGTACGCTGCTCCGAAAATGCAGTATGCTTCACCTTTGCAGGCGATGGTGGCTTCCAAGCAGGCACTCAGTGCTGAGCAGCTGAACTGTTCGTGCTCACTTGTCAGCTCCCTTGCAGATGTACCCGGGGTCAGGGCAAGTGAAGGCAAGATTTAAGCCAGCATCACATCGGGGCTCAGCAACACACCACAGCCTGGGTGCCTGCGCGCTCCGCCTGAGCCAATGAGCGTAATATGAGTAAGGGATGTAAAGTATCAGTTCAAAACGCGAGTGTCGGAAAACACAGGGCTAGCCAAGGAGCAGCAGAGGGGAGGTGCATCACCCCCGCCGCTTCCTCCTCAGATCCGTGCTCTGTCTCTGGCGGGACCTGGTTCAGCAGCACTCGCTACAGCTATACGGGGAAACCACGCTGGGTCAGGAACCAGGCTCGAGCACCAGCACGCAGCTGCCCAAGAACGCAGGTTATCAGGCTGCGTCCACCCCAGGCAGCAGGCGCCCAGGCAATGCCCAGGCACCTGCGGGGGCAGCACGCGCAGGACTTCTCCCGCAGGCAGCAGTCTGGGGGATGAAAGGGGTTGAGCTACATGGGCACAACCCAGGCCATGGCGCCTGCCCTCGGGCTCTTTGATCTACGGGTGCCAGCCAAGGATGCGAGCGCATCGTGGGGATGGGAGTGCAACGTGCAGGGCACTGTTAGCGAGAGAGGGAGCGTTACAGCCCCGTAATACTCCTGCCTCTGGCCCCTGAGCCTCTTGCAAGTCCGGCCCGAAGAAGAGAAAATGTTCATCTCAACATTTACAAGGAAGCAAACAAACTGTCTTCAACTTTTTAATGCACTTCAATTTGGCTTTGTTAGTTGTGTGGTGCTGGCACAAGGTATGTTTTTACAAAGAAACATTATTTTTAAAAGTAGCAATAACCCTATCCTAACCAGTCATCTTACATTTATTAAAGCCACTTTCTGAATAAATTGCATTTTAAGCATGATAGAATGTCAGACTTCAGGGGGAAAAAAAGTTTAAATGAACCAAAAACCTTGCAAAACTCAGTGATTACTTTTATGACTCTTTGGGAATGAAAACGACTAAACCTTTTTTTTCCCTTGTTATAAGCCAAAGTTCAAAAATTGGAGCAAGGTCACTTTTAAACAGACACATTCCACCCGATCATCGTTTAGGTGAAACAAAATGTGAAAGTCACCACAGATTTATGCAGTAGCCACCAATGAAATTCTATTCGATATAAATCAATGAAATTGGATCTATTCAGATTGATGGGGATAGGGGTCAGGGAAGCATGCCCATTCCTCAGCAGTCAAAGTGACAGATTGTGTAGGTTTTCCACAAACCTGACGTGGTTTCTTAATTAGAAACATAAAGGAAACGGATATACAAATCCCACTGGTATCCGGTGGAAATGAGAGGAGAATGCCAAATGATAAACCAATATTTATAGGGGATTGTTTCCAAGAATTTATTACATTGTTTTTCCGTTTAATTACCTTGAACTGGTCCTATAGAAATACTATAAAGAATATAAATGTGCTCTTCTTTTAACAAAATAGCAAATTCCTGTTTAAAATGAGCTAATTAGTCTTACTAAATACATTTGAGATCTGCTGTGAAATCCCAAGGCTTAGTCTGCTTACAGCATAATCACCTTAGCTGACATCTCTCAATGGAAAAGTCTAACCTTTACGGGGCACTGCGAAAGACGATCTCATATATTATTCCAACATTTAAAAATCTCTAAGGCAGCTGGATCCATTTTTAGAATAAAATCATACATGTTGTATGATTTATGGTTCATTATTTGCATTGAAGAAATTAATTGTGTGTTTGTAAAAGAAGGAAGCAAGCAGCAAGAAAACTGCCACAAAAATCACCTTGATTTTTTTTATTTCTTTTTAGGTAACTTTTTCTAAAAGAAATTTTTAGGGAGAGACTGGCTTTAGATTTTTTTTTTTCCTAGCAGTGTTCAGAATTAAACAGGGGCAAATATCTCTCAGTCATATCCTTGAACCAGATTCTGTTTTCAGTTTAACTTTAAAAAGGCATCTTGGGAAATTGCTGGAATCAACACCTTCTTTCAAATCAGAAATAGTAGTCAGGACCTACTATTCCAGACCAATAAAAGTATAACAATACATATGAAAACAGGCAAACACTGTGAGGCAGCAGAAGATAGGGTATATTTCCTGCAGAAAGAAGTAGGGTCAGGCATTTTTCCAAGTACTATTATTTTTAAAAAATACTCTCTACTACAATAACACCTAAGAGTTTTATTCCTAGATCCGTCTCATTTAAAAAACATATCATCTCTCCTCCAGAAGAATTTAAACCCAGATTCACAAAAAACATTGATCTTCATGTGTCCTATTAAAATTCATAGGTCTGACAAGCTTATATTTGCAAACCTCGGCTTTTCAATCAGATTTTTAAAAAAGGAATTAATATAGATTGACAAGACAGTATAAATGAATACGAGCTATCAATAGTCAGTGACACTCCATATTTTCCGTAGTTTTCCATAGGCAGCAGGTAGAATGAAGAGCTGCATATGGCTGTAAGGAATGGGGATGTGGACAGAGGTCCTGCCCACGCTGCGGGACAGCGAGGGAGAGAGCTTGGCAGTGTCTGTCTGAAAATCTACCAAGTGGGTAATGGAAGCTGGAGTCAATCCTTTATACTGAATGACGGGCAGGATGAAGATGAAGTTTTGAAAGGTTTTAAGAAGAGAAACAAAGAAGCTTATTTTTGAAACGATTAAGAGGGAGCCAGAGAAGGATTACAAAGAGAAGTGTCACAGTCAAAGCAACAAGGCAGAAAGACGACCCATGCAGCAATATGCTCGATGGAAGCGAAGGACAAGACTGCGTTTATCAAAACTAGAAAAAGTGTGTAGAGGAATCAAGATATGAGCCGATGAAAGCTACAGGGCAAGCTTTAGCTGTGCAGTTAAATAGGAAAGGCCATGTCTCAGAGGTGCTAGGTAGACTTCAACACTTTTTTCTCCCCGCAACCTCACTCCTCTCTCCAGGTGTGAAAACTTTGAAAGATGTGGGAAGGTGATTTGTTGGTTAGGTGGAGTGACAGACACAAGGTGCTGCTATCTGCAGGAATGATGATGGAGTGGAGGATTAGAGGCTGGGAGACTGGTATGCCACTTCCTAGCATAATGGGAACTAGATATCTCCGCTACATATGGACCCTTAGAGAACAGAACCAGGTTACAACCAGAGAACAATGTTTTGTCCCCCTTCACCAGACGCACACTTACCTATTGCTATTTTATTACATAAGATGTGCCAGACTGTTTTTTGACTTTGCACAGCACAGCTCACGTCCATGCAGGTGTACTCTCCCTCTCTCTCCTCCAAGAGGATGCTCTCGTCCATGCTGGCTCTTGGAACAGTCCCTTGGCCGTCCTGTTCCCCAAACTGTTGGGGATGCCCTTTCCATGGGCATCCTTCCATGGAGAAACAATGGTTGTCACAGCCCAAACCATGCTAGAAACTCTACTAGCAGTTACATCGTATGACTGACTGCACAGCAGTAACATGTCTTGTTTAGTTTACTAGAAGTTGTAAAGACTAAGTTAGTTTACCAGACTAGTGCTACTTTACTAGAGCCAACCTGAAAGTGTCCGTATTGCTGGGGGAGTGGAGAGGGTAGAAGGAAATGTGTAGTGGGGCAGTTTGCAAAAGAAACCTCCTGAACAAATCCCAAGCTTAACTAACTCACATAATATCAAGAAACAACATTGCCAAAAGCCTCCTCCACTGCATATTTACTATTAGCAGGAAAAATTTTGCAAGGGGCAATTTTCTGCATTAAGCTGTGGGCCTGGCTTTCCGTCCACTGCAGGCTGTGGGGCTGATCGTATACATTTTACCTGTTATATAGCACTTCATACATATTAATCAATCACCCTAGCACTAGGAAGACGTGAGCAAGCACACAGCCCATTTTAGCAGGAAAATTAGGGCCAGATTGTTTCACGAAGCTGTACGCTCATTGCAAAAATCACACCTTAAAGCTCTCCTGATTATTAGTATTTATTATCTGCACTGTGGTCCAGCCTATGCACTCTGCGCCTCAGCTGTATGAGGTGCTATGTATAAAAGCAGAACAAAAAGATGTTCCCATGCTCCAATGAGCTTATTCTGATCTGGCTGCTTAGCAATATTGAAATGTTTTGTTGAATATTAAGATTGAATAAACAGACAAGGTATGTGGCATGTATTCAAATATTTTTTAATGAAAAATTCTGACCCAAATGACCACTGAAAGGTAGAAGCTGTCATTCTGAGAAATGCATAGGGCCAGGCGTCACCTTTTACGACGCAGAATCTGACACACTTTCAAAGCGCTGGCACCAAAAGTAAGAGAGACTTGGGGACAAATTTTGGCACAAACGTTAAGGAAAACTGCCTAAACACTGGAAGAAACTGAAAAGTTTACACCTTTTGGGCAATTTAAACTAATCTATGGTGCTTCAGGGTGCTTTCCTGTAGAACAAGTATTCTGTCTTATATGGCGCTGTACAGTACATACAGCAGAGGATACCATTTTTGAGAAAGAAAATAAGCCTCGTGACACAAATCCTGCTCACCGCACTTAAGCAAACATTCTTCACATTGAATCCAATAGGGCAACTTACGAAAAGTAGAGAGGAGAATTTGGTCCATTATGTGGCTATCAGATTTAAATTACACCAATAACTGAGATGCATGGGGTATCAGTGACAGGAATACTGGACCCAGAGTGTATGATTACTCAATTACTCCAATGTCTGTTGGATGCTTAAAGGCTAAAACAATTTTGGGTTCCTTCCAGTCAGTGCATATCACTGTCAGCTCTTCAGATAGTTTACCTTTCCCAAGAAGCTTTTGCTTACCTTATCACCTTCCCAGATCTGCTGCCTGCATTCTCCAATTACCGCACTTAACTGCAAGCCACGTTACATATACTTTACACTTCATCTTTATCTGTTCCATTTCGGTGATGTGATATTAGGCAAACATCTTAAACTTACAGCACTGGGCTTTAAGTCACTGACATCTTAGATTTATTTCCCCCAAAGCTTTCAGTTTTAGCAGGAGCTCAAATGGAGCACTAAGAAAGTGAAGCAGGGAGCCGTAGCCACAAATGTGGAGGCAGTTTGGCAAATGAAAGTATTCTTAAAATGCAAGGCAAAAAGGGGCAAAAATCTGCAATACTCTGTAGTTCTGACTCATGAAGGAGATCACAAAAGAAAAGCTGAAACAGAAAATAATCTAAATCAAAAAGGAGAAACGTGTGACACAAGGGGTCTAATTAATCTAAGTTTAAAAAATCTATAAAAGAGAATACATTAGCTGGGAATATTTCTTATTATTGTTGCTATTTCTATTTAAAAAATCTTAAAGGAAAACAGCTATTCACAGAGTGAGCCAGAAATATCTATTTTCCCCGTTAAACAGTTTTATCTGATTGAGTTTTACCCTGCAGTACCACTATTGGAAATGTAATGCATCATTCAGGGAAATAACAGCCAACCTGTAGATCGCTCATAAAAGGAACACGGTTAATACTTAATATCGAAAATCAAACTTGTTCGTTCATTCTTATTTGTCACATGGGTCTTAAACTTGCTCCTGCATGCTGATAAAATTAATCCATAACCAAGTGGCTTCTGTTTCCATTGATTGCACATTTTGACCATCAGTCATGGCTTCTTACAAATGAAGAATAATCTAATAAACTAATATTTTCCTCAGTTTACTGTTTCTCTGAACACATTTCTGCTCCAAAACCAAAGGAACTGTTTTGTAATGCAAATAAAAAATTTCATCAAAGACAAGCGAGGCAAATTTATCACAGCCAATATACGCAGAAAACTCATCTATCAAAAAAACGAAATAGTAAGAAAATCAGCAATGACTACAAAAAAACCAAACTATTAAACTGCTTTTCTAATTTTTTAATATTAAAATACAGTTGTAAAATGAGATAATAACGGACACATTAGAAATGCTGTCTAAATAAAGCGGGGATCTCCACATAACTTCAGAGTATTTCTAATCCTTATGCTTTCAGGGTGAGGGCTCAGACCCACAAATCTATTCAAGGAGGGCTAGAAACCTAAACACCTCTTTGGAGCCAGGCTACAGTCTGAACCGGGTCTCTGAAAGAGACTTTACAGGCACCAAATGCACTGATTTAAAACCATCTTTAGGTTACTGACATCTTCTTCAGGGAAGCACCAAAGCATTCACTTAAATGCTTAAATGCTGCTGACTGAAAAAACGTGCTTTCTTGAGAGAGTACAATCCGCACTACTGGTTGCTTAGCAGCTCTGTAAATCATATTTTTCCTGGAGGTGACCCTATTTAAAATTAAAGGCATGAGATTTTAAAATATCAAGTCCAAGTCATACACACATACCCCACCCATCTGTACATAAAACTAAATCATATAAATTCATGGAGTGCCTTGCCCAATAAGGCCATATAAACACACTCCATTATTCACAATTTAAGAAAAATACCCTTTCTAGATAGTTATATTAATCATTGATTGGAACTTCGCAGACTTCAGAGCTAGTAACCCAAAACCTGCCACAAATTAGAAAAAAATGGATGCGGTAGTAGTTAACGTTAAGGTGGAATTCTTCTGATTGAACTATTTATCTGGTAGTGTTTCAGATAATTAAACTGAGCTCTGAGTAATATGAAAGGGTATAGTTATGGTCAGTTTTTATCTTCTAGCACTGCAGGGCTGTTGGGACTTGAAAATTATATGCAGGCAGGTTTGGAATGGATCCAAGGTAGACCACACCGGACTAAGTAACATCTGGTGTATAGGGCTTAGGTTTTTTAGAAGTGTGTCTGGACAGCTGTAAAGTAGAATGACATACATCTCTGACTAAAGACTGTACGTAAAGTTGGCAGCAAGTTAATTGTGTGTTATTTGGAAAGTCACTGTTCTTGTCTGAAAGTGAGGTACAACCATCCTGGAATATGTGCAAAGACATTCCAGTTATGTTGTAAAGAATTTATTTTACATGAAGTGAATGAGAAATACTTGTAAAACCTTCATCTTTGACTAGCATTTTTCCTGCCTCTCTTTCATGTTTAACAAGTTGAAAAAAAAAAAACCAACCAAAACAGTTCTAAGACCTTGGTCCGGCCCCAGGATGTTACCAACACAGACGATACATAGATGACTTCAGAAACTATTAACATGGTATGAAGTGCTGATATATATCAATCTAGTCATTGCTGAATTTAAAGTTATATTTTTTACTCTAAGTTTTCAGATAAGAAAGACTTTTCTGTAAATTATAATGTATAAGCAACGTCTGCCATAAGTTGTCTCCATTCTTTTCTCCATATGTTTAAACATGACAGTGCTTTCTCCTGTGAATCCATAAAATTGCCTTCCCATAAATGAGAGCAAAAGCCAGGGGAAAAGAGGTGCTCTCCCAACCCCTGCCCTGGGCGGGGAAGGCTGTCAACAGTGGAAGGAAGGCAGCGGAGGCTAAAGTTTATCCCCATCTCTTTCTGGCCAGCTCCAGTGCCAAAATGCATATTTGCGCATTTTCTAAAAACAAAAGCAAAACAGCTCCTTTGTGATTATAATCACCCTTGTAAACAACGGCCAGTGCCCACTTGTGTGTTTATCACCATCAACCTGCTCTCCTTTCCTCTCTCCAAATGTTTGTTGCCTTTTCCTGTTGCATGCTGTCTTAGAAATGCCCCTGGGACAGGTCACGTATCACGACATACGTCCACAGAGCACCTTAGCGATCCAGTACCTCTGAGCTTTACTGCAACGATGCTGTGTAGGCAGGAAAAAGCATCTGACCTGGCATAAGGAAAATTCCCTAAAAAGGCTTCTTCATTTGGAAAGAGGTGGAGGGAAGAAAAGAGATGCATCTAAGAAATTAAAGAACTAATGTATTTGACCACAAATCAGAACTTTTTTTAAAACAAACAACTAAATTATTTCAACAAAAACATCAAAAACAATTTTCTGTCATTTGAAATGCAAATTTTTGTTGAGAAAAAGATGATTTTGGCAGAAAAAATGTAATTTATCTTTTCCAAAACATGTAAAAGGCAGAAAAGCAATCACGTCATTATATCATAGGCTGTCTTTAAAATAAGTAAGTTATGTATTTGGGTCATTTCAGATGTATGTACGGTCAGTTTTACCATTCCTCAAGGAGAGTTGGTTGTTCCTGGGAGCGACTACAAGATGTATGCAGTGGTAAGGGATAGCCTAGACCTCAGCTTTCCAAGGTAACTTCCACCTCGCAGCTACATGTGCTGAAACCTCAGAGCACATGAACAAGTAGTAGGTTGTGGGTTTTTTTTTTAATAAAAGCAGTTGAAATGTCTATTGATCAAATTTGCCTTCTCTGTACCAAGATAGGGACCCAGACTATTTTGGAGTGACAGGAACACTGGTGGTCTCTGACAGAGGAGCTCTCACTCCACCGAATTTCAGTGTTGCAGCCGTTTCATTGCCGTGCCTCGAAGTGGGAGCACAGCGTGTAGAGTGGGCTCTCGGGGAGGTGGAGGTAGGGCAGCGCGGCTCACACTGAGCACTGCCTCTTCATTCGGAGGAAGAGGAAAAGAGGAGGAGAGTTTCCTCTTAATTAGAATCATCATGAAAAAGATGCTTTTTCTTTTTAATGAAGCTCATAGCTGACCCAAATGCATGCCTGAGATAGTAAGAATAATATATTGTTATATATATACACAATAAAAAATGTCTGACACAGTAACCTTTTTTTTTTTTATAAATCCTATTATATGTAAAACATTCTGTCTTACTCATCACCTGAGAGGTCCATGGGCTCCTGCTGAGAGCAAACCTCTCCCAGCTAACCACTGCTTTGGGTGACCAGCTAAGTTCCAGTTGTGGTAATTAAGTCCAGTCAATACTTCAGTTAGGATTGGGCTGCATATGTGCAACGTGCCGAGTCATTTGTCCTTGGGACTGCAAGAGCTGAATCCTTTTTCTTCTGCTTTGCATGAAATACAACACATTTTTTTCCAAAGGAATTGCTGCATGCTCTCACCTGCTGCAGCCGCCCAGAAGGCAAAACGCGGGGCTGGGCAGGCCGGTGGCACCTCGCGAGGGCAGCTGGACACACGCACACCAGCAACCACGGCTGCTCGCTCCTGGCTGGCTGGAAGCCACTTTATGAAGGTTTGTGACCTGTTGCTTTCACAAATAGTCATACTGTAAAACTCCAAGAGGCACCCCAGGACAAAGCACCTGCAAAATACACTTAATCCAGAAATATTTTTTTTCATTTAACAGCATCTGAAACCATTAAGTCAGCAAATAATAGTGTTCCTGAAAGTGGAAAAAAAAAAGCCAAACCATTTTCCTTCCAAAGTCTGAAACATAATTCCTAGGCTGTGAACATCGCCAGTTTTTATCCCGCAATTACATTTTTGCTGGTTTTAAATCTAAATCTATTGCAAACTGTGACTGAGTTTTTACAGCATATCAACTCCATATTTAAAACTCAGTCACTAATTCCAATACGGCAGATTTCTTACAATAGGCAAAATGGACCTTTAACAGCAATGGTTTATATTAAAAAAGGGCTTAAAAAGGGTTAAGGAACTCTTTACAAGAGGAATGCTCATTGCAAAGATAAAGCAGGGAGAAGTTAAAATGCAAGAGCTAGAAATAGTATGATTCAGCCTTCAGAACACAAAATTGCCTATGGAAATATGCCACTGCTCAGCAAAACTTTCCAAGTGACCAGTGTAAAGGATGAGCAAAAGAAATGAGACCTGGTAACAGGTCCGGCAGATGCTGAAATGACAGCCGAGCAGCGCCGCCTTATACCCGCTGTCTAAGAGATGAAAAAATGCAGAGAGGTGAAAGACTGAAAAGGTGAAAGACTGGGCACACAAAACTTTCTGTGCAACAGTGTCACTTCAAGTTTTCTCTTCAAAACTCTGCCTCGCTTGCTTGAAGCAACACAACTGCTTCATGAAATGGCTGCAGCCATTTCGGTGTAGGAGATATTAACACCACAGCCACGTAGCAGTGTGCAGTGGCATGCTGAGCCGCAGATCATTTGCTAACCTTATGCTCCTGCTTCACCATCCTGCACTGTGCACTTACGCTGGATACTCTAAATTCAGCCTCAGATCAAAATCTTCCTTAAGCAGAGACAGCGATGTCCGCCGTGCCTCAAAGCTGCCCGCTTGCCTGTTTCCACGGTGCCAGGACCATAAGCTGCTTCCATCCAAGCCTCCTCTGCGATGGCTTCTTACCTGGGGGGCGAAATTCATCCCCCCTTTGAGCTCCCCATATACACCATCTAAAAGAAGGTCATGTTTAAAATACTACACAGCTTATTATTTCACTACTTTTTCACTTTTACATGGAAAATACTATTACTTGCAAAGTGTTCACAGCTTTTCTTCTCCATCTGAAAATATTCTTCCTGATTTGAAATATAGGGAGCATGGAAGAGGTCCAGCTACAACCTGAAATGCAGACCAGCTTCTAAGTAACATCACGGCCAGGGGTGGCTTCACACTGACCTGTAATTCAGGAAAAGCTTTATCAATTTTCATAAGGCCCGAATACTAGAAGGTCAGGCAAACATACTTTCTATGATAAATTTTGGAAGGAGTAAAAATAATGACATAAAACCACATCCTGGGGTGACCTGTAATGGATTCACTCAGGAGCTGTAAGCTGCAGCTGTGGGCTACCGGAGGAAAAAAGGCAAGCCCTGTTTCCCCAGCGCACGTCCAAGGCATGCCCGAACACACAAACCTGAAGTCGCCTCACATCCACGCTGGTGGACACGAGCAAGCCCTTGCTCAAAGATAGGAGGCAACTCTTTTTTGTGCTGAACATCAGGAGTGAACCCTGGGCTCTCAGTAGCGTGGGTCAAAGCGTACACCAGCTCTACCTGCCGCGCTGGACGCAGCATTACAGACCGGCAGTCGTCCCGCGCTTCCAGGATCCCTTCATTTGCTGTCTGTGGTTAGAGAAACTTCAGATCATATCTCTAACCAGCTTGCATGGAGTAAACGTTTGCATGTCTTGGTGGTTTTTCTAGCTACCTTCCTGACGGTGCTTCTCCTCCCAGCGCTGTCCTTGCTCAGCCTGGCCACACCTTGGCTCTTCTCGCCGTCCTACAAAGAAGGCCAGACCCGTCCCTCCTGGCTGGTCGCCTGGCCGGAGCAGTACAGGGGAGGGTGCATGTCATTGCGAATTTGCTCCTTCCCAGAAGACAGGAGCGGCTTTCGCTAGTCCCTGCATGAAGGATTGTAACCTTCACCTGCAGAAAGTTACGCTCACAGGTAACAACTCAAGTCACAGCCGAACTGCAGCTACCGCCCCAGCGCATACCTCCAGCCACACTTAACCAAAACCTGTTTCAAGTCAACATAAACTGAACTGAAATCCATGCGGTAGTTTACCCTATGTAATTACAGCGGATTAGGTTTAATTTCCCGTTTAGGTTACTGTGGCGAGCGCTCAGCACCACCACGACCGCCTCCAGCCGTGAACGAAGCACCTCGCTGTTGGTTCTTTTCCCAGCGTAGTTCTCCATGCGCGCAACTGTGGTTGGTGGCTTCCTTGGCTGACCTGGCTATATATGAACAATTTGACCAGATTACCAGGGTAATTAATGTCCGAGTTTCCTCTCTCTCAACATCCGTACATACAGTGATTAATAACTACATTTAAGTAGAAGCCTTGCATGTGAGTTTTCAAAAAGCTTTTACTCTCTGCAAACCTGAACACCATGTTTTCAAACAAGTCACACGGAAAAAACACGCAGCAGGTGGCACAACGAGAACCCAGCAACATCTCTGAATGACTTTTGCAGAAAGACTCCTTTGACCTGAAGCCTGCTATTCAATTCCTGCTAAAGCAATATTCCCAATAAAAAAGCATAGGATACGAGGAGGAAGGTAATACAGCACCAGAAATAACGCGCTGTAGAAGTTTATGGTTGCAGCCATAACTGTACAACCTTCACAAATAGGTGATGAGGCTTAGCCCAATTTTAGCCTAAAAAGCATTAGGCCTTCGCTATACTCCTGTTGAACCCCTCCAGTTCCCAGTGAACCCTCCGAGATACCATGAGCAGGCACAGAGAAAGGTCTCCAGGCCCAGCGTGCAGTGTACGGGCCACCACGCATTCCACGTACGCTGCCGGGCATCTCTGGGTCATGTTCCTCACTGGGTTTGCTTTTGAATGTAGCAGAAGGCTGGCACTCAAAAGCATCCCGGGTATCCGGGCTTCACGAGCGCATGTGGGGTTTGTTCCCCAGACAAAAATCTTCTGTACAGCTTGGCTCTGGGGAGGGCTCTCTCACAATGAACAAGCACAGCCAGTTTGGATATACTATACCTCATCAAGTAGATGGTTTATCAGGACTTAAACCTCACTATACCTCATAAACATGTCCTTTCAAAGAGCCACTCATAAACTGGAAACAACACATCCTGCAAAGGGGAAAGTGTGGCCTACAGTTAACTTATTTATTCCTATCTAACATACTACAGACGTCCTGATTTTTACAGCATTACATGTTTTGAACCTTTTCAGTAAAGTGGAGGTTTCTCATTTCAGCCTAACTGCTGTTAATCTGTTCCAAATGTTAACATTGCAAATAAGGTCTGGTTACCATCTCTGCCCCAAGTCGATAAAAGGAACAGAGCTGATCAGCATCTGGTTTAGTTCAGAGTACAACTTGCTGCCTAATACTGCAGAATTTGGGTTGGAAGATCGTTGCATTTCATGAACACCGCAAAAAAAATTAAACTAACAACACTCACATACAGTCATGTGTCATTATTTATTGCTCTATAGGCTTGCTAAAGATGGAATATCGCATTACTAATTTTGGCAAATTCCAGCACACATAAACAGGCCAAAACCTCTTAACATAAATTATACCAGAACTGCCTAATGATAATTAAAAAAATTCAGTCGCTTACTTTCCAGACTTGTGATGGAAAAATAGTTTAAAAATAAGAGAAAATGTTAAGTCAGTTTCTTATTTTGTCTTGCACTTTGAACACTTGAATTGTTATGTGTCTGATTGATTGCAAGGTACTTGGCAATACAGCACTTCCAATATATAGAAAACCATGGTTATAAATGAAAATGGTTTAAAATAGGTTTATAAAATACAAATTACTATTTTAATGGAATATAATCATTGACCTAAAACTCACAACACCAAGTTCACGTTTAGATCAAAATAAAACCTCCTGCTGAGTTACATCAGAGCTGAATCCAACTCTCAGTGTACAGAATAATCCATCTCAGGATTAGCTGTGACCCTTCTAACATTCAGAAACACTTCTCCTTTTTTCCTTCAAGCACTTTTTATACTTTATTCCAAATTCCTTTACTGTGTGATCTATCATTTTGCAGTTGATCATACAAAAATTCTGCACGCAACATATTTCAATTACATTTCTTTTCTTAATCTAGACGGCAGATTATCCTTTATAAACTCAGCGAAGACTACAGGATCAAAAGCTCTTGACATGTATAGAAAATAAACCACGAATAATTAATGAAAGTTTTAGGTTAGCAAGACATGCTAACTTATATCCATTAACTATTCATAATAAAGTTCAGGTTGAGCAAAAAAATTAATAACAACATCAAATATTAAAAGACCATTTTTTTAAACAAATGCATAGAATGCTTAAAACATCTGGAGCCTGCAAAAAAGTACATGAATTCTGCCAAATTTACCCTATACTTTCCTGTCACCTGAAGCACTGACTGGGGTGACTCTCATGACATAAATTTCTTGTTACCTGTGAGAAATGACTGGACACAGAAATTACTTCTTTCCCCAGACAGATGTAGCTGGTTGATCAGCCAACTAGTAATACAATATTTATGAAGTTAAGCAGGATAAAACTGATAAGCGCTGTATTCATTTCATGGCGACACCTATGAGCAGTGATTTCTTGGGCACAACAGATTCCATTGATCCTATTTTACATTTGAGAAATTTGAAGCAGAAAAAGCCTACATTACTGAATCGCATCATGTTGCAGAGGCAAGTCAGTAACAACACTCACGAAGTGGCAGGCTGCTTCATGCTACTCAAAACTATACCATTGCCCACGTTTTAGCAAGATTTCTCTCACTGTAGCAGATTGAGTAACTCCCTTCTACTCCACAAGGGGAAAAATAATTAATCAAAGATAATTTCCAGCAAACTTACCTATTTTCTGCACACAGATTTCGTTAGAGAGATTTTAAACTACTTAAGGGGAGGGGGAAAGTAATAACGCACAGACTGAGTGGCTCGGGAGGTAAGACACGTTACTAATAACACAAAGATCAGTATAATAAGGAAAACTCAACCCAGCTATAATCACCTACAAACCCCCAAATCCACCAACCTGAAGCAGGTAAGAAAAATAAACAAATGTTTTAAGATCTGTCATTGCTGAAATGGCATGTACCTTCCTTACCAGCACAAGTTCCATGCGTTTGCCCCTCTGAGGCAAGTGACAATACTAGAAGCGAGGTGCTGAGCTGATTGATTGTGAAGAAGTAAATATGCATCCATATTCAGTTTATTCAATCACAGTTATCAGTATTTTGCTGATACATGAAGTTCTCCATGAAAGAAAGGCAAAGTGTCTAAGCGATGTTTCGTCTCCTTTCAAACTGCCAAGAGAAGGAAGACTTACTAGGCTGGCCCATGTCTCCAGCTCCCACTGACTCGTACAGAAGCAAGGACCTCTCTTCTCACCTTTTGTTTCCTTTACGCTCCTTAGAAGTAATTTTCCATATATTGTTTACACACTACAGAACTTAATTTAAATTATCAGAAGCACCAAAATAATTTATTTAAGTTTTTTCTCTATGTTCCTCCTTAAGAAGAAATCTCTGCCAGGCCAATGTATTTCCTGGCTTCTCCCTTTTTTCACGGCTATTACCTGAGTTGCAGCCTGCCCCGCAAATGTCCACGTGTGCAGTGACTTTCTTGGGTGACCAACAGTGGATAAAGCTGGGAACCGGGCTCTGCAGGGACAGCAAGGGTTTCAGAAGTTTTCACCTGGAGGAAACCGGGATGATTTTGGTCCCTGTAGGTAGCTCGGTCCGTACTGCCTTCTCTCAGGTTTTCACCTTGGGCTCTCTCCTTCACTCGCTCTTTAGGACAGAACGAGTTGTGCACGAGCTTCCTCTCACCAGCCACCACTCCCTCCTGCCTCCACCCTGACTCTACTCCGAAAAAAGAAGTGATGCTTCCCCTCATGCCTCCTCCCAAGAGCAGCCACAACTCAGGAGGTGTCTCTTCCTCCAGAGGGGAAAGAAGATGGCCAGGCCGAGCAGCTGGTGCTGCTTTTATCCTGAGCTAGAAGGGAGAAGGGGGAAGGCTATAGGGAACAGAGCTGCCCAAATCCGGAGGTGAACCCTGACCCTTCCCTCGCTAGATTCTGTTGGAACGGAAAGCTGTGCACAGAGAAGGCAGACAGGCTGCTCAGAGTAAAACAGCCCACCTTCGCCTTTTCAGACACAGGCAAAGCTCCATAAAATTGCCTATTCTGTGCCGCTGCCTGCGTTGCCTGCTCTCCTGCCTCCAAGATCAGAGAAGCCATTCACATCCGTAGAACACAAAGTGCATTAGCAAGCAAAGAAAGGCAGCAAGCACGGAGAGCAGGTTCATGTTTTCCTTTCCCTGTAAAGTTCCAGATTTGTTAGCTGAAAAAGATGCAAGTTACTTGATTATTTTTAATGCCTCTGAGCCACTGTATATTAAATAAATGGTACAGTCCATGTCCTGGTTGTGAAAGATCACAATTAATAGCGTAGTCATTAGGACCCATAAAAGCCAGATGCTTTCCACAGAAAAGCATGTTTCACTGGAGCTTTCTCAGGGTTGGGTTTATTTTGGGGAATTTTAGTGAGAGAGAAACCCAACCTATCAAAGCTAATTGGCCAATCTCCCCTATTGAGTTCTCTCATTTTCCAACCAGCCACAGACTGACTCAGCAACATGATGGTTGGGTCACTTGCCGGGAACACGAGAAATGCAAGTTCAAAGTCTCCCTCCTAATCAGGTAGACAACTTAACGTAAACCTCCATCTCCCACTCAAAGGGAAATGACTCAGTCATTAGGTTACTGGTAATCCAATGTGTATTCAACGCTGTGGGCATGGCTGTTTCAGCGGTGAAAAGGTTTGTGTTTTTTTCCTAATATGGAACAAAACCAGAAGTCAAACCTCAATTTTATTGTAAAACAAAATTCTTGCATTCTGGCCAGTCCTCAATAATATCACTTCCCATTTAAATAGTCGTCTTCATTCAGGGTGTTTGTGCTCCCCTCCCTCCCACCTCCAAGCAGCACTGAAGAGTTGGTTCCACAGCTTTCTTCAGATCACTGAGGACCTGACAGCGGACGAACGTCCTCCTGACACCTTCTGCTCTTCTGTTTCATTTACCTGAAGTGATCAGAAATAGGTGAACATAGCCAATGTCTGGCAGCCTTCTCGTATTTTTTGTTCACTGCCAAAGAACAAACCCGCAGTTCTCACCCACCACTGAAAAGGAAACAGGACAAAACAGCAGAAGAACCACCACCCTGGCGTGACCAGACGTCATCCCTCAGTTCTCATGCATGTCATGGCTGGCCACAGCATACAGACAGAAACCCTGCCCCAAAGAACCACCACAAAAGATGTAACTGGTGGGAGGAAACAGGCGAGAGACTGCAGGAACGGATGGAGCATGAAGAAAAAAGACCACGTGGCTCCAGAGCCCAGCAGAGCACAGGCTTTCTTACATCTTCTCTATTTCAAGTAGACCTTTTACCTCACTAACTTCTACCATTCCCAGCCTCTGCAGCCTTTCTTGCATTAATTTTGTTTAAAATGTTGTTCTTACTGCGTTAGTCAGCAGTCACTTTTGTTGCTTTCTTCCTATGACTTTACACATAGATGGCCATATTTGAAAAGACACTTTTCAATTGCTTACAAATACGCAGCCAGGGCAATTTAGACAACTATCTATTCTGCTTCCACTTAGGATTCTGGCAAATGAAGGACTTAAAAAAAAAAAAAAAGAAAAGAAAAAAAGTTGGTGCCTAAATTTAAGAATCAAATCCACGTCTAAGCACTTAAGCACTTAAATATGTGGTCTGATTTTCAAAAAAAATTTGGAATCAAAAAACTGCCAGGAAGGCCAAATGGGATGACTTGGAGAATTCCATCCTTTATTTTGTTGCCTAAATAGCAATCCAGGAATAGGGCCCAGGAGCTCACTTTAAACAAAATATTTGTAGGTATGCTGGCTAGAGCTGGAGGGAATACATCGGATCATTGATCCCCTCTGAACTGGCAAATCACTGGAATTTTTAAAAAAGCACTATTCATATTGTATAGGCATTCAGAAGATTGAATACGACCAGGAGGAAGGTTGTTCTTGCCCTAAAGACAGACGTCAGAGCTGAGTAACAGGCCCTGCCGCCTTGCAGAGAAGGCCCAGGCGCTCCCACCTGCAACCCACCTGCGACGCCGCTCCTGGCACTAACCTCAGCACCCACCTGGGGCCCTAAAAATTCACTTTCTGTTTTGTAGTTAGAGAGCTGAAACACAGATATCAGCCAACCTAAATGAACTTTCTTCGCAGAAAGCTTTTTCTTCAGCAAACTTTATACAAGAAAAGGGCCTAAGCAAAACCAGACACAAACCTCTTGCTAGGCTTCTTCATCCAATTCCCTCCGCAAGCAATGGTATCGCGTATCGATTTGCTGTCAAAGTTTGCTCCCAAATGGCCGCCTCTACATCTCTGCTTTACCAAGAAGATGGTTGGTACGTGGAAAAGCCTGGATGTTCCTTGAAACTACTCTGATAATAGGTGTAGCTGTTCCTTTCATACAGCTAATCAGGCTCAGAATTACCTGAATATGGGAGCTTCCCAAGAGGTATAAATTATCTGTATTAGCAAAGGCTCCTTTCTCGGTCTGGGCGGTGCCTACACTTAACTACATCAAAGTTTACTTAAAAGCTTATTAGAGCTGTTGGCTCCACACAGACATCACATTTCTGGGAAGTTTTGATCAAAAAGCTTGGCATGGCTACAATTACAATATTGTTACATGTCACGAAATGATATGTTTAAAACAGAAATTCTGTGTTCATTTTATATACAATTTATCTCAATTGCAGTCAGAAAGACCAAGATATTTATAGGTTTTTCAGAATTTTCGTCCTCCCTTTGAATCTTTCAAACATATTTCCAGATTACAGTAAAGCCTGCTACTAATGCCCAAGCAGTCCATACAACAATCATTCAATAAAAAAACCCTAAAGGCATAACAACGTTGATTACAGAATTAAAAGGACACAGCAGCTATTGACTTTTAATAGACCTATTAATAATTTTTCATGGTTTTCATTCTTGATTCTAACTTCAACAGAACAAACTGCAACAGCTGTCCAGGGAAAGAGATACTGGCTTACTGGGTAGTTTTCTTACGCTGCTGCCCACACCGTGATCTATCCACATTTACACGATTTCCGAAGTCCAAACCGAAACAAATATTCTCCGACGGCCAGTGACAGCTTTGAGTGTCATATCTGTATTTAATGGAATAAAAAACACAAACCAACTTGTCAGACACACCACTGTGTCAAGCTCAATTACCTAAATAAACAGAAGTAATGGTTAATTTTACTTGCTGCTCACTTTTCTGAAACTGCCTCAGTGTTGATTTTTGCAGTCTCTTCCCAGGAGAATTACATCTGCTTGGTTTAAAGTTTCACTTCCAAACACCATATCTAAAACCTAAAAGCTTGCTACAGAAAAACGGTATAAATTTGGGAAAAGATCCTTCACTCTTTAGTGAAAATTAGCCTCGATCCTAAGAGGAATCTTATTTAAGCAAGCACCGCCTGTGGGACAAGTAGTGCTTCTACTGCCAATGCAAATAGGTCATGACGTGCCATGACGGAAGCCCATCAGGAACTCCTCCCGCGTGAGCAGTCACTCTAACTGTGTCTTTCTCCACTGGGAGCCCTGAGGCAATGCTAGTCAAACGGCATGAGGAACCCTAATATCAACAAGGTCACACTGAAAATGGTTGAAATACACAGGGATGAGAAAAATACTTTTGCACTGCAATTTCAGATTTTCTTTTAAACACAGCCTTACACCTCTCATTATTTACTCAATGCAAAATGCAGCATATTTTATCATCCTCTACAGCAAAGAGAACTACTGGACCTACGCTGACTCAGGCAAGCTGAAAAGGTGGCTCTTCCTCCCTTCAGCCATCCCTTTAACCTTGGATAAAGGACCTCCCATCTGGAAGTGTTTTCCCCGAGTTACTCACTCCGTGCTCTTTCACACACACACGCAAAAAGGCCCAGTGACTGCGAGAACAAAACTGCAGTCACCATGACACCATGAGTAATAGATCTTTCTATACATTTGCATGTCTACCCTCTTACGTTCTGTGTCAAGCACCCACAAACGAGCTAAGCAGACTGCAGATGTTTAAGAGGACAGGTCTGTTGTCTGATGTCCTTTCAGTCCAAGGCAAAGGCTTATACGCTGACCTTTAGGTGTGCACTGGTAATTGAGTGCACTGAAGCTAAGAATGTGCAAAACCTTCACAGATCTAGGATCAATGCAGCAAACTGATCCACCCGTACCCTCACCTCCGCACCTAGCCCCAGTGAAACTGGTAGGGTACCGCATCGGCACGGATCTTTTGCAAGATTCCTGCTGTGCAGAGGCCAAGGGGAGAAAAGCAAAATACAGCGGACAGTCCTTAGTGGGGGCGAAAACCTGCAGGCAGATTCATGTCGATGTGCAGCCCTACCAACTGCTGGTGGAGACTCATGCACCGTGGTGGGTCTCTAAGCACATCTATCTGAACACCTACTCTATAGGCTCTGGGCTGTGCTGGTCCAGTCTTATTTAGCCCTTCTCAGTTGCAATGGTGCCTGCGCACCAGGAACGCTCACCTCTGGGATCCTAAGTGCAGATGAATGGCATTTTCTTTGCAACTTGCCACAGGAAGTCCTGCTATGGCATATGGGTTGAACAGGCCCGAGTGCTGCTCTCCAGCCTTTCTTCTTTCTATACAAGCATTAAAAGGATTGCACTGCTTTATACAGGGGATTTCCTCACCACAGAACACAATAAGTTCACCTATGAAGTGAGGTTTTCTATTTCACATCCAGCAGCTGAAAAACAACTTTCTCTACCAGAGGTGGTTTTTGGGGGGTTAGGGTTTTGTTTTGTTTTGCTTTGGGTTTTTTTTTTTTGGGAGGTGGTGCTTGGGTTTTTTTGGGGTGGTTTTTTTGTTGTTTTATTGTAAGAGATAGGTAGATTAATGACCATTTATTTCTGAAAACTAGGCTCTGGGTTGAATCCAACTTCCAGCTGGTGCCTACCAAGAGGATACAGATCTGTCAGGGTGCAGAGTCTAAGATAAGACTAATGACTGATTTCAAGTACTTTATTCTCCATGTAAACTCAAGTATCTGTAGTAGAGCAATAGTCAGTCCTAAAGTTCTATTCATGCACTGAGCAGTGCAAGTAACAAGCAGTATTTTATCTGGAGTATTTACCTGGAGTACTGCGTCCAGCTGTGGAACCCTCAGCCCAGGAAAGACATGGACCTGTTGGAGCAGGTCCAGAGGGCCACGAAAATGATCAGGGGGGTGGAACGCCTCTCCTATGAAGAAAGGCTGAGAGAATTGGGGTTGTTCAGCCTGGAGAAGAGAAGGCTCCAGGGACACCTTATTGCAGCCTTTCAGTACTTAAAGGGGGCTTACAAGAAAGATGGAGACAAACTTTTTAGCAGGGCGTGTTGCGACAGGACAAGGGGAAATGGTTTTAAACTAAAAGAGGGTAGATTTAGTCTAGATACAAGGAAGAAATTTTTTCCAATGAGGGTGGTGAAACACTGGAACAGGTTGCCCAGAGAGGTGGTAGATGCCCGATCCTGGAAACATTCAAGGTCAGGTTGGACGGGGCTCTGAGCAACCTGATCTAGTTGAAAATGTCCCTGCCCACGGCAGGGGCGCTGGACTAGATGACCTTTAAAGGTCCCTTCCAACCCAAATCATTCTATCATTCTGAGACATATTAAGCAGTATTAGTTTTCTAGACAAAACCACATTCAAGAATTGTTCTAACACTCCTCCACTCTGACACCAACTTGAGGGAGGGTGGGAGAACTGTCCTTTCCCTGCATACCGGGGTACGTGCACATTGCATAGCACTGTTTCACTGGAATCCGTATGGTTTCAATTTTAATGGAGTGTTGGTTTTAGAGCTGAATATATGGAAGCTCTTGAGTTAAAAGAAGAATAATTATTATTGCAAACCTGACTACAGCTACAGTTGGTGTTCTTGGAAGATGAGGATGCAAGTAACAAGAAGCTAACAAATTCATGCCAGTAAGTCAAGTTTAATTTGCTTTCCTTTTCCCCTCCCTTCTAAAGCTGGCTGAAATACAAGTTCCACTGTAAATGCAGCGACTAGCAAACATGGATGCCATCACAAATACAGCGCTGCCAAGAGGAAGTCCTCCGTTGACTAATAACAGAGTTTCCAATAGCAACTGCAAGATATTCTGGGCACTGAACTGAAGAGATTTAGGGATATATTCTAAACAAGATGTGCTTTTTGCAACTACAGAATAGGAATTGTATAACATTTGGACAAAAGGTTTTTAAGAAGTCACCAGTAACTTGTATTACAAAGGCAGAATCGGAGGTTTTGCTGGCTCTTCAATGACCTTTACTTCAACAGATAACACTAAGCTCTCCCTATCAAGCCTATTATCAAAGTACGGCTGCAAAAAATAAAGACACAAGTCATCGCTACGCAATTTGGCATTGCAAAGGTCTCAAGTTTTGCTGTCCACTGAAACAATATGAAAACACAGCCTTTTATTTTGGAAAGAGGAGACTGCATGCTTGATGATAATATTTTTGTGTAGCATTTGTCACTGTCAGAGCACAATACAGAACATAATCAAGTTCATTTGTTAACTAAGTAACCCATTCTTTGAAAACCTATTCTTTAATGCAAGACAGCGTCAGTGACATATTACAAAATCATTTACTAGAACTGGAAAATTACTTTTATAAAGATCACATTATATCACAGCTTCTCTTCTGTAACCTTTGCTTGCTCAGATTGCAGGGCATTTCATACACTTATGTCCCCTGCAGACACAGGATTTTAAAATTTTTTTTTTCATTTGTATATGGAAAAAACCCCTGAATTTCCATTGCTTTAATTCAATAGTTGTATCAAAGACTGCCCATGCATTTTCATAGGAGTAATTTATTTTATCTTTGAAATAAATACAAATTTGTCAGAAATTTTTGCTAGGTCAATTTGTAAGCTCTACTATGAGGGAATTATGCCAAAATACAAGCACAAATCAAAGTGCTAAATGGTAATTTCAAAAAAGATGCTAAGCAGTAGTAAAAACTAGAAGGTTCTAAGCAGCCAAATGAGTTGAAATTTGTCATCAAATCATTGAAAACAAGAAACAGAACAAACTTCCTTACAGAGAAAATGATATACTACATGCCCAAGTCTGACATTGTTATGTTAAAATTTGCCTCTGAATAAAACATTATATATGACACTTTCCAGCAGCATAGATATAGAGGCCTGCTGCACAAGAATACTGCACTACTGTTTTTTAATGCCTTGGAGGTAAAATGTTATGCACCACTAAGCAATTTTAGTCTACAGTACAGCTTCCCACCATTTTTAATTTTAGAATGCAACCAAGTTATTTGAGATGCAGGTAAAATAAAAAAAGACTAATGAGGGTTTAAAACTCTAGATGGCACACTCATACAGTAAAAGACTATAAATCTGAACAGAAATACATATGTTCACCTATGATATTTTCTTGGTTTTCCACCTGAAACATACATAATCTATCTGCAAATACTGTTCTGAGGCCAGTTTGTGAATTCCTGTTATAAAAGGATCTGCACTATTTCCCCAAGTTAGAATTGGGCGATTTAATATAATACTATGCGGTATTTGCAGTTTCGTATTTCAACAGTACTGGATTAAGTTAATTTAAGATTCCACATACAATTAATTCTCATGGCATAACACCCATCCTGTCATGCTATCGTACTCCAACCTACTTCATGGATAATAGGAATGAGATCTTACATGTTTCTTAAAGGCACAGTCTCATGCAATGACCAGTTCAGTTATTCACATTTTCAAGCTTTGAACTCACACGGGAAGTTTTTGTTGCTGCTTTGTTTTCAAGCAGGAGCTCAGCTTTGTTTTATTACATCAACTCCAGGGTCATAAAAAGGACAGTTTCATACACAGCCTTTAACCTACCCATCTATATAGAGTAGGCAGTATAAAATCTGAAAGTCAAACCAGCTTGGATGGTGGTAACAGTCATGAAAATGACATGGCAATATTTTTATTAGAATTTGTCAAGGGTATGTTGCTGCTGTTATGCAATCTTACCGAAGCCGTAATAAATGAAATGATAGCTGTGCAACTGAATTGCCACAGTACGCATCTGAACAACATGCAGAATGATCAGAACTGCAAAATTCATGAATTAGGGTGTTTGACTAATTATCTGAGTAAATAAAAAAGCGCCTAAAGACAAATACAATATAGATTTACAGTGTGCTAGATGCTGCATGCTAATGGTGTAAAAACACTTTTATCCTCCAGTAAGTACACGGCAGTTGAACTAGCTATCTCATCCTTACAGTGCCATAATACTTGCTTACTGTGGAGAAGCTAATATACCATAGCTTACACCACAGTGAAGGGGTACCCATACCGTAGGTACAAAATTAATACAGACCAACATGCAGCCCTGCATTCAGATGGTTTTGAAATTCATGATGTGGAACATATGTACAACAAAGGACACACAGAAGGAATAAAAAAAGTGCATTTACTGATTGGAGAACTACATGGACATGGAAGCATTTGCCCACAAAGCCACAGAGAAGAATGTCTTTGGCCTTAAGCCAATACAAGAGCCCCTCTGAAGCAAAGTACACGGAGTAAGTTTTCTCCATTCCTACAGTACCAGATATCAACTCATTAATAAAACAACATCAACTTTTTTCTCTAATAAAGTGTATTCATAATCACTCCTTGCTGTATGGTAAATATTTACCAGAAAGTGTACATCTGTAGCATGCTTTCACTCTTAAATATGCAAATAAGATAAAAATTTCTAACATACGTTATTCATCTACATATATAAATTCGTAATTTCCATTTGCAAGTTGAATAAATCACTGTTATTTTTTTAAATCATTTAACAAGTTTATTTCTAGAAATTATGGCTTAAAAGCAGTTACTGTAGATACAAAAAATCTAAAGAGACTGATGTGCAGCACGTCAATTCTTTATGTTGTCTTCATGAAGAAGTGATTCATTTCAGTGGGTATTCATCACATTTCTCATAGCAGCAATAAATAGGCATTTTACTTTTCGTAAAACATTATTTTAGATAGCACGTTAATCAATACAAAATTAACTTTTAACAGCACTGGAGTAATATAACCCATAGGTCATTACAGGTTGATCATGGAATTGGAAAATTTAATATTGGATCTCTGTGTCAACCTAAGATTGAGTGATTTGCAGGGTCTCCAACATGTCTTCCACTGCCTTCAAAGAGTATTTAGTTTCTTTCTTACTGCGACCTGCAAACTAAACAACAACAAAAAAGGATTGTTATTTGTCATATCTCAGAAATTCTGTGCATAGGTCCTGTACAAATAACAGTCCTAAACATTAAGTACCAAAAATTTACTCTAATTACTAGAAAACTAAAAGCAAAGCCTCTTTATTGTTTCACCAAAACTCAGCGTTTTTACTAGAAGACAAGCTATGTCACCCTTCCCCTAATAAAGTAATGGAAAATACAACAGAACTCTTTAATTTCACTGATTTGCTCTGAATTTGAATATTCAGCACTAACAAATATTCCACTTTGAAATTTAACATTTATCTGAAAAAAGATCTTCCTGTTGTTTTGTTTGCTCTGTAAAGTTTAACATAATTGTTATTTCAGACTTGAATTTTTTATGTGATCCAAATTAGATTATATTCATAATTTAAATACTAGCAAGACTTGGACCTGTTATTTAAGCTAATCTATTTTCTATTTTTGTTACAGTGAGACAGAGAAAATCTACCACAAAATAATCCAGTCATCATATAATTATATTTTATGGTTCAAAGTAACTGTGAGTAATAACCTTGTATTTGATTGTAACCTACTATTACAACAGCAATTTCAGAGAGCATTTGAAATAAAGTCTGTCTTGATAACAAAGAAAGATACAGCTTAATAAATACTACTTATGGTTTCAGATTCCCTAAGACACACGCAGCCAAGTTTGGGAAAGGAAGGGGTAGAAGGGTAGGAGATGTTCATCACGCCACGCTGACCTTAAAAGGGTTTTTCTAACTGTACTGACGATTCCCATCACTCATCAGCCATATCTAACACAGTGGATTTACTGACTAGGTTGGTCTTCAGTCAAATGAAACTCTCAACCATTTTTAATACACCTGCATTAAAAAGTTTTACATTTGGGGTTGGGAGGGGTGGTAAAGAAATTACAGAAGCAGTTACTATAACTTGCTGCTAGTAAAATAGCCTATTCTCTACCTAAATGTTAACATCTAAACACTCAATAAATTTTCAATTTAATGCTTTTTATTTCAAATACCACCGGTGTCTTGCATAGTTAGTCCTTGATTTATAATGTGTCCCTTCTCTCTTGTAATTAACTTAATTTAGCAAACTCTTCATGACCTGTTAAGAAAGATTAAGTCATCAAACCCAGGTAATATCACACCAGCAACAAGCTGCAGGACCTGTTAACCTGCTTTTGACCCCCAGGCTACAATTTAACATCGGGATTCCCAATCAGTACTTAGTTCTTAAAAAAAATAGTTTTGGCACAGTAAATGAAACACTATTTCAAATTAAATAGTTAGGAGAATGAAATGTTGTTATTGTGACAACACTTTATCGTTATGAGACATACTGAAAACACCGTATTTTCATATTTCATATTTCCAGATGATGAACTGATGTGCCACGTTTTGACTCTAGTAGTATGTATAAACCCATTCTTCAGGTTATGCAGTTTCCATAGTGACCTGCAATAGTCAACTTCAGAGGAAAATCAAAGATTTCTTAACACTCTCCCAGGTGAGAGAAGTAACTTTTGCTTGGATCTGACTTAATACAATATCCTCTTTTTGTTCACACTAAACAAGAATAGTCCCAAGTAGATACTTGGGGAGTCCAAATCCTTTCATAAAAACAAGCAAATGAAAAAAGCAGAACTCAAAATCCTTGACTGAAAAATTGTTTCAATTCAAAGCATTCAGAGATTTCAATAAAAAGCACAGAAGCTTGAATATATTGTGGTCAAAAAGCACGCTTGGCAAGACACAGAAAGCACACAGAGGAAAGCTTCAAAATAAGAAGAATTTTACTTATTTTACTTCTCTTCAGGGACACTGAAAGCAAAACTGACATAAGACATTAGTTTAAAAAATGTTACTTGCTAATTTCAAGAGTGGTTGCCTTCATGATTCTGACGTGTACTTTAAGCTGAACAAATAAAACCAAACTCTGCGTCATAACAAACAGAAGTATACTTGGAAATGTAATCACTTTAAATTTGCCCTGACGAACAATTATTTTGTCTATTCTGCCATTACACTGCAATTTGACTGATTGAGCCGGAATCCATTTCTTAAAATCATGATTTAATTTTCTGTTTCCCAAATGGTTTGTAACAAAATCACCTCTCCAACCATAAATAACATGTGGATTGCTAACACAGAATTTAGCAATGTACCCAAGAAACATATATCTGGAGAATTACTACGAATAGGATCACATTAAAGATTTTTGTGAGCATTAATCAAACTTGCCTGCCTCTGCTGAAATGCTTCTACCAGAGGACATGCTAAACCAATTACCTAATTGAAGAGCACTAGGTAGCCATATTTTGTTTCGATGTTAAAGTAACTGTGACTCATGTCCTTAGTCAGAACAGATACACGTTCTTCACAGAGTCTGCACAGAGAGAATAATCCAGATCCCCAGTGATAAGGCAAAACTAAGCTTGTAATAATAAACTTGTAATAATTCTTTGATTAACAAGTACTTTTCTAAATTTGAAATAAAAGATTAAAATTAAATTTTATTTGGTTTTTTTTTTTCACCCGGTCAATTAAATTTAAGTGGCCTAGAGAATAATGACCTTTTTTTTCAGAGCATGTGTTAGCAGCCAGGAATTCCAGCTCCATGCAGCAGCCCTAGCTACAAAACCTTTCTGTCTTCCTTTGAAAGTTTACATTTCTCCTAGATTAGGCACAGATGAGAAGTACTAATCAGCACAGAGGGTTACATATTTAACATCAAACTAAGTATATTAACCAGATGGAGCATGAAATATCTGTGCTTTTCAGAAAATTATTTAATTCAACTATTCTTTATCACCTTATTTTCCTGTAAAGAAACTGCTGTACAGTCTAACCAACGTTGGTGAAAGCAAGGTTTTCTTTTCACACCCAAAGATTGTTTTTTTTAAACGACAATAAACTAAAAAGTTCCTCTGATTTCTTACAGGAATGCACAGGAAAAGCAAAACTCAAGTGCCAAAGCAAACTGCCTGAATGGGAGAATAAATCGAAAGAAGGAGACCAGTAAAAATATTTCAAGTAAATTGCGTATAAAATAAAAAAATGCAACCATAGCCACTGCTGAATTTGAAAAAATAAAGGCAGTTTTCCAAAATTACTGAGCAAACTGCTAGTAATTCAAGTTCAAATCCAGACTGAAAATGGGGAAAGATCTCACTGCAAGACAATTGCTCAAAAGTAACTTTTTGAATTAATAACTTCATATATTAAAGTCACAAATTCATATAATTTGTCTAGGCACCCAAGTCAGGACTCTAAATGCATCTTATTCTCTAGAACATGACTATAGGAAAAATTGCATTTAACAGTATAAGAAGGTCCAATTATAATAAAAAAAGTCAATGCCAAACTCAACAAGCTCTTAAGGCTTTTATTATACTTTACAAAGCGCTTTGGATAATGCAAGGAAAGTGGGGAGGATTTATAGAGATAATGTAAGTATCTAGCTTAAAACTTGGCTAGACAACCCTCCACTAATGGAGGAATGCTGTAAGGGCTTCCACTGGCACAAGCGACGAAGGTTTCATCCTTAGGTCCAAAAGATGACAATTTCCAACCGCTCAACACACTAAGGGAGCAACAAATCAATACTGACTCATAGGGGAAACTGCCACCTACTACATCATCAAACACCATTTCTTGTAGCAGCTGGATGTTGTAAGTCTCTGACACATACCCTGGAGTGGCCAAACCCTTCTGCAGTCATGTAACAAGCTCAGTAGGGTTGGGCAGTCCTGCCCAGCTGTAGTCACTAGAGCTTCTTGTAGTACTTCTGTGAAGAGGAAGGGGGTGTTCACACCATTTGCTCGCCAAATCCTAGCTTAAGCACTTACATTTTCTGTATAGCTAAATTCCCCCTATGATTCCAGTCAGATATGGTGTTCATCACTTTATGTCCCAAGCCGCTCAAAAGAGCAGCTGAAGTATGCAACGTATCACAAAAGTATGAAGTCACAAAGAAGTTATGACATGTGTTTTAAATATATGTTAGTTGTGTTAACATGATCTGTTCTGGTAAGCATCAACCAAAAAATGCTTAACCTAGGATCCAAAAGAGCTTCACAGAAACAGTGGAAGTGCACTTTCCAGTATGTATTGGGTTTGTGTGGCAAGATTTTGGGAGCGGGGGGGCTACAGGGATGGCTTCTGTGAGAAGCTGCTAGAAGCTTCCCCTACGTCCAATAGAGCCAATGCCAGCCGGCTCCAAGTCGGACCCATGGCTGGCCAAGGCCGAGCCCATCAGCGATGGTGGTAGCACCTCTGGCATAACATAGTTAAGGGGGGGAGGAGGGGGAAGTGCGCAACACCAGCAGCAGTCAGAAGTGAGGAGTGAGAACATGTGAGAGAAACAACTCTGCAGACACCAAGGTCAGTGAAGAAGGAGGGGTGGAGGTGCTCCGGGCGCTGGAGCAGAGATTCCCCTGCAGCCCATGGTGAAGACTGTGGTGAGGCAGGCTGTGCCCCTGCAGCCCATGGAGGTTAGCGGTGGAGCAGATATCCACCTGCAGCCCGTCGAGGACCCCACGCCGGAGCAGGTGGATGCCCAAAGGAGGCTGTGAGCCCATGGGAAGCCCGTGCTGGAGCAGGCTCCTGGCAGGACCTGTGGACTCGTGGACAGATGAGCCTGCGCTGGAGCAGGTTTGCTGGCAGAACTTGTGACCCCGTGGGGGACCCACGCTGGAGCAGTCTGTTCCTGAAGGACCGCACCTCATGGAAAGGACCCACGCTGGAGCAGTTCGTGAAGAACTGTAGCCCGTGGGAAGGACTCACGTTGGAGAAGTTTGTGGATGACTGTCTCCCGTGGGAGGGACCCCACACTGGAGCAGGGGAAGAGTGTGAGGAGTCCTCCCCCCGAGGAGGAAGGATTGGCAGAGACAACATGTGATGTCGGGTGGGGTGTGGGGGGAGAAGGTGTTTTAAGATTTGATTTTATTTCTCATTACCGTACTCTGATTTGATTGGTAATAAACTAAATTAATTTCCCCAAGTCAAGTCTGTTTTGCCCGTGACGGTAATTGCTGAGTGATCTCCCTGTCCTTATCTCCACCCATGAGCCTTTCATTATATTTTCTCTCCCCTGTCCAGCTGAGGAGGGGAGAGACAGAGCGGCTTTGGTGGGCTCCTGGCGTCCACCCAGGGTCAACCCACCACACAGTTTAAAAAAAAAAAAAAACCAAACCAACCAAAACCCCACCCCCCACCCCCCCCAGAAACCCCCGCAACACCACCACCACTCCCAATACAAGTCATACTTTGTTAGAGATATTGTGATCTTAACAGAAAGCCATGTGGAGAGAAAAAAAAAAAGAAAAAAAAAGGCAAGCTTATCTGGCTGTGAGTCAAGTAACTACAAACTGTCATAATTAAACTTTCATTATATTTAGAACCAGGAGATGCCTATTTCTACGTCTTAATCTTGGTATGCTACCATTGCACAGCCAACACTGGTTTTACATTTCCATCCTGATGCACCTTGAAAGGGGCTGTTTCCCAGAAGTGCTAACAGGTCTCCACTGGTGCTTTGAACTGGAAACTTCAGTCATAATATTCACTTAAAATGTGTTCAAACCCCCCCTAATCTAAACAGTTCATTTTATTAAGATGTAAAACATGGAATAATTGTTTTCACTCAAAATTCACACATCTTTTAAAACCTGTTTTGTTCTATCAATTGTGAATCCACTGTGTATTCTGTTCTTCAAGGGGGTTTTTTTGGTTTTGTGTTTGTTTGTTTGTTTTTAAATCCTGCAATACTTGGGTTTTACACCAATATTGTGCTTACAGGAATGTCAGACATATCGAAGTCAAAAGAAATCCTGCTTATTTATGGGAAAACCCACAAAGGTGGCAATTCATACACACCTTACTGTCATGAGCACATAAATGGTTTATTAATGAAAAGCAGGGAGTCATTTAAACAGCAAAACAGACAAAGAAACTTTAGGCACAGAAGCATAAAATGCTTAATTATGTCCTCAGGGATACAATATTCTTCACTGTAAAGTACAGTCAGAAGCTACAGGGCCATTCAGGGGAAATGGAAAATACTTCAAAGTTGTAATACATCAAAAACACATCAGCCTCAAAAAGCTGCACTCTTGGCAATGAATTGACATACAGTGTATTAAGAAAACTGCATTGGCCATAAAAGAAAATCCCAATTTAATTCCATAATAGATGGAGCTGGTCAAAAGGCCATTTGGTAGTATTAACTGTGAAACAGCAGCAGCAAGAGAAAAATTAAATATTGGGTTCTGACACTGAAATATTACAGAGAGAAAGAAGTGTTACATGTATATAAAGTCTTTGCATTTAATACCAACATTTTTGCTCAGAAAAAGTTCTGGGGAGAACTGGACAGTATGATGTTGATGTTCAGGATTACTTATACATAAACTTTGGTACATCATTAGGAATAGCTATAAGGGAGTCAAATAGACATACTATGTTTGGGATGCATGAACTGCAGAACCTATGAGCTAAAACCTGTTTTCATTCATAGTTATAGAAAAAATATAGAGGCTTATAATACAAAAGCAAATATAGATGTTTATGCATAACTTTTCAAATAGCTGAAAAGACTCCTAATGACTTCTGTAAGCTTTGATTGTGGCCTACGAAGTCTACATTTTCACAATTCAACAGGCATTTTCCTATAAAACTACGCAAAACCAACTTCAGTCACAATTACTACGGTAATTATTAGGAACACCATTAAATATGATATTGAAAGGTCAGGATAAACGGAAGGAAAATAAAATTCTAGAGTTTTCATTTGTTTTCTAGTAAAATAGAAGTAGATGACCAAGTCACTCTAAGAATTAAGACATACCAATTTTTATTAAAATACTTAGCTGTAGAACTGAGTCTTGGAGGTCAACACTACACTAGTGTACATTCAGTTAATGTTAGTAGAAAAAAATCTGTTTAAAGCTAATAAATAAATAATAGTAATTAATAACTGTAAAATATCAACCTTATATTAATTAAGGCTTCCAGAAAATCAAACAGAAGTAGAATGCAAAAAATCTAAGCAAATTATGCTGATTTACATGTCGTATCTAACCTCTTGAACAGCAGTTGATAAAAGCGCAGAAAAGAGCTACAGAGCATGTTAAGAGTATCGTGAAACAATTATGTACTAACCTGGTATGCTCTGTTTATTTGGTTAGCTGCCCAGCTGGCATATTTCATATTATCTTTTTTCATTTTTGCACTTGCTTTTGGATTGGAAGCAATATGGCTGGCAGACTAGGAATACAAAAATAAAAACAGTGTAACTATAAAATATATCCGTATGAAATAAACTGAGAGCATTCAGCACCTCTGCATTCAGAGCCCCATGCAGACTGATAGCGGAGAAAGAGAAAAAATAAAAACAGTTACTGGTAAACAGCATCCAATTAAGAATTAGCTAAACTTTTTAAACAATTGTTTTTTCTAATTAAAGCTAAACTAGAGTTCAGTTCAGTTGTGTACCGAATTACAAACCAAACCTGGACATGATCAATTAATCCAATTTGCTTTTTCTAAAGTGAGAGTTATGAATTAGTTTTCCCTATTCAATTTGTTACCAGAGACAATGTAAAATACACACTTGTGTGTCCAAACTGTCATTAAAAACATGACATTTTTCCCTGTGGCATCAGAAAACACATTTTAAAAGCAGGTAAGAATCTATACATAAACTATGCCCATCTTCACCTGAAAAAATAAAAAAGATTACTTAAGAACCAAACTCATCTCAAAGACTTTTTCACTTATATAAATAAATCTACTTCACAAGGAATCATTGCTACTCCCTCCCAGAACATCTTTCTGAGTGCATAAGTACTTGAATGCAAAGAACAACAGAACCCTACTCTCATCCATCAATGAGGAACCGCCAGAGAAGATTTTAAAAGGGAGCATGGAAGCAAATGTCTACATGAGTACTACATTTCAAACTCAAAGAACGTTCCCTTACAGCTATTTCCCTGAAACTACCTCCAGAAATGGCAGAGGAGCGGGACTGTCAAAGAAGCAGCCTCCACAGACTCAGCAACGCGTTCGCTGAAGCCATGCCCGCAGGAATTAAATTTGTGATTAGTACAGGGTCAGGGTCCTAAGATGAGGCATCGTTCTTTCTGGTTTCCTGAATTCGATGAAACACTGACCAGTTTCCTCAGCAGATACGGTGAAAGCCTTTGTGCAGAATTTACCAGGATTATGGACATTCTTTGGGGACTACAAACGCTGGGCACATCTGTCAGGTACAAAACCAGACAGCAGCCACAGCAAAACCAGATCCTAAAGCCTGGAAACAGCATTACAAAGAAATAGGAGCCAAAGGGTAGATACAGAAGCAGCGATGGCAAGCTGGGCTTGCAAAAACCACCTAGTGAAATGTGACAGCAGCCAGCCGAGCAAAACTGAAGAACTGAAACAGAGCATACACGCATTTTTTGCAGTAATGAACTTGCATTATGCAAATCAGGGTTTATGCATATGACTTTCAGGCACTGCCAAAACAAAAGGTTTCTCAAATGCTTGGGTCATATTAGCTGAAGTTTGCCAACCAGGTCATCATAGGTAACAGGCTCTAAATCTACTTTACAGACTGAAAAAAACAAGCAGGATGTAAGATCTGACAGAGGACAAGCCAAGAATGGCCATAATAAACCTCCAGGCCTATTCCAGAATCAATGCAGAGGTCTATATGTATACATACCTTAAAAATCAGTTTAGGCCAATAAACAGATTTGCTACAAAACTTACTTCTAAAAAGCTAAATGACCTAAGGAGCAGCAAGGAACCAGTCTTTTCTCCTTCACCAACCCAAGAATCTCTGCAGATGGGCTAAGAAGATTAGGTCCAAGTCTCTTTGAGTCTTAAAGGTGATGCCTAATAAGTCCTTGAAAGGAAGCTCCTATTGCCTGGTATTTATAGGAAGCCTCAAAGTTACCTGCCTGATGCGTCTCTGTAAACTGCCCCCTCCCCAGAGACAAAAGGGTGGCCTAGAATTTTTAAAAAAACAATATATGGAACCTTTCTGGTTTTGTCCCCAAAAAGATCTTTTAAAAGATCTAGGATCTAAAGGAAGATCTTCAATAGAGGCCTCAGTATCTTTGGAGAAACTGAAGAACTGTTGTCAGTACCTGCTACCCATAGTTACTGTAGTCATGGCCACGCTCAAGCCAACAATGCTGTGCAAGCTAAAGACTCATTTTGAAATTGAAAGTAGAAAGTTGTATTTAGAAATTGGAGTGAGAAAAAACAACGACAAAAACCCAGGCTGGTTTTAGGAAAAAAAAAAAAAGCAGCCATCATACTGTGCTGATACTCTTCGGCAGTTCACCATCCTGTAGAGAGGAGTATGACTTTAAATCCTTTTTCAAGAAGTTACCTTCACGTGCCAATAATTATGCTGCTTTGGAAAACATGGGCAAGACTTAACAGTTAAGAGCACTTCAAGTAAGGGGTACTTACCATACTTAGTATTTAAAAACAGTGTTAATAATCTGAGCTATTAAGTTAAACCAAAAGAAAAGAAAAAAACAGCAAATGGTAAAGGATAATATACATGCATAAAAACATATTCAAAATGATAACATGGAAAATATATAATCATGCTTACCATGTAAAGCCCAAACAAAGCTCTCATGTTTCTGTTGTTAAGCTTCAGTGCTTGTGCAAAATACTTTCTTGATAGCTCAAGGTTTTCAAGCCCCCCTTGAGTGTATTTAACCTGTAAAAATGATAAGCTCCTGAAACTTGCACATATCATTCTCTCAGGCATTCACTCTTGAAGCAAAGATATTATGAAACTTCACTTCAGGTTTGTTTCACATGATATTTCAAATCAGGTGAGTCCTACCAAAGGCCAAATACTGGCTTGGGAGAAATCTGAGCTCTTTTCAATATACAAATTTTAAAATATTTTAAAATATAAACTATATATTAAAATATAAACTATAGGAGGAAAAAAGCCAGCATTAATTTAATTAATTTATTGCTACAAGAATAAAAAGTGATTATTTTGCACCTATACATACTTACAACCTTGAGACAATCTCTTACGAAAAGTAACACAAACTTTAAATCTAAAGCTAAATTCTGACTGCTACAAATCCATACTAACTCTATATTCCTTCAGCAGAGCATTACACCAGTACACAAAACAAGACAATGCCTTTCATTATCTATTCAACTGCAAAATAGCGCACATAGTTTAGAAGATTACTCCATTGTTTTTCTATTCATCAACAAAAAGAGGGATAAATACTAGAAGACATGCTTCACAATCTTTCTACCAGAAAGCTATTTAGACTTCCAAGTTTTAATGTTAACCCAATTTTATCCACATTAACAAAATAAATTAAATCCATTCTAAGCAATTAACAGTATAATTTAGGAAAAAAAAAAACCATCTGAAAAAAGAGTGCAAATGGCTAAAAACCTTGAGCTAAAACTTCTAAGGGCCGTCTCTCCCCCCAGTGCTCTTTCAGGCAAAATTTCCCATGTGGATTCCAAGATTTGGCTCCACAATAACAGGCAATATATCATAACCTCCTAGGAAGTGTTGTTGTGGAAAAGTTTAACTTCTCATGCACTTAATTTGAAAAGTGCATAAACACTTCAACAAGAATAGCTCATTTAAAACAAATTTTTATCTTCAATAATTCTTGCCCTTACTCTTATATTTAGCTTAGTCACACTGAGTAAGAAAACACAGTTTTCTTAACATGTAAAGTTCGATGAGATGTTAACATTCTCTGTGTACTCTCTTAAATCTCCTAGGGAAAAATTAAAGAAACCATTTTTATCCCATTTTCACCACTTCAGTAACATAAAAACAGAATATGTATTCAAACATAATTGATTTTTCTGAAAATACTTACTTCAGCATATTGCTGACAGTATAAGTGGTTGTGTGGATTAGTCATCATAAGCTCCTCTAAGCAGAAGGCTGCCTTTGCATAGCTGAGGAATACAAAAAACAGTGACAACATGAAGCAGAGTATATAGTTCTTTGCCTCAGTTTCTTTACACCACAATAAACGAAGTCTTACTTTTCCCCCTATAACTTCACATGATTCACAATTGAGAAAAATGTTTTATTTTTAAATGGTGTTTGAAACTTCAAGTTACTATTTTTACATCATCGGTAGTGAAAAATACACAAAATTTAATAGTCTAGGTATATATGGAACAGCTAATGGAAAGCATTTAATATACTCATTTCTTATTAATAAGTGCCATTTCTGATCAACAAGTTATGAGTAGAAACAGGCATTAGTTACTATAAGACATTTGAACTCAGACTACAAAATAGTTCATTTTTTTCTACAAGAAAATTCAGCTACCTGAGGATTCACAAACCAAGCTACAGACCAGAGCACTTACACTGTCAGTTAACTTCACCTGCTCACAGTCAACCACAGAAGTGAGATCAAAAAACCATACTAAGAACAGTTCTAAAAATCAAACAGTTCAAATCTATATAAGAAAATAGCATCATACCAGTCCAAATGGGCAACAACTTATCATTGCAAAAGAAAAGGCTAGTACTTTTCTTTAAATGAAAGCTTTCAGAAAGAATTAGATGTCAATCTCAAAATGTATGTTTATTTCATTATAAAAACCTTAGCTTCATAATCTTTCAACTAATAGAGTTTCCTGCAGAATTTGCATCTCTACAGACATGTGATAGCACTGTTGCACAGTTTACATGATAGGATTCCAAAATTCAGAGATGCAATGTTTATAATGACAGTGTGGGTAGGTATTTAATATCAGAATAAAAGCAATTTAGCAATTATGCAACAACATTAAACCATATTATCTGTAAAATCTTATTTTTTTAAAATGAACATATTGTGGTTTTCTCCTGTGCCCATTATGATAGTCGTGTATGTATTTCAAATATTAATTTGGAGATAAAAGGATAGCCACCTCATTCTCCATAAGCAGAAGCCGCAGTCCTCGTAACGGAACAGAGCATAGAACTGAGGACTATATAAACCTTGTACATCTAAGTGTGTTTATGAACAATGGTAACAGCACGGTGATTTCACAAGCAAGACTAAATTTGTGACACTGATAAAACAAGTAAGCTGATGAAATGTTTCCTTTTTTTAAAATTAACTTTTAGTTGCTTTTTAGCCGATTCCAATTTTTTCCCCAATTTAATCATCAAAATAGTAATAATGATGCTTATAAAAGTACAGTGAGCACAGTAAATTTTTTCAATGAACTGGAGAAAATTCTACATATTATTTTTATTGGAATTACAGACCAAGACAAATACAAGCAAAAGCAATTTCTTTCTCAGATTTTATCACACAATTTTGTAAGAAAGATTATAGCAAAAAAAAAACCCCAACCCAGTAGTGGACTACGTATGTTTGCACCACTGTATCATTCACTTTTGTACCGACAGATTTGACAAGCTTAAATACCTTTCTAGCCATTTTTAAAAAAAATAGCTGTTTTCTTGGAAAAGTGGCTGGTGAATTTCCCAAAACAAATGGAAATCTGGGTATCAGAATTCTAGATTATTCCTTAAGTCAGCATTTTAAAGAGTTTAATAATTATTTTCTTTGAGAATGGGGTGGAAGGAGAGGTGATGGGGGAACAATTTTTTCATCACAGTGAGAATGGCTATTTCTTCCTTGAGAATTTGATTCTTTTACTACTCTCTAGAAAGGAAGGAAGGAAACAATGTGATATAATTCAGGCTGGGCTGAAGAACTAAAGAAGGGGAAAAAAAGATACGCCTTTGGGTGGAGGTTAGAATTAATGCTGTGATATTAGAAAACTTGCACTAAGGCTTTGAGCTAATCCTCTCACACTGGGATTTCCTCCTGTCACTACAGCAATAAAAAAAGCTAACAAAAACATTAAATATCCAATAAGCAAGTTACTACAACATTCAGCATTCTTGATTGCATTGGGTTTTGTACCCAGGCGACCAGATGCCTCTAACTCTGGATCCATGGTTTGGTTTGGTTTGGTTTTTTTTTAAAGGTTACTAAAAGTTCTTGCAGAGGTAGGCTAAAAGAAAATCAGAGTATCAGTTGCCGTGAACAACTGATTTTAGAAGTAAAGAATTTAAAATCCATGACTAGTAAAAAACATCACTTGAACGAAAAATTATAGGAAATAAGTGCTGTTCCCTGCTACACTCAAATCACCTCTTTTAAAACACCAGATTTGAAAAAATTACTGAAACATACATGTAAATAACTAAACTGTTTCTGTTTTAAAATCAAATGCCTTCTTAAAGCATTTGGTCGTCAAATAAGGTTGGTAATTATTTCCTGTTGATGCTTGTTATATTGGAAATGAAACAGCATACTTTCTAACACTAGTCCTTCAAAAAAATCACTGAGGTCTTTGACTTACTTAGAAACTACTTAGAGTAGGTTTCAATTTAACAGTTTTTATGTGGACTTAGCAAACAACTTACTCATGTTCATTGATGTAAAGTTCTGCAAGCTCATGCCAAGCTTCTTGGTCTCCAACAAATCTGTATAGAGAAGACAAGAGAGGAAAAAAGGAAAAAAAGAAAGAATGCGAAGGGATTCTGTAAATGACTAGCATGGAAGCAAAAGCGTAAATCAAATGCAAATTCCATTTTAATTAAAAAGACTTATCAGTATAGCAAAACACAATCCGTATTCTTGTGAGACACTCACTGTTCCAGATACTCATTCAGCTCTCGGATGGCCTCAAGATTTTTCCCCTGGGCTTTTCGAATGGCAATCTTACGCTTTCTTGCTGCCTATGGGTTGACATTAATAAAGGATTAGGGTCTCATAATTCCCTGGGTTTTTGTAAAGAAAGCAATTTGACTGTGCAAATTATTATCTTGATACCAGTGGAATTCCACTGCAGAGCAACTGCCAGGTTGAAGTTTATAAACATACCCTATGACATCCCACTGAGAGACTGAAAACCTCTTCTTACAATCACATTATGTATGCTTTTCTTTGGAGGCACAAACTGTATGCATTATTTCATTCAAATAAATGACTGTCCAGATTCTGATAATTACAAAACAGCAGGGGATGTTAATCTTCAGCCATTACAAAGACCCCCACCTTGTCATTCACAAGATCCATGACTACAGACGAGACGGTGATTGAGTCTTAGAAAATCGCAGAGATGCATCTTGGTTGCCACTGTATAAATATGGCTTTCAGCCATTTTTAAAGATTCTTGTTGGAGTGCTGAATGCCATCTTTAATTAATGTTGAATACACACCAATTTCATAAACAAGTTTCTCATCATTCTTGGAGCACAAAGTAGGCTCCTCTTATAAGAATTATAATGTATTTACATTTTGAACTCCATAAAAGTTGTTACAGACCACCAGGAGAAAAGATGCACAGAATTTTAATAGTTGATTATTCTGTACTTCAATCTAATACTCCAGTCGCTGAAGTATGTTGGTTACAGTTCTCTAAAAGCAGTTTTCAGACCTCTAGGAGTTGTGAATCAAGACACACTTGAGCTGTAACTCAAAACAATGGACATCTTCCCAGCAGTCTGACAGAATGTGAAGCAAACAGCACTACACCTCAGCCAGCCTGAAAATCATCAGATCGGGAATCTGACAGAGTGAAAGTAAAACCAAATTCCAGCATAACATGCCTCAAAGAACAAACGCCATCAGTCTCCTGCTTTGCCTATAACTCCTGTTCTCCTGGGTGATCACAACCACCGTAGTCAGACACAAGAAGACAGACGGTCTGGTGTGCATGCTGTGTCTGCGTGTACACATACGCTTACATACCACTTGTCCATGAGATAATATTAGTGGGAGGAAAAAAAAACCCATACTTTTCCAGTAATGAAATCTCACTGCTTATTCCCTTCATAGCTCTCATCCCATTTCGTATCTTATAAAGAGGTTATACAGTTGGGTATCACCTTACGGAAACCTTGACAGCATGAGAACAGACAACTCTTCAACAATACCTTAAACAATTTTAATCTTTGAATTTAAGATTAGCTCTGAAATTAAGTTTCTTCATGATGTACCTTCCTAAGATCACAGTCACATATACTGAGGTATGGATTATATATACACTGAGAGGTATGGATTTGATGGGTGGAGGTTGGTTGAGGTATGGATTTGGTGGGTGAGGAATTGGTTGGATCCAGAGGGTAGTGGTCAACGGCTCAATGTCCAGATGGAGATCAGTGACAAGTAGTATCCCGCAGGGGTCCATACTGGGAACAGTACTGTTTAATATCTTCATCAATGACATAGTGGGATCGAGTGCACCCTCAGCAAGTTTGCAGATGAGACCAAGCTGAGCGGTGCGGTCGACACGCCTGACGGATGGGATACCATCCAGAGGGATGTGGACAAGCTCAAGAAGTGGGCCCATGTGAACCTCATGAGGTTCAACAAGGCCAAGTGCAAGGTCCTGCACCTGGGTCAGGGCAACCCCCAGTATCAACACAGCCTGGGGGATGAAGGGATTGAGAGCAGCCCTGCTGAGAAGGACTTGGGGGTACTGGTGGATGAAAAGCTGGACATGAGCCAACAATGTGCGCTTGCAACCCAGAAAGCCAACCGTATCCTGGGCTGCATCAAAAGAAACGTGGCCAGCAGGTCAAGGGAGGTGATTCTGCCCCTCTACTCTGCTCTGGTGAGACCCCACCTGCAGTACTGCATCCAGCTCTGGAGCCCTCAGCACAAGAAAGACATGGACCTGTTGGAGCGGGTCCAGAGGAGGGCCACAAAAATGATCAGGGGGATGGAACGCCTCTCCTATGAAGAAAGGCTGAGAGAGCTGGGGTTATTCAGCCTGGAGAAGAGAAGGCTCTGGGGACATCTTATTGCAGCCTTTCAGTACTTAAAGGGGACTTAAAAGAAAGATAGCAGCAAACTTTTTAGCAGGGCGTGTTGCAACAGGACAAGGGGGAATGGTTTTAAACTAAAAGAAGGTAGATTTAGACTAGATATAAGAAAGAAATTTTTTCCAATGAAGGTGGTGAAACACTGGAACAGATTGCCCAGGGAGGTGCATCCAGAGATGCCCCATCCCTGGAAACATTCAAGGTCAGGTTGGACAGGGCTCTAAGCAACCTGATCTAGTTGAAAATGTCCCTGCACATAGCAGAGGGGTTGGACTAGATGACCTTTAAAGATCCCTTCCAACCCAAACTATTCTATGATTCTATTCTATGATTCTATACACCAAAAGCGCTTTTGTATTTTTACAGTATTTGAAACATAACTATTCTCTTAAATAATTTCTTATCCTTTCATCATCATTTGAAGAAATTTATTCCTTCCAGAAGAAGAGGATAGTGTAGCATTTAAGCAAACTAGTTCAAGCTACTAAACAGCATAGCTAGAAAGGCTTTTAACACTAACTGTAGGTTTAGTCTTTCCTTTGAGTTCATCCCCTTCACCTCCCACACAAACATAGAATCGATGAACAGTCAGTGAAAATGACTCAAGTGAGGAAAAAATATTTCATTCTTCTGCTTAAGCGCAAGGCACAGGCAGAGAGAAAATTCATCAAAATGGTCAAGAGACAGATCAGGACAGAGGCAGCGCGGTGGGTTTACCCACAGTCATTTTGTTTTCCACTGCTGCTTTGTCAAACTGCAACGTGTGAAGTTACATTCATCATTCTACTTTTACTGGGAGACATTTGGCTAAAAGCCATAACTGACTCTGGAAATTTTAACTGCTGACCACATTTATCACTATAACAATAATACACACTGTTTATTTTGAGTTTTTAAAATAAAGATAACAGTGTAATTAAACTTTTTTTTTTTAAATATAAAAAGAATAATCCCACATGGTTATCGTATTGCTACTATTACTAAACAAAAAACCAAACCAAAACAAAACCATTGCTCTCTATCACATTTTATGAAGACGTCTCAAAGCATTTCGTAAAGCAGGTCACTACCCTTGCTATGGTGGGAACATCAGGGCAGTGTTAAACTCACTACCCAAGGCTGATCTTACACACAGCCCAGTGACCTGCTCACTGAGCCCGAAACATGAAAGAAGGGAAAGTGGGGATAACAGCGTGCACAGCCAGGCGTATCATGCAATTACGGCTTCGGAAGACAGAAGTTGTTTTGTAGGTGACAGATTATCTACTTTAAAATGTAACTTTTAGATTGAAAAATTCAACTGTTATTTTCAAAATTTAAGGAAAAAACAATCAAGAGACTGAACTGATCAAAACTAAAGTGCTTGAGAACTGAAATCATCTGTTTAATATATAAAATCAAGCAACGCATCTGACAACTTAATTTGCAATGGCAAACAGGAACAGTCTACATAAGTCACCCTCCTTTTTCGTTTCTAATGGAACTCCTTCAATCGCATGCAAGTAAGTCCTCCAAAAGAGTCTGGAAACACATTTTCTTCATGGTTGCTTTATTTCTTAACCACAACACTCCCAAATAATGTAAATCACTGTAACCACAAGACATGGATTTATGAAAAGCTACAACCATTTCTAGTCACAAATATAAACTGATGTTTACCTATAACAAGCACATCATCTAATGCAATCAAATAATGAGGATAAAAGGATTAGACATAATTAACATGTTCTGATGGTAGCACTTAGGAGTAAAATTAATTGCATATATATTTGACAAGATTTATTTGCTTCTAAACTGCACCCAATCCCACAATAGTTCTTCAAAATTACATTTTTTGTTTCTTATTTAAGAAAAGCAGAATTTAAAACTTCCTTTTTTATCCACCTTCCTTATCACCAAAAATAAAGCAGCATCTAGGGCTTGAAATCTGCACTCTTCACCCTCAAATAAACCTTCAAAAATGCCAGGATAAGTCAGTTTATTTACAGAGAACTCTTAGTTTACAAAAAAGAGGCTCAGACACTCAAAACAATGCTGACATTTAAAGGATGAACAAAATGTTGTATAGTAGCATAGAATTTTTGAAAGTCTCTTTAAAATTGCTGGGAAGAAGCCAATGAGGATGTAAGGGGTTTTTTTAAGTAATTACTAACATTTTTCAACCACATAAATAAAATTATAACACACATATTCTGAATGCATTGCCAAGAGACATACACATAGGTGTTCAATAGATCTGAAGTATTCAGATCTGTGATTCCTAGGAGTGGTAAGACAGACTAAAAAATAAAGAAATTAAAACAAATCACTACTGCTTTTATCTGTATTCACAGACTACTCTCCCATCTGACTTTCTAGCTTTTCTTTGAATTGTGAAGACTATCAGTTAGTTTTTTTTTTTTTTTTAAATAAAAACTGAAAGTCAGTATGACTCCAGTAGTCAATGCTTTAAGAAAAACATGTATGAAAAAGCCAGCACTAAAACTAGGACACGGACCATTTTGTGTGCTGTAAACTTCTAATTCTTACTCTGATTTATATTGTCCCTGAGCCCTTATCTAGCTCCCTGTGCGTATCAGCTTCCTCCGCTGTGAGCTGGGGCTCACACTCGGTACCATTACTGAGCGTCCTGAGGAAAGCGGCATAACTAATGACAATCTACACACATAGCATCAATTTTTCTTTATTTCCATCAAATTAAGCAAAATGTTTGACTGCACAGAACCACTGCCAAAGCTAACAACCACTTTACCAGACAAAAACTAGTTATTTTATAAGGAAAGGCAGACTCCCACCAATTCTACAGAAGCTTTACCTAGCATTTATTTCATACGTGCAATTTATTGCCTGTCTTAGTATCAGCTGATATGAGAAAACCAGGCCACTTCATATGTTTTATTATGTTTCAAGGCTCTGCTTAGTAAAAATCTCACATTTCAAAAATATAATCTATTTTTAAGGGACCTATTGCAATATACTAAAAAACTGCAGAATGAAGAGTACAAATCTGTTCAATCATTCATTTTAAGTCCACTAAGAATAGTTGTGAGAGACTATTTTTAACTACAAGATTTGAGATGATTTTGAAATCTATGAAGCATACTAAAATAGTTGTAATAATTTTGTTAACAAAGACAGAAAAATAACGTCCAAGAGTTACATTTTGGTTCTTTGCATCATAACAGTAAGATTTTTAAGAACAAGCCCGATACAAAAGTGAACTCAATCTCCTTTCTCCTTCCACCTTAAATCAAAAGGAAAAGACAAAAATCTCAGTGCTGCAACAAGATCTGCATGTTTGACCATGCAGAATCCATGACATGGAATTCCCCCTATCAGTTTTCCAGAGTTTAAAATAAAACGCTAGAATGGTTATTGGCAGATTCTGTAAATCCAGCATTCTTAATGGAAAGATATATGCCATCTTAAAGAAACACTTACACCGTAATCAGTATCATATGGACTAAGGTACTTCAGCATGTCACATATTTATTAAACAATGAACCTTTCCAAGCTATTTCTTTTAAAGACTAATAATCCCCAATCTGGCACAAGAACTAATCCTCCATTTGTCATGATTCTTTTTAATTAGCATTAAGTAGACTCAAACAGAAGTGAGGATTTGAACATTTATCAACTTCTGCATTTGATTAGTAAAACATTCCACGAGGGAGTCTAAGATTGTTCTAAATTTCATGATTGCAAAGAAAGTATTAGTAGGAGAATTTTCAGGGACTGACACCTCTAAGAAAGGAGCAATCTCATATCTGTATAATTGCTGCAGCATTAAACAAATTATATTTTGCATCTTAAAAAGAAATTCTTCAATTTTTTAAAATTTGTTTTTATCCAGGACTTAACATTTTTGAAAATGTGCATTTGATCTAAGAGTTTGACACATTAAAATAATTTCCTTCCAATTGCAATACGCAAATCAAAACAGAAGTGTAAGCAACTACAACAAAGATAAAGGGAAGGAATTACAGAGATGTCAAAAAATACCACACAATCTGAATATAACCACAATAACGAATGTACTCTTACCAGACTTAGTTTTTTCATAATTAACCACGGAAGACAGTTAAATCAAGCCAAATCTTGCAAATTAATCTATACAGGCACAGAGCTGCTGAGTTGAAGCAGCTCCTTTAGGGATAATGTCAAAGCATAAGCAGCAATGATGAACACAACTTTTTACAATGTTCTAGGGGGAATCCAATAAAAACAGCCCATGAAGTCTAACACCAGCACAGAGCAAATTGGTAGAAGCTTATAAAGGCTAAAAAGTTAAAGCCTGGAATCAGAAAACATGAAAAATGCTATATACCAAAGAAGAGTAAAAACAGTTTATGCAGAGGCAAGTAAGGCTTCCCAGATCTACCAGAGTTCTTCAAAGGACTCACTAAGAGTGTGGATGAATAAAGACCCATTTAAAAGTCAACTTCGATTTCAAAAATAATTTCAAGAAGATCTCTCACTCTGAAGCCAAAAGCTTTGAAGGAAACTATGCTACTACAGGGTAAGAGGAGAAGGTCTTCACATGGATAAATAAATTAGCCAAAAGATATAAAATAGAAGAGAAAAGGGTTCTTATCTGCTGCTCTGCACTGAGAATCCCAGACTCATCTGTGCTAAAAACTACTATTCAGTGTCTTCATAAGTGGTCTAACAAGGGAATTAACAGTGACATGCTAAAGTTAATTGATGATAATGAGTTATTTAAGTATGAAGAACGAAAGTCAACTGCAAACAATAGCATTCACAACAGTGAATGTCAGCATGATAAAACAGCCTCTGAAATTTAATCTAGATAAAGGGCTGCATATAGGGTAAAACAATACTAATTTAATATACACAGCAAAGTGCTCTTGAATTTGCCCACTGAGGAAGGAGAGGCTGGTGCTGCAATAAAATGTCTATAAAGTTCTAAAAGTTCTATAAAATGTCAGTTTAATGTTCAGAAGAGGTCTTAAACAAACCAAAACCCACAACACTGTAATGCTGGAATTATCAGAAAAGAATACAGAACAGAATACATCAGTGGCATCACTTTGCCACTGTATAATTCCGTAATGCTCTGGCATTTTTAATACTGACTGCAGTTCTGTCCTGTCCTTCCTCATCCAAATACAGAAAAAACAACCAGAAAGGACACTCAGAACAGCAGCAGGGTTTCAGGGCACAGAATGGCAACAAGAACTGCTGGACAGATTAGGACTTCTCAGCTTAGAGGGAAGAAAAATGCGGAACTCCTCTAAAATCATGACCATATACAAAATGAACAGAAAACTGCTGACTGTAACAGACTAATTAGGCGTATCAAATAAAATTGTTAGATTCAAGAGCTGGGGGGGAGGAGGGGAGGAGATTTGCCCAATCCATGAATAAATGATGAAATTTCATTTCTGAAAGACGTTGCAGACACACACAACCAAATTTATACAAGTTCAAAAAGCAGTTTAAAAAAATTCAATGCAGAAATTTTATTGAGCTATTAAAAACAGTTACCACTTCTGACACAGGAAAACCGTAACATGAAGATGAATAGAAACTGGCAGAAGAGACCACAGCATACTGTATGACTGCCCTGTTCTTATACACTTCTCCCGGTATCTGCAATTGGTCACTGTCAGAAACTGGACAAGCAAAATGAACTTTTGGCACAACTCCAGTATAGCTGTTCTTATGTTCTCAAATACTTAATTTCAAGGGACAAATTCTCCACCAACATTTAAAAGTGCTATACTCACAAAAGTAAAACATGGGAAAAGTGCTGGAATGCACTCTGCTCTCTCCCTTCACCGATCATTATTGAACAAGAAGAAAAAACAACCTAGCAAAGGTAAATGATGCTCTAACTGTCAAAAGAAGAAAACATTTTTTTAGGATCCATGTAGTGCATCCCCAGCTTAATCATCCATCCTCCTTGGGGACTATCTGAAGCAGCAGCTGCAGCTCTTCACGCCTCTCACCAACTCCATCGTGTATCAGACACAGTGCCAAGCTATCTTTTTCAATGCCCTTTAAAAGTACCGCCGTACAAACTCAAGTTTAGGACTAGTTGTGTCTTTCCTGGCAGTGCTAGCAACATATTTAATGAAACATAGACACGCCATCTCAGAAAATTCCCTCTGTTAGTAGACACTTCGTTTGGTGAGCAATTTTCATTTTTGAAACTTAAAGCCTCCTGTAGATAAATGTACAAATCTGCAAGAAGTTAATGGGAGGTCTCTTGTCTGTTCAAAATGAATGCACAGCTACTGCAGGAGTTTTAAAGAATTATCACTGTTCAGCTGATAAATAGATATCCAATGATCAGACTTAGTGCTCATTATTCTCATCTTACTTGACAGAGATAAGAAACTGGGAAAAAAAAGTTATCTATACAGTCAAGATGGTAGCACATGATAGAAATGCACAATGATAGAAAGCCATGTTAGGAAGAATGAACTCAGATATTCATAATATAATTGCTGCCTATTTACATTATACTAAGTACTAAGATTTTGCTCTGAACCTTTCTAGTACCTGGATTCCCACATGTCTTCAACCACCTCCTGTGCCTCTTCTGAAAAATGTCCAGCTTAGCTAGGAAAAGAATCTCAAAATAGTACAGGCAAGTGTAACTTCCTATGACCATGTTGTTGATCATACACTTGTTCCTGCCCATTCCCATAAACAATAGAGTTGTTAGTGAAGTATTTTTACAAACCCTGAAAGACAACAGCTTCACCCAGAACACTATCTTGTTCTGAAAATTCTATTTTTAATTCTTCGTTCACACAATTATATTACTAGAACCCATGAAGTTAATGAGATTATCCACATGCCCTAAGCTAAGCAAGCATATACAGTGTCTTGTTGTATTAAAAGCTTAGTTGAAAAAGCAGTAAGAAAAACAGCAGAAGAATTATCCCAATAAAGACATCAGATTTTCTGTGGATTAGAATTAAGGCAGAACTTTGTGCCTTATCTCACTTTCCCCTGGTGTTGATCAAGTGCTCTGCTATCTTCTTGATGGTTGAGTTGAAGAATCAGGAGAAACTGCAGATGTGCTAGGATGACAGTGGAGTGGGTTAGACACCAACCTAAGTCTTGAACACGTGAACAAAATTTCCTTTCTCATCATGAATCTTCTTTGCACTCCCGGACAGGTCACCTCAAGAAAGGCCCAACTGACAAAAATATTCAGCTATCTAATTAAAATAGATGCGTCAACATCCAAATTGCTCCCCAAAAGCACAATCTTTGCCAGGGTAAAGTAAGGCAAAAAGGCATTAAATTTAATCCGACACACACATGTACACATAGTTTTAAAAATCCTTATTTAATATTCATTACAGAATTGAAATCAATAGCAAAATCAGAGAGCTAACTGCCTGCTTAGGAACCGAGTTCCAAATAATTTTGCAGAGCTGGGCTTTCATCTGCTCTCCATATGTAAAATCTCACTACTGTTTCATCTCACATGGTTGCTGTGGGACAAATGAGAGAAAAAAAACATTCAAGATACTACTTCCATTTGTAAGGTTCTTACGTAAGAGCCCCATTCCCAGAAATGAGGACTTATGTATCAAATAGAAAATACGGATATATCAATTCCACGCAAATTTCCTACTGAATTTTACACAAGCAATCCATCCAAAACGTAATTCCTAGTGTAGTATCCAGAACACTAATAAAGATACTGAACACTATGAAGATCAACTTACAGTTCAAAAATGTCTTGAGTTTGAATGTGGCATGATACCTCATACTACAAAATTATATCGAAGTTTAGCTGTTATATTATCCAAATTTACAAAGGATATCGCTAAACAGTAACTACTTCAAAAGACTACCAGTCATTAAGGGCATGCAGATTCTGGCATTTTTTAAGTAGCATAGTTGAGCATTCAGCCTTATCTCCAGAAGGTATGAAGTGTACCTGGGTTTTCTTTAATGAAAGAACAGAAATTCCATCTTGTAAAACTAGAAGTTTGGTTACTTGCAGCATTCAAATGCCTTAACCATTAGAGCTAGAACAGTTACTGAAAGAACTAATACATGCCAGGTACTACAGGGAATAAGAAACATTTCACCAGTAGGTCTCAAAGCTATTCTGAGAGCAGAAAATACAGTGCCTCAAGGCAAAATGTGGTTTTGGGTTTTTTTTTTGGGGGGGGAGCCCAAGACTTTAATGTTAATACAAATCCCTCTGTTCTGATCTCCTACCCACCCTTCAAGCCATCTGTTGCATGGCTACATCTGACCTGACCTCTCCTGTTTACTAACCACCTAATCTTCCATTACCTGTTCCTCTCTCTTTTGGTCCTCACAATTCTGCTCCCTTCTTTTTTTACTCAGTTTCTTCTGGATGGTTTTTTCCTTCTCCTACTCATTGCTTGGGTGCAACTCAGAAAAGAAAGGAGTCTCCCTACTTTCTGTCCCTTTCCCACAGCCCCACAGCCATGAGAAGCAACTGCAAGGAAGTCCTGCTTAGTCTCTGTAGCCTGGAATAGATCATGCTCAATACAACTGGGATTTTAAGAAGATGTATTTAATAAAAATTCCAGCAGTCTCAACTGAAGAACATGAAGTGAAGATTTTCAAATGCCTGTAACTTAGCCAGTTTGGACGTTTTTCTCATAGTATAACAAAAGCTGCATTCTACCAAGAGCTCCTTTCCTGTTGGTATCCAAGGCTTTCCTCCAAAGCAGAGCAGGATGAGGATTTCTCAATGAAATACAGTAACCGAAAAAACAAACAAAAAAGTCCTTTCTACCAACCCTGCAAAAAAAACAATGTCCCCCTTATTTTGTTCTGAGAAATAGACTAAGCATTTTGTCTGAAGATCTACAAACAACTCAGCCACTGTTCAGCACCAGTATAAAGATTTTCAATTGGATACTACATTAAATTTCAATTAATAAAAAAGTCCCTAAAATGGAAAATGTTGTGCAGCCTTAATAACAGAGCAATCTGCCAGCTACAGCTCTAATAAGCCTTCATTTCAACCAAAATGGACAAGAATGGAAAAGGTTCCCACTCTTATCCTATTAAAATGCACAGAAGTTGTACTTTTCACAAGAGTCATATTTCATTCATTAATGTTAAACTCTTTAGAGAAGGGACAGACTCTTACTCAATGCCTACATGCTTTGAAAAATGAAACATGATCTCTGAAGTGACATTAACATTGCTCCATTGTCAAATGAGTCATCTTTTTCAGCAAGTAAGCTCATAGTGAGATAAAACATGAGAGATGATCACCTTTTAAAAACAAAGAGTACTTCGAATTCTATCCTAAGAAACGAAATAAAATAATCAGTTATCTTGATTTCAGAGTTTTGCATGCAACAAAACCTCATCCAAAAGTGTAAATGTCCATTACACAATTTGAGTTCAAAGTTCACTTTTCATAACGGAAAAGTCTGCTAGGTGTCTAAAATAAGTCATTTTTTGAAAAAACCTTTCCTGTGCTTCTATTTGAAACTATCAGAAAATGCAAAGTATGATTTTTACATGATTCGTGTGAACAAATGTCTGTGTTTCTCTTACAGCACTTGCCAAAATGTTTAGTGTACATAAGCAACTCCATGTGTCAGCAAACCAGAAGAAATTGCTATAAGGTAAGGTGAGTGCCAAGACAAACTCAGCAACAGTTTCTTTTTTAAAATCTTGAAATATTTATTTTCCTACAGCAGCCACATGTGAGCATGGAAATAATTAACAGGTAAAAGACACAAAGAAATCTGAATGTGACAATTTATCAAAACTTTCTATTTAACTTTCACTCTTCACAGGCAAGGCTTAGCCAACCTATTCTATAGCTATATAGCAAGGAACCTTTGCTTTGCATTGAACACTCCACTTCTGTTCTCAGATCTTAAGAAATCCAATAGATCATGCAGCTGTTCTAATATTTACATCTTATGCTTCTAAATATTACCATTTTATGGATCTTTATGATTTTGTTAAGGAGGAAATCCAAATTAGGTACTAGTCATGCATATTACTTACTTAAATATATCATTTTGTTTTATAAAACTATCCAACAAACGACTCAGATGACGTTAGCCATGTTGAGACAGCTGAAGAGTAGAACTGCCAAAAATGCACACTTCAAAGATCTGTGATCCACAGAAGTCATTGTAATATGGTGCTCCATTTTCCACTGGCTTCAGCAAAAGGCATAAAATGTGCACCTAAGTGACCTATTCTTGTGGCTTCACTGTAGATGGGTTCCATCTTGTTTTAACGTGACTCTGAAGACAGTGTCTCTGAAATTCTTCAGGCCATACACTGATAAAATCCACCAACATTTGCTGCAGACAGCTGTGCACCTTGTGCTCAAACTTCTACTCAAAAACACTATAGACTTTCAAAGGACACCAGATCACTTACATTTGTCTCGCAGAACCCAGTTCAAGCAGTACTGCTCCAGGAAGAGCGAAAAATAAGAGTGAAGAATTGAAATAGTTCTTTTTATTCTTGCACAAAAAATATGAGTTCTATCACTGCTAAAAGACACAGACTTTACCACTGTCAATCTGAGTGCTTAACTTGGTATTAATGTTTTCAGATGTGTTGCCTTGAAAATAGTTTTCTCGTTTGGTGATTTTGGGTGTTTTTTGGTTCTTGTTGGTTTGGTTTTTTTATAATTTGTTTTGTGGGGGGGGTTAATGATTTACTGAGTTTAAGTGATGGCACTTCATCTATATCCAGCTCTCCATACCCTAGTTAACCCCAGTTATCTGTGTTTCTGTGGGTTTTCCCCTCCTGAATAGCAGACCACATCAAATAAACTGACTGAAGAAAGGTAGAGGTTCAAAACGCATCTAGGAAGGTTTACATGAAACTGCCAAAACATCTGCAATAGCCCAAGTATTACATTTACATAGAAGTTTACCCAATAAAGAGAACCAGTTCCTCGAAACCAAGTAACACAGACAAACATATACCCTCATAATGATTAATAATAATTAACCGACTTTGCAACATGTGATATAAAAAAATTGAAACTCTATAGTTTCTGCTTATTTCTAGTTTTATCTTTGTGGAAAAGAATGCATGAAAATATATTGCTACAAGTTTCCCTAGACTTTCATTTTGGCATCTAATAGCTCAAGGTGGCTTACATAACCAGAATTCAAAAATGCTTAAAAGAAAAGTACAGTCTGTCTCAGATTTTGTTTTATATGACTGGCAAGCTTTAAGCATTTTGATTCAAAAGCTAGTAAAGTGTCCCAGACAATAAATCAAAATAACTGCTATTCAAGTACTACCTGAGTGTATTCACACTTAATCTTTAAGTAAGATTAAGCATTAGGAAGACAGAAGACACGTGGTAGACTATATTGGTCCTTTAAATACTGAATATTCAAAGCTGAAGGGCCCAATCTAAACCCTACTAAAATTGCTGGAAAGGTTGCTAGTTATAATCCTGTCTTCTAAATTCAGTGTTTAAGCAGGTATTACATCATGCCTTCTCATAATGAAACGAATCTCATCTGTTCTAATGAAGGTAACATAGGTTATCATACTAGGAAACTAAAGGAAACAAATACAGTAATACAGACACATGTTCTTCCACAGTGAAAGCCACAAAATGTAATCGCAACTTCAAACAACAAACCACTGCAGTTCAGAAAAATCTTTTAAACTTACTGTGTTAGTTGAATCTTCTTGTAAAATTCTATCATATAACTGGATAGCATCATCATACCTGTTCAAAGAAATCATTCGCATTTATTTCTGCTAAGACAGAACTCCTGACTTTTTGAATGTCCTTGCAATACTTAATAACCCTCCTGCACTTTTTATACTGAATATATTTAAGCAAACTATACTCATACAACATTCTGTTGAGTGAGTGCTAAATATGAACAGCCGTATTTTATGTCACCAAGTTAAAAAAAAATACATGGTAATTGCTTCATGGAATACTGTTTCAGCAGCAATTTATATATTTCACACCCAATTTCTTACTCTCCTGTCTGTCCTCTCTTTTTCTGTACCCAATAGGTCCAATCATCACATCCCAACTCTCTCTTTCACCTCTCCCAAGAAACAGAAATCCCCAAATTTGAAAGGCCATCCAAAATAATGACTTTTCACTTCATTGTTGTAATTTAAAACTTCATGTAAGTTTCTTCTGTTACGATTTTATAAAGTATAAGCAGCTGCATACAGTAAAGTGGGGGGATTCACACAAGAGAGTACCCCTAGACCATACCATAAATCTTGAAAGAAAATGTTTTCCACCATCACTACATAGGTTTTATTAATTAATTCTGCTATTTGAAGTATGCTTCCAAACAGGTTACTCCGGCTGCTATAAGTGCTTTAAACCTCTGGGAAACACATCTGTGTGTTCAGCCAGCTGTGTACATGACCCAAACTGGACAAATTAAATAATTCAATTCAAGACACATTTGACTACACAGCTGATGTGCTATCACCACATAACTAGGGCATACTTTGGGTCATCATGTATAGTTTGACAAGTAGTTTTTCAGAGGTACTGCTGATTGATTTTGATGCTAGAGATCCCCTTCTCACCTTGGACACACATTTACGTACTCTCACTGCTCCCTAAGCACTGCTGACATTAGCATAGCTCAGCTGTCCAGTCCAGTTACCATAATGTGTAAGAACAAATGTGAAAGAAAGCACAAAAGCAGAAGCAAGTAGAAGGTGACTGCTACAGACTTGAGCAGACATGGTGTAAAATGCTGTATTCATGTTCTCTGTTAGTTGCTACTTTATCAAATGTATTTTACAAGACTGAACGTGATGGCCATAATCCCAGCTTTACAGGGCGAAGTTCCAGAATACTATTCTTTTGATTAGCAAGTGTCTACAGGGGTGTCTCAGTCTACAGGGATGTCTCAGTCTACAGGGATGTTCTTCACTGTTTCCTCCTCCTGCTGGGGAAGGCAGGATCCTTCCTAGATCCTGGAAGTCAGTTAGAATTTAACAAGAAGCTCACTTCTTCAATTGAAAATGTGATCCCTCCAGCCTAAGTCTCCCTAGGCTTCATTTATAGTCAGTGGAGAGAGACAGGCTTCTCCAGGGCATGGCTTAGAGCACCTGCAGATGGATTCCTGTTCAAGAGAACCCAGAGCTGAAGCCTCTTTCTTCTCTGACTTCTGGAGAAAATCTATGAAGATGAAACCTCAGCTTTCATTAATGCCTCTGCTCCCCTGATACTCCAATCTCAAGGATCTAACCTGACAGAGACATTTTGTCAAGACTTTTTATGAGCACTTTTGGAAAACTGTGGCTCAATAGCACTTCATTGCTGAAACAACACATAATGTTTGTGCAGCAGTCCTCTCCCACAAAGATCTGTTCCCATGCAATAACATCTTCAATGTAGTCACAAGCCTGAACAGAATTACGATCTTTTGCACTGCCGAATAGGTTTCAGGAAGGGGGGAAATCTGCTGTCATTCTCTCACTGTCTTCCTACCCTATACGAAATGAAGACAGAAAGATAGCTAAGTTTAATGGAAATTCTTCACAAATGTGTATTCGATATAAAGTGAGTGTGAAATGTGGAACATCTAGTTGCTTCGAGACTGCTCCTGTGGTTGTGGAGTCCAGTTAACCATTCTTTTCGATCCAAGCAATGGACATTCATTGGTGGCTCATATCAAGTAACATTTTCAAAGTTAATTTTGCAGGAATGTAATGGATTAAGAATATCTGCTAAATAAATAAATGGAAAAAAAAAGCATTTAGGGTGTACTTCTAAGTTCTAATTCTTCCGTGTCAAGATGGCCCAAAGGCTCCAAATCTCACCAACTCTATATGCAAAATGTGGCATGGAACAGATTTGCTAGCATTCAAAGGCACTGGAAGCTGGAAGTCCTTCTCAACGCCCAAGACAAGTACTTTAGAACAGAATGTTTGTATCAAAGATGTATCCAAGGAGAAAGGCTTACAATAAAGGTCAACCTCAAACCCTGAGGTCATTCATCTTAGAAAGCCGTAGTTTCAAGCTGTTCATTATTTTAATAATTCCTGTTAAACTTAGCATGTTATAACACTTCTGTAGCATATTTCAAAAAGGTCAGTCTGATTTTTAGGTTCAGCCATTCTATTCCATAGGGTTTTTGAGTGGTTTCTGTAACAAACTCCATAGATTTAATCCTTATTAAGTTCTACTGGATTTATCCACACTCAGAAAACAAGGGAAAAGAGCTACATCCTGCAGCAATTAGTAGCACAGGAGAACAATGAAAGCAAAAACACACTGGCACTGATTTTCATATGCTGCTCTAGCTCTTCGAGATGAAAAGTATACCTCACAGACTTCGCCAAAAAAGCGCCTAATGTTTTACTGTATAATGACTTATGCTGTCAAGTAAGAGATCTTTTTAATCTATGAAGTCTGATGGGAAGATTGCAAAAATGTAACACTGCACAGTGCATGCAAAAATGCAATAAAAATGTCTAAACATTATAATATGATCATGCACACCATTATTTTCTATAAAGAAACTGCCCAGCATTGCTTTGCCATGTTTTTATAGTGCCTGAATGCCTTTTTAAAAAATAGCAAGCACCTTTCCAGACAGAAAGTACATTTTTTTAAATTCAAGTTTTACCTTTCCATAGCTTCAAATCGCATTCCAGTTAATCGTTTAACTCTGTGGCTCCCAGGAAACTGCCGCCTTAGTTCCTGAAGACAAAACTATACAAATAAATCCAAAAACACTATTGTGAATATAATTATCTACACAGAAGCTGGAAGAAAAAAAAAAATAAAAGTCATTGGCTGATAATTCAACAACCTGAAATGGCACTTCTAAGTAAAAGCAAATACCAATTTTTGAAACAAGCAAAATATAAATATATTGATAAAGAGAAGCTCAGAAACTGAAACTTTGCCTGTTAGAAGACTAATTCTAAGAAATATCTTCCATACAGGCCATTAGATTGTCAGGCCTTCTTGGAAATAGTTATTTGTCTAGAAAATTAAACTCACCTACTAAAACAGTTCTGATACTATCAAAACTTGAAGTCTACTTAGTTGACTCATAATAACACAAGACAGTAAAAAACAAAATAAAGATGGTAAGAACTTATGTGATACTTCTTTAATAAATGGATATCTCACAATGGAACAAACTATGCTAATACTGTGCTCTGTGTTTATTTTTAAAATAAAACTTTGAAATCCAAAGAAAATGTTTGTCACTGGCTTGGGTTGAGCCTGCTGGCAGAAGAGGCATAGCTTCTAACTCCTGAAATCAATGAGACACCTGGGCTGGATAAAAGGAATTCATCACAGGCAGATTTCTCTGGATTAGCAAAAAACGATGTTTGGTAGAGGGATTGAGTCACAACTTCCCCAGAGCACACTAACTCTAGCCATATCATGAATGTGGCTAGATAGCATTGCAAAGTTTGTAGCTGACTCATTACGGTGGGAGGCAGGACAGTCCGCAGGCCAGTGGTTTGAATCACATTAAAAGCTTTATACAGAACCCTCCTTCTCCAGGCATTTATTTATACAACTAAGCTTATAAACCTGTTCTTCAGGCCTAAGGTTCTAGCAGAGGCCTATCTACATAATCTGTTCCATCTCACCACATCCACTGGACAAAGGAAAAATACAGAAGCAAATCAGTAAAAATTAGTAGGCTCCCTCTCTGTTTCTGTAGATAAACAGGTTGCTGGAGCACAGCGAAGAAATATATTCCCATCTCTCCCAGATGCGAAAAAATAGAGAAGGAAGAGAGAAAGGAAACACTAATCAAAGAAGTAATGCTTAGCCTCAAGTAGGCACAGAATATTTTATTATGATCATTTTAGTTTCCAATGAACCAAGATCTCAACAATGCAATTTCAGACAGCAAGACTCCGGTTTAGCACAGAAACAGTTTAATGGCACTTTGAGTGATGTCTAGGTGAACTGTTGCTGCTCTGCACAACAAATTGTCATAAAAAACTACACGTACTTAGCAGCACGTTACATGAGGTCTGAACTAATCTGTGAACATTCTTCAGAGACAGGAAAACTTACAGAAAAATCCAGAAAAGTAGTTTCACTCCAGCTTTTGTACAAACAACCTTTTAGATTTTTAAAAAGACCTTCCTGACAACAAATTCACCCTGTGGCCCAGTGATTTGGGAATCCCGAAGGACAGTGATTTTCAGTATAAAAACATGCACTGCTTTTCTTCAATAAAATTTTTAAATGTCGAAAATTGTAACATTTGCAATAATACTAAACTCCACAATCTGCAGATGGACTTTTACATCTAGAAAAATGCAATTGGTTATATAAAAAAAGCTGATTAAAAAAAAGCACTCAAGTGCAGGAGTACTACAAGACCAGAATTGTTCACATTAGATCTGACTACATGATCATTATTCAACCAAATATAGCAGCCACAAGTCCAAAATAAACTCCTGTAGATTACGACATCAGACACAATAAAGTGCATGAAAAGTTGTGAAACAGTCACGAACAATTCACTGCAACACTTTTGAAAACAAAAGCACATGAATAAACTAGCTATATCTTCAAAATGTTCTGGACACAGCAGCACTGAATGTCCTCTTTTTAAATTTAACCTGTAATCCCCATAATAATTTATGTTATTGAGGACTGGTTCTGCACTAAGTCAATAATCTACTTTCAAGATTCTCTCAGCAAGTTACAATGGCAAATTTCATTTGGATGTGAAACTTTAATTTGCAGTTAATTTGCTTTCTGATTTTTTTAATTATGTAGGTTTTTGATTTTAAAGGTCTGACAAAGGCAAAGAAATACAAACCTGGACTTCAGCATGTAAAACACTGGTAGTGCAAGCGCCTGCCAACAGTAGGTGATTTCACTAAAACATGCGCGTGAAAGAACTGGCTGATTGCAGCAGGGGCATGCATTACGCATAGTCATTTTGTGCGGGACAGAGAGCATAACAGTAATAAAAAGAGGAAAGAAAACGAAAAAACAGAAGTCAGATCAATGACTCTGAAAACCATCTCAGCCTCCTCATTTGGAGCAGATGAGACCTATCCCCCTAAGCAAAATGCATCACAGCTGTCAAAAGCTCACTGCTAAAAAACAGAAGTTCCAAAGCTGTTTGTCTACTTTGGAGCTACAGCTGTAGCAAAAAGCCACATGTGATGTTGATGTGTTTGAATTAACTACTTCTTTATTATAAATCAATCAAATTTAAAAAAATAAAAAAACAACTAAGTTCCCCTCTAAGCTTTTAACCTCCTATCTGAGCTGCATATAAAATGTTGCATTCCCTCATCTCAAGCAATATTCCTTAGAGGGCACAGAAACTGAAATTTGAAATCCCTGCCAGGGTTAGTAAAAATAAATAGTGTTTCACAACTGATCTTTCAACACTGGCTCCCTCAACAATTTTGTGAAAGTCTTCCTAAAAAGACCCTGAAAATAAAGACAAAAACTGTTTTAGATATACATCAGAAAACAGAAATATATTTATTTAAACAGTAAGTCTATTTGTTTTTGTTTAAGCAGACAGCTATGCTACAACAGTATTTCCTTCTGAGGAACCAAAGAAAGGGAAGTTCAGCGGGTTCACAACAAGTTCAACGTGTTGTGCTGTGATTTCCAATGTACTCTGTTTTACCATATACATGTGGGACACAAGATGAACTTGTCTAGTTCTACCTACTTTCAAATTGCCCTTCTCCCAACTACATCCTCTAGTCTGACCCCTTGTATATCACAGACCATTAAATTTCACCCAAATGACATCACATGAAGCGCCAAGACTTCATAGGGTATTTTGCCATCTGACAGAGAACAAGGCACTGGAAGAGTAATCCCCATGAAAGACCTGGACTCCTGAAAATACCTTTCTTTTTATTTAGAATAAGCTCAAGCTTGCTGGCTTTCAGGGCACAAGACAAGCTCATGGTTTTTTTCCCCAGTGTTTTGTGAAGGAGGGACAAAAAGATTATTAAAATTTGCCTGCAAAACATACTTCTGCCTTTTTTAGTTGCTGCCTAGCTAAAGGATTAGCTAGGCTTGGTTGGGTTTTTTGTTTGTTTCAGTGTTTTTTCATTTTTAATCTAGTGAACAGGTGTTACAGTTCTAAATAAACTCATTTTATCTAAATTGTTATTTGTATAATTCAAATAAATTTCCATACAAATTGACTAAACCCAAATATCCATTACCAATATTTTTATCAAGAATCACTGAAAAATTTGGATTGCAAGGGACCTTTGGAAGTCACCTACTCCAAATCCCCACTCAAAACAGAGCAGCTTCCAAGTGAGGGCAGGGCCATATCCCAATCCATTTCTGAGCATCTCCAAAGGAGATTCTACAGCTTCTCTGTGCCACTTGTCCCAAAGTGTTCACTAACCCCATTGTTAAAAACTTTTTCCTAGTATCCAATTGGAATTTCCTTTGTTGCAGCTTATGTCTCTCGCACTTGTCTTCTGCTGCGTATCTACAAATCCATCTCCACCTTGTTTATATTTTCCCATTAGTACATATTCAAAGATCAAATCCCTTCTTAGCTTTCTCAAGACTTAACAAACCCAGATCTCTCAGCCTTTCCTTATACATTATGCGGTCCAGCTCCTTATTCATCTTGAAGACTTGCTCCAATATGTCAATGACTTTCTTTGATGATAGCCAACATGACATATAATGTGATACGCATGACAGGACATTTTACCTCAAAACATTCAAAAAAACAATATAATTTGAGAATTTTTCAATAAACAAACGCTCTCTGTACAATTTGGCAACTTCAATATTATTCTTGACGTTTAGCCCATACCAGAGTAGCTGTAAATATTTTCATGACTATTGGAAGAGACATGATCTGTCTAAACAGAAGTTACACATTAGAGAAGGTGGGTGGAGGCGATTTCTTCCCAGCAGTGTATTTCTCGATAGATATTCTACAAGTCCAAGCTATGGAGAACTATCTGGAAGAGATACCCAGTAAGAAAACTTAAGATTTGAGGGAAAAGTCAACTTGAAAACTTACCAATGCCAAATCATCTCGACTGCAGTCCAGGGCAGCAATCATCACCTGTTCATATATTATCCAAACTAGATACAAAAGAGACATTAAATGCAAATAATAGAATTTTTTTTTTAAGATAATGGAAAACACCTACAATGTAGATAAGATTAATGAATTCTGCCTGTGTATTTTTGCCCTTCTATTCCCGTGGATCACTACTGAAACGGGGACATTTTAAGAAACTGCTGGAATTAATTAAAAATGCATTTAAGCAATTTTATTGCTTTTAGTAACAAAGTACCTTTTGACATCTTGAAAGGCAAAAAAGCTCTAATTCTCTGCTCTTCCTAACATTATAGCTGCAGTCTTCTAAACAGATCCCCATTAGGACTTGCTCTCTGATCAGACCTGGAGAACAGCCATTTGGGCTAGAAAGAAAACAAATTTCCCTTAACTGCTGAAAGTCCTACAAATGTTGTCTTCTTCCTGGATTTGAACAATTTCTCTAAATCAGTAACAGATTACGTTATTTCTGTTCTAGGCCTACCGAGGTCTTGAACGTAAAGAACTTAACAGTATAGCTACACAAGTTGCAGAAAAGAGAGGTTATAGTAGAGGGAAACATGTACTGTGATTATTAGAAGTACTAAGTGTTTTGAACGTATGTAAATCCAATCAGGTGCACCCAATATTTCATAGAATTGAAACAGAAGCAAGTATCTTCCAAAATAAAAATATTAAATAAAAATAAAATATGAAATAAAAATAACAAAGGCCCTCTCATTTTTAAAAATAGTTTCTATGATATGAGTTTCCAATACTTTTTAAAGAAATTGCTATTTCTTGCTAAGTATACAAAAGAAGAGAAACAGACATTAATTTGCCTGTAACTCCTCTTCCCCACTGGAACTATTTGTAAGACATCTATTCTATTCTTATTATATAATGTATACATTTTTTCCATGAATTTAAAAATACATAGATACAGACAAAATACAGATGACATATATCCATGATATAAATTATATATTACGTTTTTTAAAAAAATTCTAAACACAAGATTAAGATACTTTTATAGTTTATGAAATTGCTCTCCCCATTCAATCAAAATTTGATACTGTAACTCTAGCACAGGTTAGTGTCAGATATTAGGTAAGAGAACACTTGTAAGAGAATCAAGTATCCAGTCCAGAGGGATGTGTTTTTCTAATCTGTACTAGGGCTTTCTTCTTCAAGGTTTTGTTTTTTTTTTTTTTTTTTAAAAAAAAAAAGAAAAAAAAAAGGCCAAAGGTCTTATTCCTCTACTTTGAAGTCCAGCTCTACAGCTTTGAACTACTGATTGTCCATAAGAAAATCCCACCTTTTCATTAAAATTATGATGTGGATAACAGTATCCCTGCCCCTTAGACTGAATATTCAATAAGTTATTTTTATTTTAAAAACACTAATAATGATAAAAATCTTTTTTTTTCCCCAGTTACACTGGATGTCTTCTGCCTGACAAGGCAAGTTACAGACACACCCAAATAATCTACCCCATTGCATTCACTATTTTCCCTTCTATAGGCATTCTGAAATTAGCCATTGTAATATCTATGTATTTTCTGAAAACGGATGAAGCAACAAGACTAACATCCACCATATACAACTCATTCACCTTCCGTGGCTACCCAAGAAAGAATTCTAGGTCTACTATAGGTGTTTGGGGTTTTTTTTGGTTGTTGTTTTTCGTTTGTTTGTTTTAAAAACTGTATACAGTTGCCATTCTGATACTACTTTAAAAAAAAAAATTTAACATAATGCAAATACGTAAATAAATTCCAGATTCTTCTGTGAATTTGCTAAGAACCTCAGGAATATTGCAGCTAATTTATCTAATGAATCCTGAATGCCAAGTTTATGAAAGAATAAAATACATATATTTGGAAAGAAGGACAAACTCAACACTGACAAGAATGGAACGACTCAGCCTGCATTACTGAGAACAATGTTTCAGAAAGGCATTGGTAAGATCTGAGAGGAGTATCAAGCTCCTCAACAATTTCTTACTAAAACACAGTTCCCAAATTACTAGCAACATGGTAAGAACAAAGTAAAATCAAGGTTAGTTCTCAAAGTTCTTCTAAAGCAGAGGGAACCTACGACAACTCTCTTGCAGGTGGGTGTATTAAGCCTACCCATGCAGTCTAAAAACAAGCATGTCCCTCACAGTTACAGCGCAAGACCCCCTCACAGTGCAGCATCTTCTTCAGTCGCTCAATCTCCAATTGCACTTCATGACTCACTGCTACGCATAGAGGTGTCTTCAACAGATGATACTTTGGGTAGATTATCCATGTATTTATACCCAAAAAAGTACAACATTTGCAGTGGCCAAGTTCTTTACAACAGAAAGAACTCCAGAACAGAATTAGAGCTCGGCGGGTGCAAGACAGAACCTGAGCAAACCACTGATATAAAACAAATCCTATCCACAGAATGCCAAACCCAATACTGAAAGATTCCTCCACCTGACAAGAAAGGGAGGCAAAGTGCCTTTCTGAAATGACTATGTGGATTTTAATTCCTGGAATACTGTATGAAGTTAGGTATTTGAAACTAAAGTTAACTTACTAAACTAACTGAACAAAGTTAATCTGATGGAATATCGTAACTTTTATTAGTAAATACAATGCACTAATGTGGCTGCTAAAATCCACTTTTGACTATATAACAGCAATTAATAAAATGAAAGAACTACAAGAGAAATGTATTAAAGAATGTCTGTGTTAAATTACCTGAATTATAAAAAAGGGAAAAAGAAGAAAGAAGAATGAGCATTAAAATAAAAACCTGTGTGAGATTAATATGCAAACCTATACAATCTTGACAGCATTTTGTTATACTGTTTTATTTTACGCTGATTAAAGAGTGCTATTGTATTGTGATATGCTTCTGAACAATTCTCCTTCAGTATGAAACGTCATATCCAAGCTTCTGTTCTCTGAAATTAGTATAAGGTAGTTAAAATCCCCTGAAAATAATAATCTCACGAATAGTGGAAACTTAGACTTACCTTCAACTATAATACCACAAATGTAACGTTATAATAAAAACAGCCTTAATATTAATTCCAGCAGTATGCATGACCTGATTAAGGAATAGCTTTCTCAGTTACAAAAAGACACTTTTCTCTTTTTGCCGCAGTGTTGAAGAACAGAAAATCAGTCAAATGACAGCTAGATAACAGTTTCTCACTAAGTTTTCACATAATAGTCTAACTACTAATCTAGCAAACTAACAGTTCTAGTAAGTAATTTTTCCATCTGTTTTCACTGCAGCCCATATTTGGGAAAGAAATTAAATCTAGGAATTCTGGCAGCCTATTAGACTAAGAAAGTAACATATATTTCATCAACATCAGCAGATACAGAAAGGCAACACAGAAGTACAAAATAAAGGCTGAAAAGAGAAAACAAAATCAGATAACGGAAGTTTTAAAAACAACGATTGTTTACTTACTGTCATCTCCAAGTTTAGATGCATATTCATTAATTAACTCTTCTCCAACATCCACTATCTGTTCACTGTTTCGGTAGTTTTCTTCCCTCCATTTCCTCATTTTATCACGCATATCTGGGGGCAAGGGGTAGAAAAAAAATAAAAAGAAAATATTGAGATTTCCAGATAGTAATGGAATTTGAATTTTATTTCTGGAAAATATGCATATGAAGAATGGGTTTAGAGAGCAATAGATCTAAAAAAGTGACTTCTACTAATATTAGAAAACTACTAGAGAACAGATAGGTGTATCAGACCTCTGAAACCGTACCACATAAACCGTGCTCATGCTCTAATACTATCGATTCAACTTTTAAGTTTGCAGTCTCTCAGGTTAGTAACATATGCAGTAAAAAAACCTTATACCTAGTTATCCAATAAATAATAAACTTAATGGACATTACCCATGGTTAGGAAAAATCAGCTACAAGAGATTTCTCCCAAGTAGTTTCACACATTTACAAACAGTAGTAAAATTGCATTTCTGCTCCAGGTGAATAAATTTTCACTTGAAGTATTAGAAAAACTATGAGAACTCAATCACTGCTGACGTTTATCAGTGTAAGCAAAATGCTGCGAACTTCCACTCTAAAAAGAATCTACACACTCCTACGGAAAGGAGCCTCAAAAAAGGCAGACATGGACGGATGTGAAGGCTTTCTACACCAGGAAAGTGCCCAAAAGTATAAAAATTATCATTGTTTATCTAGGTAAGATAGAAAAGACGGTTTATTTTAGCATTAGGATTTCTGTTTCAAGAGTACATTTAGTATGAATCAGATCTCCAAGAGAGCAGGCATACTCAGGAAGTCAGCTATCTAGCACTACCTAACTTAGGTTTTATTTATCCTCTGGATCAGGAAATTGCTAAGAATATGGTTTTATATATACATATACATTTACATCCATGTAGATATTCCATATACAAGAACAAATTTTGAGCAAACTTACGGAAAATAGTTTTCATTAATAGATAGTGACTTTACTAATATGAAGGTACCACGACAACTGTTGCCAGTATTTTTTTTTTAACTTTACAACAGCTGGAAAAACAAACACAACGATAGATCTAAACACTGTCAGTTTTTCTTGCACTTCAAAATGCATAGTTAACATAACTGACAGTAGAAATTAAGCACTGAACTTTCTTCCATCTACCTGAAGTGATCTCGGATCGCTCATAAGACTGTTATTGTGCTACATTTTGTATTTTGAAATTCAACCAAAACCACCACAGGGTTACATTTCATATGCATGGGTAAAGTTAAATGGTTCTAGACACATGATGGTCCCTGGAAATTCAAAGTTAGACAGCAAGAATGTGAGAGAACACAAACATTCACAAAAGCTGACAAGCTAAACCCATAAAAATAAATAAGCTGTCTGATTCCTACCTACTCATTTACTTGGAAATTATCAATGCCTCCATTCCAGTGTAATTCCAAATGGAACAGTGTCTGAATTATGTATAACAGAACGCACATCTACCATTCATCACCCAAGTACAGCATTTACAGTGGTGGAAAAAAACTGCAGGACAGAGAATAATATATCAGCTGATGACCGAAAAACAAAGTAAAAATAAATGTTCTCATTCATGTGAATCCATCGAAAGGCTCATTAGTTTTAGAAATACTGAATTTTAAGTAAAAGGTAGAAGAAGAAAATGCTAAAAACTGCAGTAAAACTTAGGCAAAACCTTGTTGTCAAATTTAATGAACTTTTTACTATGAAAGCTATCAAAAGAGTCAGCCAATAATAATTTAAGTCTTGGAGGCAAATCTACATACAGCACATAACACAATGTTGGGCAGCAGCAGTTGGGGATTTTAGAAAAAAAAATTGTTAAAGAAATGTCTAGTTTTAATTACAATCACTCCTGTCACGTATATAGGCTGGTCCAGAGCAATTGATATGTTTGTTTTAGTCTTAGGTTCTCTTAAATTAGCCAGCTTTGCACATACAAATCAAAACATTACATGTTCAAAGGAGCAGACGCACTTGCCACAATGTTTGCTGTTCCCTAAAAACATGTGAACAGTCTACAGGAAGCCAAAAGAAATAACCTGTGTTTTATTTTTGTGTCTGTTAGGGCATCAGTTAATTTGGCCTGAGCAACCAGATATGAAGTAATCCTCTTATAATTACTTATACTTTGATTGTTTATTTGGATCATAGTTTTCAAGTCCTCGATATCTAAAAGCACCTGATGAAATGAAGGAAGTTATCCCTACTAGTAGAGACATACATTGCATACTCCAAAATGTTACCTTGACATATAACAACTGCTATCACCGGCAGTCATGCAGGGACCCCATAACCATATTTTTAGAGCTCATTTTTATATTGTTCTTCTGTTACAGCCACCAAATCTTCCACCACACCTCAGGTCCACCCACTCTCATCTTACAAAATATGAATCAAATCAAAAAACCCACAAATCCACCAATTCAACAAGCTTACCTAAACGCACCAGGAGTGTAATGGCCTGGCGAGTGCTCTCTGCAGGTCTCCAGACCCCCATCCTTACCCAGATGCCTGACCGGTACTTTGCAGGTGCAGGCAGAGGCAAAGGCAAAGGCAAAGGCAGCTCAGCTGGGCACTGTGGGTGCTGCCTTTAACGTCACAACTCAGCTTTCAAAGTGGCCTCCACTAAAACCCCAGCATCTCACCTTTGCCTGCTGTAATCCCATAAATTCATATATAAAATCCAGAGTAAACTGATCTGTCCCCTTGACGACAACTAAAAATTAGGAATACCTAAAAACAAGCAAACACAGCACGGAACAGAACAAAAAGAGCACACCAACATTTAATTGCACACAGATTGTGATAGAGATAAAACGTTAAACTGTTTTCTATTTCCTGGAGTCTTTCCATACAAAGTAAATGCGAAATCAGTTTCTAAGTCATAGAAAGGAACCAATTTTGTCATCTAAAGTGGACTCTAATGACTAGAAACACTAAAGATCAAAGTACTCACTTTTAAAATTCATTTGGGATTTTCTTTGTTATATATGCTGTTCCCCGATACATACATTTGCAAGAAAATGGCCTCACATATACAGACTCTTAAATTTCATCTTATTAAGCATTTTATGATATTTTCAAAAATTACAAAGAATTCCTTCAAAAAAGTCTCACGTGAACATGTAACAAAAACTCATAGTATGCCACTACTTAAGCAGCGCAATTTTTAATATAGAAAATAGCAATACTAATTTAATGATCCTGAAAACTTAAGTAATTTAAGCAACAGTCATCATGAGCTATTCAAAATCTTCCAAAATATTCTTTTCACTTGTTTTCAATTTATATTAAAAGAAATCTACTTTTGAGAACATGCCATCCCTTTCTCTTTTTGGTTTTGATGTCCAGTGAAGAAGAATTATTGACTGGAACAAGAATTGCCATGACAGCATTGAAAGATCTCCAGAAAGCCTGTCTATCACTAGCCAGAAGTCACTGCTTCATTTTAGCTGCGTTTGAGATTTTAACACTATTATGTGCAAGATAGACAAAGACAAAAAAAATTAGTTCTTGACTATCATGACTACTTCTTATTTGCAAACCACGCTAATCCTGCACACGCAAGCTAACTTGTGTGCTACAAAACCTGCTCCTAAAATGAAGTTATACAGGTGTATTTTTCTTTTTTATTTTCTTAAATATTTCCACTCAAGGGACAAATTAATCTTTAATGTGTCACTGAAACCATGTTAAACATTTACGAACAGTCTCCATAAAGTTCTACAAGGCTTAAGAGGCTCCTGTAAGAGGCTCCACAACACTAATTACAATTGATGTGCTAAACTACTACATCATGCCTCTTTGCCAGACTTGCAATTCTTGGTTCCCTGTCACTCCACGTAGTTTCTAATTCTTGTGAATATGAAGGAAGCAGGAAACAGAATGCCATTTTCTACAGGATAATTAGCAACAGTGGCAAAAAAGAAGAGCAACATATCACCTTAGTCTCAAATAAGTAAGCTGTAAAATATATAATGTATGTCCACATATAAGCATTTATTTTAATACAATAGCACCCTGAAGCCACGTTTGGATCATCTAAGTCCACTGATCAAGATCCTAAAGTTAAATGAGAGGTTTCCTGCTCCACAAGTTTAAAAATACACTTTAAAACTCAAGACACAGCAGCAGACGAAGTAAAGAAAGAAAAAATAAAGACAACATCTCCAACAATGGAAATCAGAGTTATTTTCAGTTATCTTTCCTAACCACCTGTGCAATGCATTTACCTAACGTACAACTTAATCATTGGTGAACTCCCACCTTTGTCCCAAAGAACCTGAGTGAAAAGTGAAGCAAGGTACAAACTGTATTTCATCTTCCTCATGTTATTCTTTTTCCTTAACCTCCAACCACAGTTTCATCTTTGAGCAATATGTAAGTAAAAAGCATCTTGTTTAGAAAGGACTGAGTATATAAAGGACATTTTCCAGATTAATACCAACCATATACCTGGTTGCATAGAAATTAAGCGTTTTAAACAAATTCAAGATGAGCTACATTCAATTCCTCGAGCTGTGTTCAAGTTCTTTGCTAGGGACTAGGTCACAACGCTGCTGGGATCACCCCACTCATGAAAAGCCTCATTGCACAGGATTTGTTAAAGTACACATGGAGTAGAGAGAAGAGCCTTCGCAGAAAGCTCTTCATTCCTACTTTACTTTGCATCTCTTAAAATAGAGGAAAAAACATGTAATTTTTCAAATGTGTGCTTCTAAAGTGCAGACAGATGCTTGTACCAATGCAGATCTTCAAGGTTTTCCCCCACAATCCAAGTTTTTCATTTGGACGTAAACTGGAAGATATCAGCTTAGAAGTTGATATGACAAAACTCCTCAGCTACTCCTCAAAAATTTCCTGTTCAGCATACCCACATGCAAAACCATGCACCTAGCACAAATGTCAACCAAAACTCTTGGATATATGGAGGTTATTTCCAAGTGTAGGATGCTCACCTCAGTATGAATTAGCCAAGTCCAAAAGCAGTAAGCTTGAGCATCCTATACCTGACCTTTACATTAGAGCATAAAGACACCAACGCTGCAATACTCTCAGCCAAAACAATCTAGGGCTAAATGTACAGAAACATACCCACAGTGCATGTTACCTCTCCCGTGAAAAATCTCATTTCTCTTTCCAATCACTGACATCTGAGAACAACAGAAGGAAAAAACACCCTAAATCTCTGGGTTTTGTAACAATTTCTGTTCAAGCAAAATAAAAACTAGAAAATTTGTTACACAAGCTGTTTTTAGAGCAACTTTTGGGAAAGCCTAACAATAACACTAGTAATGCTCCATTCAACTTCCTTTCCCGTATAGTGGCCTGCCTGCTCCCTATGCAAGCTGAGCTGCACAACTGCTATACCTTCTCACAAGAAATACAAAAGAACAGGCAACTGATCTTTTCCCAAAGTGCTAAATTAGTCTAACGACACCAAATATCAGAGCAAAACTACCTATAAACCAACCACCAGACACGCTGGCAAGAAAGCCCTCTTCTTCATCCTTAGTCACTCAGTTACAGCGCTATTTTCTTCAATACCAGCTAAAATATTTTCTGAGATTAATGCAATTTGAGCTGAAAACGGAGTATTTCAAATTCCATTTTGTTTTGGAGTCCTCTAGAAGAAGATGCACAAAAGACAGCATGGGCACTATTTTTAATAGGCAAGTTACTAGCATCTGCTAAAATACATCCCCTGCAATGTTCCTCCTCTTATCCCGATACTACAAAACCAAACAAACCAATAATCTATGCTCAGGCAATTACTCTACTGCTCAATTATCTCTTCACAGATTAGCAGTAAATAAATAAAAAACCAGAGATCACACAGCTTCTCTCCACATTATCTTCTCTACAGTACAATGTTTGCAATGCATTGGACCACCTAGCCAAAATTAAGCAGAAGCATTGATTTATTCTTGACAGGAGAATGTAATGGGCTCAAGTACTGTATGAACTCACATTTGAACACGTACTGCTTATGAGAGAAGAACCATTCAGAATGTCAGGTAAACCTCAAAAACTATTGCTATAAAAAAAATAAATGATCATTATGATCAGACAGATATGAAAGCTACAAAGACCTGGGGAGCAGGATTTTCAAAAACTTTTATATCGCTTCTGGGAGTTCCTCCACAAACGCTTTTCATCAAGTTTTAGGAAAACATCAGGTAATTTTCAGGGGTTCCAAAAGTTGAACTGAGACACAAACCGCTGACCCAGCCAAGAGGCCATTTTTTCCCGTAAGCGCTGTATTGGTGTTCCGGGGGAGCTGGGAAGCAGGGGGAAGAACGCCAGGCGCTGTCCCCCGGGGACACTGGGGGCCGTCCCCACAAAGCGGAGGCGGCGGCTGGAGGGCCCCCGCCTGTACCGAGGCCTGGGGAGAGCACCCCGCAGGGAAGCTCACCCGGCCGCACACCGGGGACTGACGCGGGTCCCCTCTGCTCTCCGGGCGGTAACAAGCCGGCGGGAGGGCTGGAGGAGCGCGGCCGCCCTCCGAGGGGGTAACCACGGGGCGCCAACTCTGCTTCTCGGGCAACGCCGCCCCGCTTGTGTCGGCCACCCACAGCTCGAGGAGCCCGGCCGCTGCCAGAACGGCCGGCCCCTCGCCCTAACCTCCTGTGCCGCCCCCCGGCCCCGCCTGGGTACCGCCCGGGGGTCGCTCAGCCCGGGCCCGGCCGGGAGGCCGCCGGCTGGCCGCGGCGTTACCTTCCCAAGTCACGTCGTACATCTCCGACACCTTCGCCATCTTGGGCCGCCCGCGTGACGCGCCGCCGTGACGGTCCCGGCCGTCATTGGCGGGGAGGGCGGGCGGCGTCCCCCGGCGGGGCCGGCCCGACGCAGCGGCCCGGCGCGGCGCGGGTCCGCCTGACGCCGGGTCCGCCTGACGCCCGGCCCGCCCGCGCAATGCCGCCGGGGCCGCCGGGGGGCTCCCGCCGCCCCCTCCCCGGCAGGCGAGGCCCGCAGGAGACGGCCTAAACCCGCTGGACGCGAGTCCCCGAAGAACTGGGCTAGCAGGGACGGAGAGTTAAAGAGCTGGCACTTGTCCCGTCGTGGGTTTGGGGTTTTTAACCTGTGTTTGCTTTGGGAGCGCGGTGACCAGGGGAGACGTGTGATCGCCTCTCCCGTGGCACCCTGGCCCTGAGCTGCCCGCGGCCGCAGAGGCCTGGCTTAGCTGAATTAAAGCGCAGAGTCGCTGCTGGGTTAGCCTGAACCGGAGATGGCACTAAGGGCTGCGCATCGGTTTCTCTTATTTTATAATCCGCATAAACTTTCCACGTCCAGTTTGCATGGCGCAAAGTTTTACACCTTGAGTACACGCTGCATGAGGAGGCCTCCGCTTTGGTTTCTTTTCAGCTTGTGACCTGCCAGCGTGTCTCGTGCCCCCCGGATCCTTCTGGAGATGAGGATGAACCATCAAGGATGAACCATCCGTTTCTCCGCGTTTGCTCCAGCCACCCCGTGTGCAGCGAACCACCACAGCGACAGATTTCTGGCGATGAGTCGGAGAAGCCCTGAGGGGCCATACAGCCAGGAGTGGGGCCAGGGGCCCGCCCGCGGGCCGTGCCCACCTCTCTCTCCTCTCCAGCGTTTATTTTCCAACACTGGCTTCTGCTGACCACCAGTCACAGAGATGAAGGATTTCTTAGTAAAGAAGGCTCCCCGTTTCAATACTGTGTAGTTGTTAAAAAATAAATGTATCTTGGCTGAAGATGTTCAAAAAATGGCAATGGATTTTTAACTTCATGTATGCTAAAGGAACTGGTTTCCAGAAAATATCACCAGAAACTTACTTGTCTGACATTCAACTCTGACAAGGTCTCTTCTGGGAAGTGCCTCAGACTCCATACTCAAAATTAATACCCTAGCTCCATCAACAAATGTACCCTAGTATCAATAAAACTGTTCCTGTATTTATTGTGTTGCTTCCTCTGAACTAGAATAAACTACTAATTCTTAATACAATCTACAGTGTAATTACATGTAATGACTTCGACAGCTAAAAGGCCTCAACTGGAATTCAAATGGTGGTCTAGAAAGACACTGTATGCCTAATTTTTTTTCCCTCGAAAACGGTTTTTGATCTTCCAAGTCACTGAATTGTTTAGACCTTGTATAGCACTTCCAGCTAATTTTACAATGCCAGTGTCTGTATTTAGACACTTCAAAAACATTTACGTATTTATTCTCGTAGTATTCCTATGGGTAGGGAACCATTACTCCTGTCTCACAGGTACAGGAATGATTGCAGAATGGTTACGTGCCAGATCCATAAAGGACTGAGCACACACCTGCTCTGCACATTACAGGATAACACTGAAATAGCTGAGGTAAAGTGAGAAATTAGCTTGGAGAGTTTGGTGCTGCTGGATTGCTGAGCTAGCTGTAATGCCCAATGTGGGACGCAGACAGAACTTTAAATCCAAAATTTTGACCCTTTTAAAAGCCCTGTCAGCTGCCACTTAATGCTGAAGGAAGTGAAATTTGAGAAAAGTGTGTTTGAGGTGTTTGGGAGGGGTTTGGGCTTTCAGTTCCCCAGAGGTCTAACTCTGTGCTTCTGCACCTGCCCACAACTTTCTGTCTCAGCAGGAGGCAGGAGACGGTACCTCACAGGCCGGTCCAGTTACTGTTCTCAGCGATAATTCTGATCTCTCTGCTAGCTAGATTTAGACAGCTCCCCGGTTGTGTTGGATTGCTTCCTAAGACATGCAGCCCTCCACCTGCACTGTAAGAGGAGATTGGATCCTGAAGTTATGCACTGTAAGTGTTGCCTGCTGCCTTTTTTGGATGTAGTCTTAAGCGACTTGCCTAAAATCACATACACCGCTTTCTGCCGAGCTCGAAACTGACCCTTCCACTGCATTCCTCTGCTCTTACCGTGGAACGGAAAACCATCCATGCTCACCAAGAGCTGGGAATTATTGTTACAATATCCCATTATGCCAGATACTGTTATATTTGGAAACAGAAATGGTTTTGGTATTAAGCTTTTTCTTCTTGGAAACTAAAACAGTGGTTTTGAAAGCTGTTTTCTAATACCAAGGAGCTCCATCACTTAATTCAGAGTTGAAAGTGTTTTGCTAATAAAGCTTAAAATGCTCTAAAAAGGCAAGTGTCATATCACTTTTCTGGATCCGTCATGTTTTGCTCTTGTGCCACTTCTGCAGGAATCAGCCAGAAAGGTAGTGATCCAAATCTCACATAATAATGGTAAATGCAAGCTGTTTTGAGAGGACTATTTAAAAATACAGACAACTCACTATAAGCTTTTTGTAGGTATCACAGCTAGTTTTACATATTACCAAATGAAAATGAAAAAGAAAAAAAATTAACAAATATCCTTTTTCGCTCGGTTTCCTGTTAAAAGACCTTTCTCTTTTATTATGAAACCCATCAGTCAGTTCAATAATAATTAATTCAGAATTACGGTTCAGAGAAGTGATGCTTACCAAGGAAGAAGAACATAATAATGCTTGCCAATGTGATGCCCATCTACAAGAAGGGCCGGAAGGAGGATCCGGGGAACTACAGGCCGGTCAGCCTGACCTCAGTGCCGGGGAAGATCATGGAGCGGTTCGTTTTGAGGGCGCTCACGAGCCATGTGCGGGACAACCAGGGGATGAGGCCCAGCCAGCACGGGTTCATGGAAGGCAGGTCCTGCTTGACCAACCTGATCTCCTTCTATGACCAGGTGACCCGCCTCGTGGATGAGGGAAAGGCTGTGGATGTGGTCTACCTGGACTTCAGTAAAGCCTTTGACACTGTCTCCCACAGCATTCTCCTAGAGAAGCTGGTGGCTCACAGCTTAGACAGGTGCACTCTTCGCTGGGTAAAAAACTGGCTGGACGGCCGAGCCCAGAGAGTTGTGGTGAATGGAGTTAAATCCAGTTGGCGGCCGGTCACGAGCGGTGTTCCCCAGGGCTCAGTACTGGGGCCGGTCCTGTTCAATATCTTTATCAATGATCTGGATGAGGGGATCGAGTGCTCCCTCAGTAAGTTTGCAGACGACACCAAGCTGGGCGGGAGTGTTGATCTGCTGGAGGGTAGGAAGGCTCTGCAGAGGGACCTGGACAGGCTGGATCAATGGGCCGAGGCCAACTGTATGAGGTTCAACAAGGCCAAGTGCCGGGTCCTGCACTTCGGCCACAACAACCCCAGGCAACGCTACAGGCTTGGGGAAGAGTGGCTGGAAAGCTGCCCAGAGGAAAAGGACCTGGGGGTGCTGATTGACAGCCAGCTGAACATGAGCCGGCAGTGTGCCCAGGTGGCCAAGAAGGCCAACGGCATCCTGGCCTGTATCAGAAATAGTGTGGCCAGCAGGAGTAGGGAGGTGATCGTGCCCCTGTACTCGGCACTGGTGAGGCCGCACCTCGAATCCTGTGTTCAGCTTTGGGCCCCTCACTACAAGAAGGACATGGAGGTGCTGGAGCGCGTCCAGAGGAGGGCAATGAAGCTGGTGAAGGGCCTGGAGCACAAGTCTTATGAGGAGCGGCTGAGGGAACTGGGACTGTTTAGTCTGGAGAAGAGGAGGCTGAGGGGAGACTTCATCGCGCTCTACAACTACCTGAAAGGAGGTTGTAGCAAGGTGGGGGTTGGTCTCTTCCGCCAAGTAACAAGCGATAGGATGAGAGGAAATGGCCTCAAGTTGCACCAAGGGAGGTTTAGATTGGACATTAGGAGAAATTTCTTTACTGAAAGAGTGGTCAGGCCTTGGAACGGGCTGCCCAGGGAAGTGGTGGAGTCACCATCCCTGGAGGTATTTAAAAGACGTGTAGATGAGGTTTTGAGGGTGCTCACGAGCCATGTCCGGGACAACCAGGGGATCAGGCCCAGCCAGCACGGGTTCATGGAAGGCAGGTCCTGCTTGACCAACCTGATCTCCTTCTATGACCAGGTGACCCGCCTAGTGGATGAGGGAAAGGCAGTGGATGTGGTCTACTTGGACTTCAGTAAAGCCTTTAGCACTGTCTCCCACAGCATTCTCCTAGAGAAGCTGGCGGCTCACGGCCTAGACAGGTGCACTCTTCGCTGGGTAAAAAACTGGCTGGACGGCCGAGCCCAGAGAGTTGTGGTGAACGGAGTTAAATCCAGTTGGCGGCCGGTCACGAGCGGTGTTCCCCAGGGCTCAGTACTGGGGCCAGTCCTGTTCAATATCTTCATCAATGATCTGGACGAGGGGATGAGTGCTCCCTCAGTAAGTTTGCAGACGACACCAAGTTGTGAGGGAGTGTTGATCTGCTGGAGGGTAGGAAGGCTCTGCAGAGGGACCTGGACAGGCTGGATCGATGGGCCGAGGCCAACTGTATGAGATTCAACAAGGCCAAGTTGTTGAACTTGGGTTCAACAACGGGTCCTGCACTTCGGCCACAACAACCCCAGGCAACGCTACAGGCTTGGGGAAGAGTGGCTGGAAAGCTGCCCAGAGGAAAAGGACCTGGGGACACTGGTTGACAGCCGGCTGAACATGAGCCGGCAGTGTGCTCAGGTGGCCAAGAAGGCCAACGGCATCCTGGCCTGTATCAGAAATAGTGTGGCCAGCAGGAGTAGGGAGGTGATCGTGCCCCTGTACTCGGCACTGGTGAGGCCGCACCTCGAATATTGTGTTCAGTTTTGGGCCCCTCACTACAAGAAGGACATGGAGGTGCTGGAGTGTGTCCAGAGGAGGGCAACGAAGCTGGTGAAGGGCCTGGAGCACAAGCCTTATGAGGAGCGGCTGAGGGAACTGGGGTTGTTTAGCCTGGAGAAGAGGAGGCTGAGGGGAGACCTCATCGCGCTCTACAACTACCTGAAAGGAGGTTGTAGTGAGGTGGGTGTTGGTCTCTTCTGCCAAGTAACTAGCGATAGGACAAGAGGAAATGGCCTCAAGTTGCGCCAAGGGAGGTTTAGATTGAACATTAGGAGAAATTTCTTTACTGAAAGAGTGGTCAGGCCTTGGAACAGGCTGCCCAGGGAAGTGGTGGAGTCACCATCCCTGGAGGTATTTAAAAGACGTGTAGATGAGGCCCTTAGGGACATGGTGTAGTGGGCATGGTGGTGTTGGGTTGACGGTTGGACACGATGATCTTAGAGGTCTTTTCCAACCTGTATGATTCTATGATTCTATGAGGCGCTTAGGGACATGGTGTAGTGGACATGGTGGTGTTGGGTTGACAGTTGGACTCGATGATCTTAAAGGTCTTTTCCAACCTTAATGATTCTATGATTCTATGATTCTATTTACAGCTTACCAACACAGCAAAGCATGGAAGTCTGTCTCCTGTACATGAGATGTGGGGCATGTAGAGATATTTGGGCTCATCACCTAATAGGATCTAGAACCTATTTTAGTTCAGTAATGTTGGGGTTAGTTTAGTAATGTAACAATGGTGGCATCCTTCAGGTGGGTAGGAGATAGGAGAAAACAACTCCAGAACAGTCGTGGCACAAGGAATGACGTACGCGTGTAGGTTCTGTGTACGCTGTGAATGAATAAAGTGCTAATTTGTCTCTGTGTGAACCAAATGGTTCATTTGCTTGTTAAGACGCACTTTCCCACTGTGCAAGAGTATGGACAAACTTCATTTTATGTATGGAGCGTTTACAGGTACTACTAACTTCTGTAGCAATGGTAAAGATCAGTCCCAGAAGATAAATTAGTGGATGAAAAATACAGGAAATTCAAGAAATTTGAATCATGTGACTTAAGGACTCTGTGCTTTAATGTAGCTGCCTTTGAGCCTGATCCTACTCGGCATTCATTTATTAACATTGGAACTTTAGATATTTTTTTACATCAAGTTTAAAATTCCTAACATGAAAGAAAAATAGGTAAGAAAATAAATGAATAAATTTGCTTTAGGGGATTACTATGAGAAGTAATATAGAGAGGAGAACATCTTAACATGTTTTCAATTTTATCCCAGCATCACCACAAATAAGAAACACCAAGTAAAAATTTTGTAACTCATCTTGAAAAATTTGGAGGTTTTTTCCTTAACATTTTTACTAGCACAAACTATTATATATTGGAACATATGTAGCAAAGCAGTAACATTTTGAATTTGTAATTCAGCATTAGTATTTACAGTCAATTTAAAATCAATTCCCACTTTCTGACTACCAGACCAAAGGACAAGAGGAGACCATAGCTGGAGGAGCTTTTTATCCTTAAGCCATAAATCTTCCTGGCTATTGACACTCACAAATGGAGAACATGCCAGAATTACATCATTCAGCGTGCCGTGAAAAAAGGCAAAGAGGAGACACTTTCGGAAAGCTGGGGAAAACAAGAAATATAAATCAACTTGATGAATTGACAACATTAACAATCCTTAAGCAAGTCGAACAGCACTTCCTCTACAGCTTGATACTCTAAACTGTATCCTGAGAGCCTCCCGAGATTGATTTTAAAATGGCAGCGAAGTGAAAAAACACCACAGATCCAAGTTTCTGAGTTCATATGATAAGGTAATATGTGCTTCATTTTTAGCATTTACCAGCTGAGTATATACAAGCTTGAAACTGCTGTCTCAAAGACAGCATGCTTAATTAAGAATTTTTGTAAAGTCTTAAGTACATCCTGTGGGTGTTAATTAAATGTAAGAATCCATTAATAGCAATATGTTGCAGAAGCTTAAATTTGGTGTTGGAAGCTGTTATTTCCTATTGCTGAAGTGAGCAAATTTGCAGTAAGGCGTAGCCTCGGCCGGGGCAGGTGGGGAGCTGGGGCGGGGGCGCCAGGCTGGGCCTGCTCTTCCTCCTGCTGGAGGCCAGGGACGGGGCTAGCCCGGCTGGGAGGTGGGCACCGTCAGGCCCTGCCGCCCCGGTCCTCCTTGACAGCGGTGCTGGCGCGGGGGGAGCAATGCGTGCAAATTGCCGGCTGAGCTAATGCCACGGTTTTCATCTGATTTCTCTTCGGCTCCCCGGGCAGCGTGGATGCGGTGCGCTCCTTAAGCAGGCCCGCAGGGCTGGGCAGTCCTGTGCTTGCTCGCAGCAAGCAGCAATACCCCTCTGAGGGCAGGGCGGAAGAAATAAATGTCTGGCTGTCCTGGTTTCGGCTGGGGTAGAGTTAATTTTCTTCCTAGTAGCTAGTATAGTGCTGTCTTTTGGATTTGTGTTGGAAACAGTGTTGATAACACAGGGATGTTTTCGTTACTGCTGAGCAGTGCTGACACAGAGTCAAGGCCTGTCCTGCTCCTCACCCCACCCCACCAGCGAGTAGGCTGGGGGGGCACAAGGAGTTGGGAGGGGAGATGGCTGGACAGCTGACCCCAACTGACCAAAGGGGCATTCCACACCATATGACGTCATGCTCAGCACATAAACCCCTGGCCGGGAAAAGCTGGCCGGGGGTCTGCTGCTTGGGAACTGGCTGGGCTTGGTCAGCAGGTGGTGAGCAATTGCATTGTGCATCGCTTGTTTGATATATTCTTTTATCGTTATTATTCTTTTCCCTTTCTTTTCTGTCCTATTAAATTGTCTTTATCTCAACCCATGAGTTTTACCTTTTTTTTTTTCCAGTTCTCTCCCCCATCCCACTGCGGGGGAGTGAGCAAGCGGCTGTGTGGTGTTTCGCTGCCTGCCGGGTTAAACCACAACACTTGCCCAGGTGCCTGCCAGGGCGAGTACTTCTCTCTTGCACAAGAAACGAGGACGAGAAGCGGCGGGACCGGAGAGAGCCCCTCTCCTGGGGCAGCAGACGTGCCAGCGCTCCCGAGCCATCGGCTGTAGGGGAAGTGGAAGGGGAAGAGCCAGAGGGAGGGCTCGGGGCCGGGAGTCTGCAGCTGAGCAGGTCCCATGGACTTGCCTCAAGGGTGGTGGGGGCCACCGCAGGCAGCTGAATGCCTGTAGGCCTGCAGCCGAGAGGGGTCGGATGTTCCCTCCTGCACTCACCTCTCCAGCTCCCAGCCCGGTTACTCATCTCCTCATAGCTGCAGTACTGTGTCATATACATTTGGGGTCTTTTTTGACTGACTTGAAATAAATTGTACTGAAGTTAAGGGAATTACAGCGTTCTCCCCGGGCTGAAGTCTGCTCTCCGAATGTTTTTTTAACGCCCTCCTGACATCCTGACCATTTAAAAATCTTCTTATTTCTGAGCCTCGTGTCTGTCTCTCAAAGAATTCTCCTGTGCTTTCCCCAATCCTTATTTATTAACTTTATTCCTTTTTCCGAGTTCTCTCTTTGTGTTCAGCTACATCTCATTATTTTTGCGATGTTTCTGAGATGATTTTGTCAGGACAATCACTAGACTTGGAGGAGAAATCATCTCTTTCTAGGGCAGCATGTTTTATTCATGGATACAGTGGCTTGTGTTTCTCCCTTAAAAAGAAAGGTAAACTAGTGGAAACAGGGACTGGTTATCATACCTGCCAAGGCAAAATGATGGTGGCAGCTTGTCGGTGGTAGCTAATCCATTCTTGCTTCAGCAGACACAGAAATTACTTCCATGCTGTTCCTTGAGCAAGGTGTCTCCTCATACTGAGGAAAATAAGAAGTGTCTGTGTACGTGTTTCTCTTCTCAGTATTAGAGATGAGAAAATCAAAATACAGGGAGCTGACGTAACTTACCTAAACTCCTAAAGGAAAACAAAGGACTTACCCCCCATTCATGCACAATCTAATTGTCCAGTTTGAAAGTCCTTATTCTTGGTTTTAACCGAATCACTATTCAGTATTCACACACATTTGTTTTATGCGCTGCTCACCAGGTAACTGCCAGGTGCCGCTGCAATTAAGGTAGGTTTGTGAGGTGTCAAACTTCAATATTAATTTTTCTAAGTATTCCAGCCCTTCTCCTGCCTTGACTTCTTGGAAGCTTAGTGCAATATATACCTTGTTATTTGTCATTTAACCCCTCATTTTCCTTACAAACTGTTCCAGGCTGCTTGGTTTCCACACGGCCAACTAGCTGCTGTTTTACCAGTCCAACCAATTGCTCTCACACTCCAAGTCGCTGGTTAGAAAAGTAGAGTCTGTATCTAAAGGACGGAGCATGTCAGGTGGAGCTATAGTGAACACCATCATTGCAGTAGTAACGCACATCAGTATTGGCAGCAGCCTCCTCAGCTGCATTTTTACTCTACCAGAGCCATGAGCACACCAAACATATAAAACAGCTAAATTAGGGATCAAAAGAAATTCATTAAAGGGCCAAGAATGCCTTGGCTACATACCGTGCTACAAAAACCTGAATTAGATACTTGCTGGTTCTTCGAACACTAATCTACTGATTGTTTCATCCAGTTCTTCTTCAGCCTGGGGCTTCTTTTTGGAGGCAGAAGCAGACTGTAGAAAAGCAGTGGTAGAACATGGGTACTGCAATAGCAGGCATCCCTCAGCAAGGGCAGAACAATGTGCTCTTGTCCTGGTTTTGGCTGGGATAGAGTTAATTTTCTTCCTAGTAGCTGGTATAGTGCTGTGTTTTGGATTCAGTATGAGAATAATGTTGATAACACACGGATGTTTTAGTTGTTGCTAAGTAGTGCTTACACTCGTCAAGGACTTCTCAGCTTCCCATGCTCTGCCAGGTGCACAAGAAGCTGGGAGGGAGCATAACTAGGACAGCTGACCCAACTGGCCAATGGGGTATTCCATACCATATGACGTCATGCTCAGTATATAAACTAGGAGGCGTGGTCCGGGAAGTAGCGATTGCTGCTCGGGGACTGGCTGGGCACCAGTCGCGGGTGGTGAGCAATTGCATTGTGCATCACTCATTTTGTATATTCTATCATCATTATTATTATCATTATTTTCCCTTCCTTTTCTATTCTATTAAACTGTCTTTATCTCAACCCACAAATTTTACTTTTTTTTCTGATTCTCTCCCCCATCTCACTGCAGGGGGGGAGGGAGGGAGGGAGCAGCTGTGTGATGTTTGGCTGCCTGCCGGGTTAAACCACAACAGCTCTGAACTTGCCCCATGAGATGGCCTGGGGAGGTTCTCTGCAGATGGTTTTGGTAGTGCAGCCTCAGCTGCACCCCAAGTTACCAGGCAATCTCAATTTCTGCCCTCTTTGCTTGATTTTGGAAGAAAAATTTCAAGGAGGGGAGGAAGTTTTCTCATGGATTGATAATGAAAACAGAGTTAAGGAGGATTCTTACTTTCCTGGGGTCTCATTAGCTTTGATTTGGGTTAGAAACTTTAGTGGATGATTTACACATCTCCCTTGCCTTGCCACATCCTTGGCAGTATGGCTGCCAAATGGGAGAAATAACATTTTAAAAGCACAAGCCAAGCCGAAAATGCCTCATAATAACCTAAACTGTGATTCTAATTACCATGACATTGTTACACACTAGAGCTGTTACATAAGATTTGAGAAAGAATATACAATACATCATTACAATCAGCATGAGTGAGTGTTAATGGACTGCAGCTTCAGAAAAAAAAAATTAATCAAAACAAGGCTGTGAATTTGCCTGCAAATAATACAACTCCTTACATGGAAACTGTTCATGTTAAAAGTCAGCAGCAGAAGGGTTCATCTCACTTCACTTTAAATGCAGTCTAGATATCTATATACAAGCTATTTTTCTCAGGTTCACTTTGTAGTCAGTGGAGCAAATGATGCATTTGTGGGGTGCATCTCATCCTAAAGTAGGTGTCCAAGGCGTAAGCTAAATCACAACCTACAGGCAACTGTTTCTTTCCATTAACTGTAAAGGGAATCGAGAGGACTAGCTCAGCTGCAGATTTCTTCACTGACAATGTCTATGTTTAGATGAATTCTCCCTGGAGGAGTATCTCCTGTCTTTGCTTGAGCCTTGCTACAGCCACTGAAAATGGGAAAGAGAAAACAATGCTTTTAGCAATTTTCTCTCTCTTAGGGAATGAGTCATTAAAGTTCTCAACACAAAGCTCCTGAGAGTCTTCTTTCTTCTCTCCACTGATGTTCTTCCTTTCTCTCACCATTGTAAAGAAGTGACATTTGCAAGTTTTTATACATCTACTAATTGGTGAGTTAAGGAAATCATAATTCCCCTTTGTTCATGTATGTATTTTGCAGTCACAAGGCTTGTAAAAGAGAGTCTTTGAAGAAAGTTCTTCACTCTTGTGAAGTGCCACCATGCTTTTCCAGCCAGGAACCTGTGAAATATTTATGTTCCTAACAAGATGACCAGCTTGAAAGAGAGCAATGGAGCCGTGGCTAGTGAAAGAAATCTTTTATATCATCAGCCCTGACTAGTGAAAGAGATCTTTTATATCAGCCATAACCATTCCCACTTACAGGGAAATTGCTATCCACCAAGATAGGACACCAAGGAAAAAATTGGTAAAGATAATTAAGTAAGTGCTGTAAATGACTGCTTGGGCAGACTGTGGAGTCTTTGTCACTGAAGGGTATTAAGAACAGACAAAATAGGAATGATCGTATTAGGGGATGGGTTTCATGTTTCTATGACTTTCTATATTACTTGTATGATAAAGAAGAAAACGACTTACCTTCTGATATGACTGCAGTTGCTTTGCCTTCTAGCGTTCACCCCTTAATTACCTATCTTGGATATGTGTAGGCATGATAAAACCATAAAATGCAAACTGCAGCTTTGTAACACTCAGGATATAAGAGGAGAGGAGGAGAAACTATATGTACTTAATTTAATGAACTATTTTTATTTCACACTGACAGCACCTGGGGTTTTGTGGGGTGAGCTGCCTGCCGATCAACGTGAATATGGCACTGCTGCTGCCGATGGCCGGAGGATGAATCCGCGTGGTCATTCCATGGGTGCTGAAGAAGCTCAGCAACTGCGAGGCCAAGGCTGTCCCGTCTTCTTTCACACTTGTTCACTGGAGGAGAGATAGGACGGGAAAGTAGAAAGCAAGGGGAAAAGATGGTAGAGGGCATCACTTCTAGGGGGACCATACTTACGCCATATGTAAGATTAGGCAGCAAGGCTGGTGTAGAGAGTTGCCGGTCTTGTCTCATCGCTGAGAACACAGTATGTCCTTAATTGTGCCGGTACAACTGTCTGCTGGTTCTCAACCAGGAAATATAGGCGGGTGAAAATTAACCCAAAAAGAGCTTTCGAAAAGGAGGATCATTTGCTCCAGCTCAGGGCCACGGATCTAGTCTCTCAGTTAAGTTAACCATACTGAAAGAGCAATACACTGTGGCCAAGCATAGGAAAAAATGGCTAAGGATTTCCTTACACGTGGAACGATGAATCCCTTCTGTTGTGGAACTACAGCTGGATGGTGTGACCATTCTTCTCTTGAGATTTAATTTTATACACACTTCAGTTTTGGAATTATTCTGTATTTTAGTTTTGCCAAGTCTCATTTGCACATTATTTTAGCATTTAAAAGAAAACACTTGTTTGCTTTTGGCACAGCTAACTGTGGACTTGTTTAGCTTTCTTTATCACATATTTTGCCAGTTTAATAAAATTCAGTGTTTGTTGAACAATTTATTGCTGTAAATGCAATTGCGATGAAACAGAAAGCCTCAAGACATTACTGAAATATTACAAACCACGAAGCAATATGTACAAGCCTCAGAAATAGTGTTCCATGATCTCAAAATTGCAGGCAGAAAAAGCTCCAATTAAATCAATACTTAATTCAGCAGAAAAATCAGTGTTTTATACACTACCAGACTTAGAATTTATCAGGGATAACATCTGCCCTACAGATCAGCATCTTCTTCAGTGCAGTATTGCAACAGTAGGAGCACTTCCAGTCTGCGGAACAGCACATGAGTTAGCAGGTGACTTCTTGAAAGGATAACTATGTGTGGCATGAATGTGAACACATACATACTCAGAGTGCCATATGGGCTATATTTATTTGGTGTATATATGCAGAGGAGAAAGACGTATATGTGTTACATTTCATATAATAAAACAGGTGTTGTTGCTTTTTTGTAAAACACTTTTTGTCCTTCTCATGCTTTTCTGTGAAGGCAGAAAAAGTAAGCAGGAAAAAAATGTGAAGAATTTCAATAACAAAAGGTGCTATAAAAATGCTATTGACCATAAAGTGATCCTGAAAAATTTGTAATTATTATACACTAAAGTTCCAGTGTGACTTTCCTAATTTCCCTAGCCTCTTGAACTAGGACCTGCCTTGCCTTTGGGAGCCCTTTCCAGATTTTCAGATCAGCTAATGAGTTCATCAGTATCCAGATATTATTCCAATAATAAAAAAAATTACCTCCAGTTTCCCATATGTTGCAAAAAGGTAAAGCAGGTCATCATCATATGTATAGCTTTTATAATATTGGTATTCAAGTGACTCTGGAAACCATGCCTTCTTGCCTCCAGCCTTCCCAGTGAATAATCCACCACCATTCTGCAACGATTACAGGCTGTAAGAGTATGCACTGGGTGGAGGCACTTTGTGTATATTTGGCTTCTTAAGTCCTGGCAGGAGAAGCTAGATGGAATTCCTCAAAATAACAGGAGGCACCTGCACCCTATTGAGAATGTTATTAGTGGGAGAGAATAAAGATCTCAGCTTGTCCAAGGGACTGTGTGTCTTACCTGCTCCAAACACAGATGTTGCGTATCTTGCCAATGCCTCCCAGGCTGGTGCTCATAAGCTTGCTCTATGGTCCTCAGGGCTCTTAAAGAATGTCTTAAGGTTCACTTATTCACTGGTTCCTTTAGTGAAAAGGCAAATACTGAGTATGTTTGTACCACCTATGACCTTAGTGCAGTTTGTAAGCCCCATTCTCTGAAAGCCAGACTCCAAGGTTTATCGCTCAGAGTTTAACAACTTTTAAAATAGCATCACAAATCTGTATTAATACGAGCAAGGGTTTTTCAAGAACAGACGCTAGTCTTGAGTGGCTTTCAGGTCATGATCTTCTGCTCGCATGAGCCCTCTTATTTGTGTGCTTTGATAGTAGAGTGATGGGTAGACTTTGTAGGTTGACTGAGGGATAGGAGATCATTTGGGACAATGTGTTTTCCAAATCTGTCATGTTTTGTCACTGTGCTCCAGATCTTCTGGCCTTGAACATCTTGGAAAATTTGCCAAAGTCATTCAGCTTCTTTCTGACCATCTGCCTGCCTCACAAACATTTGGTTCACGTTCTAAGAAGTTCTTCTGATGGATCTGTGGTTGTTGCTTCATACCATATGAGTGGTTTTTTTCCTTTGATTTACAGCACTTCTGTGAATATTTTCTTTAAGATGATATAATCATTTCACATCTATTTTAACAGAAACCTTGCCATGGCATTTAACCCAAAGTGAAGAATGGGTTGTGGACTTTTTCTGGTCCCACAAGGATCCTTTTGCCTGCTGACCTACTCTTCCAAGGCTTGAAACTAACACTGCACATACCTTTCTGTTCTACCCTTCTGCTCTCTGTCATTGCACATCTATTAATCTTTAACAAGGGCTCCTCTGTAAGGCAGACCTGCCTTTTCTCAGCGTGGATCTTAAGTCCCATTTTTTCTATTCTCCCAACTTTCTGAGTATCTGAGCCTTCTTTCTGATGATCTCCTAAATATCATCATGATTTCTGCATAAGCTGTGACCGTTGACTATCTCTACCATATTTCTTCTCTTCTTTCTGATACAGAATGTCCTTTCTCTTCCATTTCCTTTCTCTCTTTTCCATTCTCACATGAAGTGAATACGCAATAATTCTCCTTTTTCTCTTGTGTTGTCCTCCTCGTCATATAATGGCTTACTGTTACCACTCACAGATCAGTTTTTCAGGTCTTCTCATCAATAAGTTTTTCCTCTCCTGTTTTCCATTACTTCCCTCTCTCGACTTCACTGTGGACTCCAGACACATTTCTGGATCTTCTCTTCCCTGGGATCTATCAGATGACCTGATATGGCTCATACAGCTGTTGAATGCTCAAGGATAACATTCAACTCACAACTGTTGTGTGCAGATAATCTTCATTATCTCTGCAATTTTCCAGATCTCCTCTACTTCTCTAGCAGTTACTGTCTTCTCTTCTCTGTGTTACTTTTACCAGTAAAAAAACCGCCACAACAACCACAAAAACCAGACCTGCCCCCCCAAACCTTTCCCTCTTTCTGCTGTCTGCCTGCTGTTGTCCTTAGTTAAAGGACTCCAGGTATTGGCAAATTAAGTTTCAAGTTTCCTTGATTGAAAAGAAATGTTTCACTTTGGAAATAAAATATTTGACAATGGCAAATCTAAAAGTTCTAGAGCTTTTCCTTCCACAGAAACATTAACAGTGATATCCATACCAATTAAGGATGAAAATGGACCACTGATAATCCAAATTTCCTGCGTGTTCTATGATGAGGCCCTGTCATTACAAAGAAGGGACTTCCATCTTTCAAGGTTCACTCAAGTGTCCAACAGAGAGTTTGCCAGCATTAACTCCTGAGGGCAGTTGATGAATTCCTATGCACCTATGGAGAAGATCATATATGCTTCCCACATGTGGCCTGATCAGCCTCTACATTGCTTACCATGTGTGAACAGCCAGAAATCAGAGGGGTATCTGCCCTCTTTACACTTCTCACTACGCTTAAGTGGCCCCAGCTTTGTAACAGCCCAGTCGCAATAATAACAAATTGTATGAGGTGCTGATATAATGCACTTTAGTATATACTTTTTTGCAAGCTACTGTAGAAATGGATGTGGGTTTTTTTTTTTCATTTTCCATATAGAGACTGATAAGCATGAGAAAGTGTTTCCTAAATTCCCTAACAAGCTACTTTTTATTCTAAAATACATCTGCAGGCTCTTCTTGTATCTTTTGTCACATCTTGCTAGCCTTTTGGTAAAGGCCAGTAGCATGGAATTGAAGTGAATACTATGCCTTTCCAAAACTCTATAAACATACATCCAACTTTCTTGGAAATTTAAGGGCATACTGTCTGACCAGATATTTTCACACATCTGCTACTTTTGTTTTGTGTTGTAAGTAATAAAAAATTAGTTACATTAATACCATTGTGAGAAGATTGAGCAAATACACACCCAAGACCCGCCTAGGTTTTAATGAGATTGTGCTGGAACTGTGAGTTAAAAATGCATTATTTTTCCTCTAAGTCCAATGATGCATTCTATTGTCTTTTTTTAACTAAATATTTCCTCTGCATTTCTTTTTTATTACTCATTTGCTGTTCCATGGAACTGCAATTTTTGCAAAAGGCAGCAGTGAATGTAAGAATGCCTGATGTGTCCTTAGAGATGGATAAGTAGAACACTGGTGTAGGACCTGTAAAAATTAATATCTTTGAAGGACACCAAAGTGAATTGCATATAGTCCTTTTTTTAATTTTTGCTTTGCTCATCTCCAGGTCTTAAATCTTAATGCCTCCAGATGATTGTGAGTGGCTATGCATCCAGACTTACCAGAGAACCCAAACACTTCTATGACCACATAAAATGATCAACTGCCTTTTGTCTAACTACAACTTTTCTCAAAAGGACTAAAGTATAAGGGAAGTTATAATCTCAAGCTGCACTCCAGACCTGCCTCAAACACAGCTTTGACGTCAACAGCCCTTCCTTGCAAAACAACTGCTTGTATTCCAGCTTCTGAAAGTAAGCTGCAGATGGAAACTTTGACCAGAGAGGATCACAGCTTATGTGCTGAAATTGCTTATTGTGGAAACCCAAAGAAACTGTGTATATGTCTTTAGCTTAGTTCCACAGGCAAGAGGAAAAAAATGGTGAATGTATACATTTTAACAGCCTTTCTCAAGCATAAGAAACTGTCCTGTGTTGTCATTTACACTCATAACATCTCTTGAAGAACTGGCATCATAGAAACAGAAGTGAGAGCTGATGGCTAGATCACCCCTAACTATAATAACGACCATCTGGAGGTTAGGAGAGAAAAATCTCCATGATACTCCTACAGTGGAGTGAATGAATCACAGGACCTGAACTCAAATCAGGATGCCAGGGTGTGAGAGCTTTCTGGTGAAAGACCCCTTGTAGTGAGAATTAAGTGCGTTATTGAAACGTAATGTACTTCTCTGGTAATACAAAAAAGCTCATGCTTGTGGGCGATGCTGTTCGGACTGTCATATTCTGTATCCTGAAATTCCTGGTGAAACAACTGCATTTACCATGGCTGAGGTCTCAGAGGCTGTGCTCTGATGTGGTCCTCACTGGCTACGCTCATACAAGTAAATCCATGCGCGCAGGACTATTCTTTGGAACTGAAGCAAACTGGCATTGAACGGTCTGCATCTCTACTGTTAAACTCTCTTGTCCTCCAAAACATGGTGGCCGCATCCAAACTGCAATGGTCTCTGGCCTATACCTCTTCCTGAATTGCACCCAGGAATTACTTGGGAGATTGGTAGCTGGCCTGGGACACAGCCATCCCAGGGACTATTTTGGCAATTTAATAGTAGAGACAGTTGATTTCCTGCTTCTGGGAACACTGTTTGATTTAATAACGTAGATGTAGCCATTGGATACCATTTAGAAGAGTGCATGAGACCACTGGCACATGTAAATTGAGAGATATGGTGGAGATCAAAGGGATGACAGTCAGTTACGTGAGCTCAGATACTGACCAGTGAGTGACAGTGGATTTTTGACATCCTTGCTTTTAGAAAGATAATATGGATTGTCACTGTGTTATTGTAATTTTTTTTGAGTATTCATAGTTCTAATATTTTTTCTGCCTGTACAAGCATGTTATAAATCTGAGGGAAAAATTTTCACTTTCAGTAAATGTTTTTTTTACTGTGACTGATCCTACAAATATTAATTCCAGGGTATGTTCATACTCAATGGGTAGAAAAGTAGAAAAACATGTCCTTCAATGTTTAGGGGAATGAACTGGCTATGCTTGCACTCTCAGTTCTCCTAGATGCATCAAGGAGAGCTTTGATTGCAAAAGACAAGCAGAATATGGACCAGTACATGTGTAACAAATTATTTAGTCATCAGCACTTTGCTCTGCAAATAGATGGCTGCTAAAAATAATAGTTGTTACTGTCTTCCCCTCAACTGCACAGTAGTTCTACAATGAGTACCAGAGATGCATTAGTACAGCAATAGAAAGTTTCAACCACAACATTCTTCTCAAAGGTATCACTGCTAGAAACCCCAGGGTCATTAAGTGGAAAGCAACAAGAACTTATTCCACTACATGAACCGCAAACTATTTCTGAACTAAAAATGTGCAAAAGTTGTCAAAAAAGTGGCTACTGTGAACCACACCATACATAAAGTGTTGTAACTGGATCACTTCTTGGCTGAGTAGTTCAGGCTGTTGCTCAAAAAATATTTTACTTCTGAAAATCAGAATGAAAAAAAAAGTCTCTACTGATAAAGGGAATTTATCGTTAGCTTCAGTATCATCTTTCTCAGTATTTATTTTGATTTACATTTACTGACATTTAGGTAAAATGTTTTACAATCTGATGACAAACTAGTAAGTATGATCTCATGAAATACTCGATGTTCACCAGTGTATTGAAGAGATCCACAGATAATGTGTGGGATTTATTTGGTCCTGAATTTACTGGACTTGATCCTACCCAATAAATTTAATTTCTATAAATGGCGAGAGTTTGCAATATACTGCAATATATTTTTCCAGTAGATCAGAAGCAAGAGGCAATATGTTAATACTGCCCAAAGTGTTAATATTAAGTAATCTACAGCTATACAGTGTGCTCTTTTTACTTCTCAGACAATTTATATTCCATATTTTTGTTATGAAGAGAGAACATGGTATATTACCAGTGCAAATAGTTTCTTAGATCATCCTATGGGTCACATTTTGTTCTGCTGTGATCCTGATGCATCAAGCACAGTTTATGTACTGATAAACTGATGGAATGGTATATGTAGGCTTTTGCCGGGCGTTCACATGAAATGGTCCAACCCGTATTAAAGTGGGCAATTTTTAGATAGAATGTGTTTTACTGTATCGATACTTCCTGCTAGTAAACAAGAAAATTAAAATTTTCATAACTGTAAAAATCAAGGAATGTCTAAATTCCTTAGAAATTACAGCTTAGGGTGCTAGAGATGGTATGAGAGCTGTTTGTAACTCTTAGTTTGTAACGTGTGGATTTACTGCTTCTATTTTTACATACAGTTAATGATATGAGTTCTTAGCAAACATAACTGAAACTTTTATAATCTAGGTCGAACTCAGAATGCATTGATATTCTACCAGTGCCGTTTTACTGTTCTCATTTTCCATCTTTATTCAATAACACGAATGCCTTTTGTTTCTGTAGGAGAGGATCTGCCCAAAATCCTTTGCAGAACCAAAAAAGTACTGAAGTCCCATGGATGCTAAAAGAAGTTGTACCTAAATGTCTGTAATAATTCTAACCAAAGACCGTAGAATTTGTGCCATCCTTACTTTCATTTTACATTCCTCTCTTCAGACTATCAAAACATCTTGATTGTTTTCCTTCCTTCTTGAGAGACATCACTTTTTGTTTTTCTGAAGGTGAAAAAATTGTGTTGAAGTAATTTTAAGCAGAGAAAAAGAGCTCTTTTGTCCTGTTAGGAAGTTCTAACTAACTGAACTTCTTTAGTCACGGCTATGAGAAAACTTGGCTGAAGTTTGAAAACTGAGATGCCACTGCTAAATTGACTAGACAGCTATAACGGTTACATTTGACTGAAAAATCCCTTCTGAAAATACTCACTGGACATCTGTCAAGAAGCACCTCCTCACTCATGATCTCACATAGGAAATGGGAAGGGCATATATTATTTATCTGCTGAGTTTGATAAAGCTGAGACTGAAAAAGCAATTGTATAAAGAAGACTGCAAATGCCTCGGTGCTGTGTTCAGGACAAATTTCTCCCCCAAATTGTTGCCTTATCCTGAGGGAGAGGGTGGAAAATCCTGCAGGAGCTAAATGCAGTTAGTCAGATGCTGGACTACACAATGAACATTTTAAAAGGTCGGTATGCACAAGAAGCAGTGTGGTTACAATATCACCTTGGCCTCTGTTCTGCCTGTGTATTCTGCAAGAGCAATGTGTGCAGAACACAGGGGAACAAACACATACCACAAAACCAACACTGCAGTGGAGGGGGGAGTGGTAATGCCTGGTTTTCAGTTTCAGTGGCTCCATGTTTACAATGCACTTTTGCAATATTTCACTTGTAGGGAACAGATTTACTCAGTATTTTTCTTTTTGTGAGATTTTTTGTTTCATTTTGAACTCTACAGGCCACTAATTTACTACAGAAATTCATTACTCTGTGCATTTAATAGTTCCAGTTTCCAAAACTAACTAGCCAGTGATGCAACCAGTAAGTCCCAGCCCAGGAAGCCACTGTCACAGGTACAATACAATCAGATGACTTTGCCATCAGCTTTAGATTCTTAGGTTTGAAAATCTTGAATAGCTGTACCAATCTCTTTTATAATGAATAGTTTGTAAAAACCTTTGGCCCATTAAAAGCGAAGGTTTCATATACATTTTATTTTCATTGGAAATTATTATGAATTTGTGACTGCATTATACTTGATGTGTATGTGCTTGGCTGAACACTGTTTCACAATCTTCTAGAAGGAGGCAAAGCTCAGTTGTGGGGAAACCACAAAGGTAATCCTCCATGCGTTCCACAGCTGTTGTCCTGAAGGAAATGAGTGCATCTTGTGGGTACTATGAATTATAAAGATAAACTCGGACAACCACAAAAAAGCATTAAAAATTAAATGCAGCCTGACTCCTGTTTCATTTTCCTTTCGGAGGTACACAGCTCACTGTCTGTGTCAGTGTTACCTAACCACAAATAGCCTTCTCATCTTCTGCAAGCTGCATTGCTGTCAAATGATAGCGATGACCCAGCCGCCCTGCCTAAAGATGTCAGAGACAGAGAAAAACCAGACAACTGCACGTGACACAGCGACTACTCCTTTCCTGTTACAAATTCCACGTTAAATCTAAGTAATTACTTGGCTGCAGTGATACTTAGTCTACAGGACAATGCGTTTACAGGCATTTAGGAACAGCAGTTTACAATAATGCTTGCATATGGGTTTGATATCTTGTGTTGTTAAAACAAATCAGCAAGTCTAGACTGTAATTTGCTGAAGCAATTTATGGTTATTTCATGGCTTTTTTCTCTAAGTAGAGGTGAATACATTTGACTGTCCTAAGAGGAAGGATGGTAGTGCACATTCTTTTCATTTTAACTGTAAGACTGATCTGAAACAGAAACATTAACATGCTGATTTTCATACCACATAAATACCGCCCTAAACTATTAGTGCTTTATTCCACTGCGATGTTCAAATATTTTGCCAACTGCTGATTAATCATGAAAAAAGCACTGCAAATTGGTCAACACTGCTGCAGCCATTTCTTCACAAATGACTAAATTGAGACTGGCAATGCAGTAAGTCAGTAGCAGCGCAGGGAGCAAGGACCCGTCTGGGAAACCCTCAGCTGCCTTATATTGTTTCTGAAGTCACTGAAGCATAACAGCTGACAGTAGCTGAGGGTTCTCCTTAGCCCTTCACTCCTGGGCTCCTGCTCCAGTAGCAAGGCAAAACAAATGCTTTTTGTATTTCTGGAAACATTGCCAATACTTTTCCTCTAGATGAGCAAATACTTGCAGGTAATTTTCTCACCCCATTTTCCCATCTTATTGCAAGTCTCACACAGCATCAAAATTGGTATAACACAAGAGACACCACGCTCGTTCTGCTTAGATGTGATTGCATTTCTGAAGAATGTAACATGATATACAGCTAAATAAACAAAAAACGGGCTCTCCAGAGCTAAGAAATACTTTCCCAGTGAGAGTTTGATTTCCTTGTACCGTTCAGCCAGGAAAACCAGTCCCCGGTCCCACAGGGCTGGTGCCTGGCTCCCCGCTGTGGTGCACCCCAAGGCCGAGTCCCTGCATGGATTGAACTGTTTCCAGACCAAAGACCCAGAGGGGCTCTGAGATTTGCAGTGAACCTTCACAGAGGCGTCTCCCACTTCGAAGCTGTCTGTCCTCCAAAAAGGGAACCTTCTTGAACAACGTGGACTATAGCTTCAGGGCACTCACCACTGAATGAGTACACTTGGCACGGGCAGAATAGAAAATGGATTTATATGAACTCGTCATTAGCTGACTACTAATCAGAAGAAAATTTAGGACGTATCTTTTTCATAAAGTTTTGTAAAAAAAGGCGGCAACTTAGCCAACAGAGACCTTTTCATTTGCATGGACTGCAGTGCTTTCCAAAGCTAATGAGTTATTATAATGAAGATCCTCATGGACTTGATGGAGCTTTGTACTCTTCCACTTTCTTTTTTTCTTTTTTTTTTTAATGCTCATGGAGATGTATATGAATTACATTCTAACAATGTACTGTTTAGATAATTTTTTTTGTGTACTGTGATTGTCATACTACCGACAGAAAGACTTTGAAAAACCAAATGCATTTATTTTTCTTAGCAATTGTCACATTTTGAATTTACAAGGAAGTGTGTCTTTTTATTAAGAACGTAGAATGGCCATCATGCTCTATTGGTACAAAGTGGCATAACTCCATTAATGTTAGTGATTTGCTACAATACCTTGTTCTTATTGAAAGTGGAGGTATGTTATGAAAGACATCATAACTATATACTCATTGCTTGTTGACCCTAACTAATATCCTAAGCTAACTAATAACTAAGCTCCTAAATGTCCATCTCACCTTTGCCATTGGCTTCTGATTGCTATGCTTCAGACAAGCATTAATATATCATTTTGTGATAGAAAATGAAATACAGTTGCTGTTTTACAGAGCCTACGTGAGGATCTCACAGCATTGTTCAGAGCGTAACTAATCGAGCCTCAAACCTTCCAGGGCTGGGGAGAAAGAAGTTGGATTGGACTTCTGTTCCACATAGGCTGCAGTTTGTAACAAGCCACCTCATTTCAAATTATTGCTTTTCTGATATTATTACACTTTGGGCTGTGTTTGGTTTTACTTACTTTGTGCTGCCCATATGGAGTGCAGTTTTTCTGTAACTTAATCCTTAAAACATCAGTTCTAAGAAAGGATCCTCCTTCATATAAGACATGTGCATGTTTATCAAGGTTATCAAGAATCAGCGTTTAGCTTCTATGGGCTGGCACTTAGAATTCTCTAAATGGGTAAAAAAGCCTGTTTTGGTGATCTAAAAAGGCTGTAGAAAGACAGGCATGAAACTGTGTGATTGTATTGGGGTTGTCTACAAGTAATAGCTGAATTTCTGTCCCTACTTGTTCAGAGAGATGTGCCAGGTTATTGAATTAACAATCATAAGTGAAAAATGTCCTGGGGCTCACACTGGTGTTTGTAGGAGGCCTCTGCCCATGTAAGATGTTTTTGAAATTTCCACGCGCCATTCCAGGATGTGTGTCATGGCCTCTTCTGAGAAGCATGAAGTCACTTGGCCTTTGGCCTTGTGACTTCCAGCACGCCCCAGGAAAGGACTATCTCATCAGGAGCCATAGCCTGTACTGTCGTCTTCTTTAATTACCATTCTGGCTGTGCCAAACTATATTAACCCTTACTAAGCGCATATGCTGCCATGCTCCCTGAGATGCCGATGCTCAGGCAATCATTGAAAAGGCTTATTTCAGTATCTGTATCTCTTATAATAGGTAGTCCCAGCATGAGTGATTTCAGTCTCTCCAGTAAATAGTTCAGGCACAGAATCTGATTTATTCTTTTGCTTTTCAACATCTTTTCTATAACACACAAAGTTTTAAAATGGGATAAAAATCAACCAAACACAAAGACTCTACAGTCAAATCAGACAGAATCTGCTCATGCTCCTTTTCTCCTATGACTTCTGTGATCAGTTTGCTCTTGAGCGCAGGATGACGACACTGGAATGTGACTGTGACATCACAACCGCTGACAGCCTGACCAGACCAAAGCTGTTACTGTCACAGACAGGGTAGATGTGGGCTTAGCGGAGATATGCACTTAACCCTTTTGAGCCCTGTGCCAGGTGCGAAGGTAAAATGAGTCTTTCAGTGCCATCGCCCTAGTGTCCTCCAAGAAAGCATGCACATTTCCGTGTGTATGACAGTCACTATATCTGGCAAAAAGCACTATATTTAAACAACTATTTCTAACTGGAAATGTGTACAGCATTACATTCTACTTTAAGTGACACTGATGTAAACACAGAGCAACAATACTGAAATTAATTTCCTCCTGATTTTCACCAACTTGAAAACATGATTGGCCTGTCCTTTTTATCAGAGCCCTTACCTTTCATCTGGAAATTCAGACATTGTTCCAGATGAAATGGCATTTGACTAATGACAGGAAACCAGTGCCAGAAAAACAGCATATAACGTACCACATACAATACACATAGCAATCAATCAAGACTAAGGCTTTATGGCAACCGTACTATTTATCACTGCTTAAAACCTATGTAGAGCTTTTCTCAGGGGGGGAAAAGGAGAAAGACATCTAAATTTTTCACAGTAGGCCTGAGAAAACAATTCATTGCAGAAGGTGTTTTAAAGCACTTATTCTGAGTGTGTGCTCATTTCATCTGCTGCTGCTGTTCATCCTTGTCCTGAATTTTTGGGATGAGGAGTTTTCTGGCCCACAGCTCTTGGCTGAGAATGGCCCTCTCTCTCTTCTTACAAAACACATAAAAAGTGCATAAGCTGCAGCACAACTATCTTAGACATTTGTCTTTTTACAATACTTTTCTCAAAGTAAATACAACCAGCAACCATAAAATAACAGCCCCCATTTGCAGCTATAACACAATGGCATTATATTATATATTGGATCCTGGAACCAAGTATTTGGTGGGAAAGGACCAGACCTTCCTGGGCAGCCACGTTGGGCTGTACTGGACAATCAACAGTCCAAAAGTCCAATTAAGTAATATTGGAAACTGATCAGTGGGTTATTCTGAACCTGTTGCTGCTTCAATCATGAGAATATTGCTGGAGAAAAGAACGTCTAGCAGAAAAGCTGGAAATCATCATACAAGACATCTTCTATACTTCTTTATGGATATGCTTTTTCAGCTGCTCTTAGACTTGTCTGGAATTCCCTGACAACAAGGTGCTTCGTGCTTCTGCTGAGAATAGCGTTTTCCTTGTTCTTAAGAGTTTCTCTGGGAAACCATCACTCGACCCACCTCTGCCCACTAGAGCGATGGTGAACTGCTCAGACCACGAGCAGCTCCTGCACCTCCGTTTTAGGGCCTGGCTCCCCAAACGGTGATCCCAGGGCTCCTGTGGGCAGCTTTGCCAAATCTCAGTTCCTGGCTTCAGACTCTGACTCGTGGAGCATTCAGCCAAACTAAAGTCCATTAAAACGGTGTTGCACAGATCTGTACTAACTTCACCCTGCATGGTGTGCACAGGGCGAAGACCCAACAGGGGAAGGCAAAGGAGAGATGGGGGATAGGCTGTACCGTGTCTTACAGGCTTTGTAGATAAAGCGTACCAACTCTGGCATGTGAAGGGGAAGAATTTTTTGTATTACTTTCTGTGGTTGTAAAACAAGATGTTCTTTGAATTCTTTGGCAAGGCCTTTAAGGTTGACTGGAGAAAGGCAGCCACTGGGCCTCTTGGAGGGAGTACCGTGTTATTCTGGTACTTGCCAAAGTAACTTTGAACCGAAGGAGCATGGACCAGCCAGCTGGCTTCTAGTTGACACCAAAAGAGCGATGAGGGGGAGAGGGACAACAGACTGAAAGCAGACTACCCACAACACATCATAAGAAACATGAAGCAGGAGGACGAAAGAGAGCTGTGTGAGTGGCTGCTCTCTGGAGGACTTTAAACACTAGCATGATCACCACCAGACTTGTGGTTCATGTTTCCATGACCTGAGGCTACCAAACAATTTTCAGGTTACATAATGCAGGATTTGCAGGATATTCAGCAAGATGACCAGGGCCCACCTGACAGTTATCTGTATAGATACGACATAAGCGCAGCTCTTCAATATAGACTCTTGCTGGTAAGTTTGGCTAATCAGCTCTGCTAGTCCATACCCAGATGCTTAACAGGAATAAACTCTTCTATGAAGATAGATTCTGCGCCTATACATGAAGGAATAACACAGGAACATAGCAAACACACCTCGACAGAGCCTCCTGACTCCTGGAGGTAACTCCTGTTCAGTAGCAAAACCTACATTAGACCTGATTTGGTTGTTTCCACTTCTGCTGGGAGGCTGTTCTGGAACTTCAGGTGCTTGATGGTAAATGTCTTCCTCCAGATGCATAACAAACAAGCTAGGTTATCTCAATGTTAATGTTTTCATCAATTTAAGTTTCTGGGAAGGCAGAAAGAAGCTGATTTTAGTGGATGACTGAAGAAATAATCCTACCTTGCATATGATTTCTGCACAGGAATTGAAAGAATAAGCATAATCTGAAACCAGAACCGAGAGAAAAGGAGTATATACCAGTGCCAAAATTATAAAAAGAGAGGAGAAAGACGTTTGTGGTGAAAGATAGTCCTAGACCTAAGTACTTCCATTGAGTTGGTAAATGGAAAAGAGTGCCGCTGAAGATGCCTGCAGTCTGGTTTACTCTTCCATCCATCCGTTAGATATTTCTGTAGTACTGTGTGCCATTATTCCTTTAATTTGATGTTGCCACTTGTATGTCATATGAAATACCATTTCAATGCCAGGGCAACTGAAATTCTGGCACACACTGTTGACAGCTGTTTTGAAACTACGAATATGATGTGTGCTACATCTGGTGAGGTTGGAGTGGAAAAGTACAGTGGAAAAGTACAGTTTCTCTTTTGAGACTTCTGGGAAGGGTTTACAATATCTAAGTCCCCTATTCAATAAAGGGACTCTATAATGACCTATCTATACAGATACCCTTGTAAAATCACAGCCAAAGATTGATTTGACTATTTCTGCAAAGCTGGTTCGTTCTTTGTAACTAGGAAAAATGACATAGACCACAAAAGAAGAGGGATGTTTAAATGAGTGAATGAGTTAAATCAGTGAATCAATAAATGATCTAAAAATATTTTTTCATTAATTTTCATGACACAGATGTGACTATGCCAAGCAACGCATCATGTGTACTCAAGCCTAATAAAGTCTAATACCTATGACTCAGTGGCAGAAGTAGCAGCTGGCCTCCTGGAAGCTGCAATGAATAATCAAGGGATTGTTCGTTTGGGGCTAATGTTGTAGACAGTACCGAGTAAAAGAGAGTGAAACCACAAATAATGTGCTTCAGAAAGTTTGGAGCGTAACAGTCAGGTGAGCAGTGTTAGCTCTGCTAGCTCAGATACTAGCAGAGTATACTCAGATCTGAGTACTCTTCACAGTGTGTATTTTGGTGTGTATATGTGTGTAAATGTGGGTGATCTGGGTGTCTGCACTGATCTGCTATTCTCCTAGTCCTGTGGTTTTACCAAGAGAAAAGTCACCCCTAGACAGGAGGACTAAACTAGCAACAGAAGAGACTGACATGGAGTCTATGAAAGGACAAGTTTCCGTTTTCCTTTTCTTTTTTTTAAACAGAGACAGAAGTGTCAGACTGTGCCATAGGAGTGTTAGACATAGTGAAGGTCCTCTGGGTTCCTGAACGGATTCAGGATGATCATTCAAATCTGAGAACTTCAATATAGGTGGGTACTCAGCACTCAGAAGATAGTGCCCTCGGTACTTAAGGGAATCTAATGAGGAGCTTGAGAAATCACGAGGTCATCTGTTAATTCAGACACAAATTTTCTTTTCAAATTAAGGTTAAAATGGCAGACTTTTCTCAAGACTTAATTTTGGTATGCACAGGACCATGAGAGCAACTGAGAGCACTGAAAATCTTCACACAAGAACTAAGGATTTTTTTTCAATTGTGCTCCAGTCATTTGGTTTCATGAATAAGCAAATAAGGACATCCACATTGAAAAACAAAATCCAAATAATATTGATTTGTTTTTTCCCCCTCTAGAAAAGAAGTCTCAAGGCAAAACTAATACCTATAGAAGATAGTAACAGCACCTACTGGAAGCAGTATTTCAAACCCATCCCTGACCCAGAAGTGTGTAATCTTTAGAAAACTGCTGCCTCTTTCTGCTTCAATTTACGCTTTGCCTACCAAATTCTCAGAGCCTTTATTTTGCAATTTGCTGAACGATAGTCCATCTTTCTTCTCCACCAGAAGAAATGCTAAGCCCTTCCTAACCTAGTCCAGGGAATCCTTGGAGGTGTGAGATGTAGACTTGACATGAATAGACAGGGCTGGACCTGCACGTAGGTATCCCGCTTTCACAACAGGTATCCCAACTGCCCAACTAGTATATGTAAAAATGGCATTTTCTGCTGCACTTTGACAAAGCAAGCTGGTTGTCAGAACCTAAGGGATGCCTTACTAGGTGTGTTTGGACTGTCACTCTCCTTCTCAGAGCAGCGAGTTAGACAACTAAGTCTGGGAGACGAGAAAAACTTCAGCTACGTCTTGGCTCTGGAGTTTCTCATTGGCTTTTCTGTTCTGTTTTCTGATTGCTATGAATCCTTTCATAGGCTCCTAATGCTTTCATGTATTATACTGAGGGAAGACAGATGGCATGGTTAGGATTGATAATACTACAATCAATCTGATTTTTTAAAAGTTTGGCCAACACCGATATCTAACCTTAGATGAGATAGTGAGTGCAACGTGAGTGCAGCTCATTAACTATAGAAGATTCCATTGTAATTTGCTAATTTTTGCTACCAGATAATTAAAACTAACCAGGTCTAGAATACTCTTTCTCTGGCATTGTTGTTTCTGTATAGGAAGATAAGTAACAGCAAATTAAAAATGAACAATATCGCATAGAAAGAAATCCTTGGATGTTTTTGAAACTTTTACTCTGAGTCTCCAAGCCTCTGCTGCAGGTGGTTTCCACCATTGGGGCCCTGGAGGCCTCCTGGAAATGCGCATTTGCAAGCAAACAGAACTGGCAGTTTAGTTCAGAAATAATATAAGCATAAGAATTTAGCTTTTTCTTTGCAATCTGCCTTTCATAATTTTAATTTTCATATAATTTAGATAAATTTAGGCAACACAAAGCTAAGATGTATGAAAAATACAGCTGTAAAGAAATGCTTAAAAAGAAAGAAAGAAACAAACAACCAACCACTGCAAGAGTCCATTGATGGTAAATAGTAAAGGACAAAAGATTTACTTACTTTTCTGTAGGGATGCAAGAGGTTCATGTGTACATCCATGATGAATAACCAATGGTTTTGAAACCATCTGGTTGCCACAAATGAGTGTATGTATTCATGAGTGTATAATGTATAAATAATTAAAAATGTACACAGTGACATTTTAAATGTCAAAGAAATTATAATTCAGGCTTTCATTATATTATTATACCATGCTGAAGGTAAGAGTTTTCATTACTTCCCGAATAATATGTAGTAATGATTTAGTGTTTCAGAATAAAAAATTGAAATATCCAAGTTCAACCGCGGAAGTTCTGGAAACCATATAACATCTGGGTGCTGCGTAAACTTTAGACCACCCAACCATCATTTGGCCATTGGTTCTGCAAGTAAAACCTCACTAGCTTCTAGAAGTCTGAAGTAGTACTTAGTCTTTCAAAGCTCTTCTGGATGGGGGAAAACAGAAAATGAACATTTCATAGAGGTAGAATAGTAATTTTGAACTTTCCCTGATACTTATGTGGATAAGAAGCAAGGTTTTTTAAAAATAACATATCAGGAATACACAGGGCTGTCATTTAACAAACAATATCTTATTTATGATCAACAAGGTTTCTCTTCTTAAAACGTGCAGTGAGTGGAGCTGACTGAGTAGCTTTGAGATATTCTCAATTTTCTTTTCCTGCCAGCAGCTTTCACTTAATGTAAAATCACTCTGTGGCTGATACTCAAATACTTAAAATATGTAATTTTCCCAAAACTAAAGTCAGGTTCTTTTGCTATTTCTTTAATACAGATTGATTAGACTGAGTGTCAGAACTCAATTAAGACCATCTGATGATGGAGCTTGCCTGGGGAAAGTGAGTACATCAACAGCAACACTAATACTTTATTTCAGATGAGAAAGTCTTTCTGTTGAGGTTGCACATTTCTGTGTACTGGAATGATTTGGATAGAATTTCACGCCAAAAATCCGAACACTTACATTTTTACTTCTATGTGCTACAGGGCCTTCAACAAGGAGTTGTAGTGCTGTCAGGCTGTGCTAGGCTCTACTGAATTTTTTGAAATATGACCAGAGTGGAAGTTTATTTTGATGACCGCCTTATTCTTACTTGGCTGATTTTGGCAAGGATTCCTTCATTTCCATAAAACAATGCCACTGGCTTCAAATTAAAATATAGCCTTGAAATTGGAAGTGAACAACAAGTACGATGCAATGCTTGAACAAGAATATGCTTTGGTGCAGCCACAGAATGAAGTACTCAGTAGGAATCACCATTTTAAGCAGAAGGGTGAAGACTGGATTTTCTATAATGACCATCACCAAAGCATTAAGTGCATCCCAAGTGCATCCCCAATCAGCTTTATGAAATATTCTGTTCTTCCTTCCAGACCGTGTGAAGCTTCACTATTCTGGGCACTGATGTACTGATGCTGGAGAAGAAAGGGGCATCTCAACACCTTGCCAGCTCCTGCACTGCAAAGGGCATTTGTGGAACTGGGCAGAGGTGGGGAACGCTCCATCCAGACCTTGAATAATGTGGTACAGTCTAACTGTTGTTATGTGACACAACACTGTCTTGGAGAGAGATATAGCATGGACACGAGAGAGTCTCAGCTCCTCGCTGACCCCACCTTTGCTTCAGAGACGTATCCAGTATTCATGGCTGGCGCGCAGTTCATTGGAAGCACTGTGTCTCCAAAGGATGAGAATACTCGTGAAGCCTTAGGAAAAAATCAAGAAGATGCCAATAACCAAACTAGTCACCTTCCCAGCCAATCCTGTCACCTCCTTTGCAATATAAAATACCCAGGGTACTTCTATTTTAGGAGGAGCATTCTGGATTGGTAAATAGAAACCTGAAATATTTAGAAAGTACTACTCTCAGGAATAAGAGTTGCAGGAGGAAGGCCTACAGTTCCAAAAATGCATCACTCCTTGAATGCTACAGTGTGTAGTACAACTTGGCCAGCTTTATTTTATTTTCTAAATATGCAAGTGTATAAAGTGAATTTCTATTTTGCTCTGAAATTAAGTAAAATCAACTATATTTTTATATGGCACTTCTTTATAAAGAATTACGAAGCCCCTAAAACCTGAAGATTTCTTGTAACTATAAGAATGTACTGTTTTTATATGTGACACAAATGTGTGAATTAGGAGTTTTTGACTGGATAGGATATGAAATCATTAATAAAGGATCATCCTTTTCACAGAACAAAAATTTCAACAGATCAAGTTTAAAAAAATAACTAGCCAACCCCCTTCTCTTCCACTCCCCCTTTAAAACACATTGCATCTTAATTAATTAGGTTTTAATTTCTTGAGACTGATAGTATTACCATTTTAGCGATTCTCCCATCATCCACAAAGTCTGCTATGAAGTCTAGATCCAACTTTACAATGATATACAGAAAGTAAACAAAAACATAACTTAAAAATTAGAAGAAAATCAGATGAAAATGTATGCTTTTGGCTGCCATTTCAGGATAGTATAGGCAATGTCCGTGAGTCCCCTAACTGAATATTTAACTTGTTTTTATTTAACTGATTTTGTAGTATCACAAAATGTGCCATAGAGTCTTTGGCTTTGATTTTGCAATGCATCTGCCTGAGTAGATCCTTATGGAGTCCCCTTCCTGAATGAGAGCTTAGATACTGTAAATCTATCCCAGTCATCCCTAAAGAGAAATTGGACTTTTCCACTGTCTGCACTCAAACCTCAGCACCTCCAGATGTAGCACGCATCGCAGCCTTCACTTCAAAACAGCTGTCAAGAATGTGTGCCAGACTTTCAACTGTCATGCCATACAGACAGGATCCCACACGACATACAAATGGCGAAACAGAATTAAATAATGGTACATGATACGAGAAGAAAAATGCAATAGAGTTACAAAATGGTAGCGGTCATGCTCACTGACTTTACTAAATTCAAAATTTCTCTGCTGGACTGAGTTTAATACAAGACGGTTATAAAAATCATGATCTTAAGATGTAGCTGCATTTGTTGAGAGAGGAAGAATAACTCTACTTGCCTAACGTATTTTAAGAAAGGTGTCCCAAAATTTATCTGGACTGATAACTTGTCTAAAATACCCGCGGCTGTTATTTACTGTGTAAATAACAGAAGAGCTTTTAAAAAAGCTCTTCTGTTCATGACTGATGAGGCATAGTGTATAACTATCGGCCTTCACGTTGTGGTGTAAAAAACCCCTCTGAAACTGCCTCTATATAGAATTTGGAATGATTTCATCAATTACGAACACTCTTCCTAAATATAAGTAGAATTTTAGTTAGTAGTGCATTTGATGAGGCAGATTAAGCTGACAACTTTCATTAGTCAGACATACAACCATTGTAAAAATCTTCCAAACCAAAAGGTTAGTCTTAAGAAACTAGACACTGATGTTGGCAGGTTCAGAGATATTTTTTCAACTTTATACAACTGTTCATCTGTGCCATTATAAATGACTCAGAAAGTAATATACTGAAATATATACTGTTGGCCTGACATGGAAGAAGCCAAAGAATAAGGAAAATGTAGATGGTCCCTATCAAGTGGTTTTATTTGTCAGATGCTATAACACCAGAAGCAATTAACTTGAACTGAAACTCAGGTAAATACTAGGAATTAAGTTTTTCATTGGATTTTGAAATAAACACCATCACAAAAATGGCTATTCAAGAAATATATTGTGAGAATTATTTCATTAAAGATCTATATGGCAAAAAGTGTTTCATTTTGTGTAATAGCACTGTATGTTATTAGTTATACAGTATCAAATAAATTGAGGAAGAGCCCTCTCAGAGGACCCTCTAGACATTGCTTTTCTACAAGATCAAGTCAGGCCGGATGATCTAATAGTCTCTTGTGACAATAACATTTATAAATCTATGAAAAAGTTTAATAAAATATAAGACCAAATATGATCTAGTATTTCTATGTCTTTTGAGTTTTAACATTCCCTCCCTTCCCCCCTTTGTGTTTATCTCAAAGTAATTCAGCTTTTTATTTCAGATTTTCTTGTATATTTAAGCATACTGATTCCACTGGTTGTCCACTTTCCTGTTGTTACTCTTGAATTCAGTAACCTACCAGTCACAATTTCTACTATGGCTGTGGTCTAAGTATTTAAGCTTCTTATAAGTATTTGCAAACTTAAATAGAATGTTTAAAACAAAGTATTGGATCACCAAAATCCATCAAAATAATACTTTAAATGAATACTATATAGATTTTTCCTTACCTCCTCATTGTACAACTTGCATGTTATCTTAAAAACGTGTCCCTTGCTCTTAAATAAGAATCCCATTAACTCCTCATTGACATAATGTGCTGACAGGTTAGCTCTAAGTAATAAGATAATTTGATTATTATAGTATTTTAGGTAAGTCCTGCTAACCAATAAATGTAAATTTAGACACCACCACTCATTATATTCTTTGTTCCCTGTTAATGTAGCCTGTCCTTTTATTCCTGCCAAATGGTACTCATTCACTTGTTCAGAGTAAGAACTTTCCATGTGCCAATTAACTACTATTTCTTGAGGATCACTCAAGAAATATTTCACTGTTTCAATATGTCAATTTTTATTGAGTATCACTCATGTCGGTCAAGGAATTCTGACGACGTTTTCCTAATACGATGGCAACTTTTTTATTATAGGCCATTTAAAACTAACATTTTAGTTGGAGGATAGGTTTGCCTTTTTTCTGTTTTTGAAAGATTGTTGTGACTATGTAAAGCTAATACAAAGTTCGGGCATTTGTTTGGGTTTTTTAAATTAATTCAGGGAATATTCTGCAGTAGTAAGAAAATTTGTATGTTCAGATGCTACTAATGAATATCAGTTTAAGAATCTACATAAAGAGATGGCCTAAACTAGTTTTCTTCTGCTTTGTATCCACTTAACAGCAACAGAAGCACTCAAAGAAAATTGTACTTACTTGACTTTTGTATACCAGTTTCACAGACCCAAAGAATTATGTTTAAGGGAGCTGCCAAACCTGGGTTTGGTGCCAGCCCGAGTACTCTCGGTTTATCACCAGCTGACCTGCTGCTGCAATTCTACTGCACACTTTCTTGCTATACCACTCACATTTCCTTAAGAATAAGATTCCACAGCAGCAGCATATCCACCTTTTCCAAGGTGTAAACCTCGGATAAAATATGCCTGGAAAAGACTGTAGCCTAAAAAGCACCCTAATATTCACCTGAGTTTCTACCTGTGCTTGTAACCTCCATGAGGTATTGGAATCACTAACTTTTTACGGGTATCTGTATCTAAACTGACAGCATCCACTGTAGCCCAACACTATCCCAATTGGTTTCCAGCAGAATTCATGCCAGTGGGCACAGTCTGGATCTGATTTGGAGGATGGTGATGGAAATAGGGATTGTTAAAAACACCCCATTATCATATGGTCTGGTAGTTGGCTACAGTGCTGTTCTACAAACATGATTTAGTACAGATGTTTCATTTAAACTCTAGGTTTATAAAGGTACACATTTTTTTGGTTTACTCTGATTATAACCACAGTCTACTCCTCCCCAGTAATCAACTGCTAGAATTTGTCAAATGTTGTCATTTAATATGTGGGTCACTTCCAGTGCTGTGTTTGTTGCATGGAATGCTCCAATTCCATAGAAACAGATGTTTTAAGTTAACAGCAAAAAGAGCTAAACAAGTGCATGTGAAGGCGCAGTGCAAATAATGTGTTTCATTTCTGTTATTTATAGCTGTCCGCAGCTATCATAATTTTTTTATTTGAAAATTATTAAGTCAATTACAAGAAGTTTATTTGCAAATACTGCCAAGAATGATGCATGCTAGGCAACTGCTTCTGGGGAGAAGTGTCGTCTTCTGGGCCATTACAGAGGCGCTTAAGTGAAGTCAATGCATTTCTGAAAGACTACAGTAGGACAGGGTCTATACACTGAGCCTCAGTGTATACGCAGAAAAAAAATGACCCTTTTTAGCTCTCCCAGCCCTTCTGGCAGATATGCCAGGTGGCAAGGGTGATGGAGCTAGTACTTACTTAATTCCTCAGCACATTTGAAAAGGGCAAAGCCAGCTGAGACGGTGGTTAGAGGGAAGACTCCAGGGAGGGGACTCTGGCTGGAAAAAGGCTGGGCTGAGAGGATGGGTTTGATCCTTCTTTCAGTTTGATTTGACTGAAATACCCACCCAAACTGGGAATTATGGTTGTATGACAAACTAGTATTAGTCTTACCTAGAATGCAAGGGGGAAATATTGTTTTGAAGCACAGAACTATTTATACATACTACAATGAAGTAACAAATCAGCCACCTGTGAAATTCTTTGCTCTTTTAAGTCCTACCTGACTAGTTTCAGGTCACTGTAGGAGCCACTGATTTTTATAACAAAAGCAATGTTTGAAAACGAGCCATATTGCATACTTTCCAAAGCACACAGACAGAATAATTCATAACAGTGCTGTAATATTCCACATCCAGGGGCAGATCACGTAGAGTGAGCTGCGTGCAACCAAGGTAAGGGCTGATAGTTGATATTGTCTAACATCATCTCCCAAACAAATCCCGTAATTTCTACACTTGAACTGTGGGCAAGCCTGAAAGCACAGCCCAGGTTATTCCAAAAGTTCACCGTGTTCCCCTTCACGGCCCACCCAAACGCCCTGGACATGTACTCCACCCACCTATACTGGGGTTTCTGTGCAGAAGACAGAGCCAGGCCAGATGAGAGAAATATCTATGTTTGGAAAGCCTCCGCAAATGTGGGACACAAAAGCAGTAAACAAATCAAATGGGATGCCAGACCAAATGTGTTCCACATTTGCGAAAATAACAAAGTTGAGTCAGGAAGAAAGGTTTATGTGTCTTCTCCTCGTACAATCCTTCCCAAGGTACTTTCTTTCAATCCACCCAAAATTAAACCCAGCACAGACAGCAGCAATATTTGTGAGTACGCAGCATCGACCAAGCACATTGCAAAGCCACTGACAGCTGCACGTGGCTTGGCACGAAACACAGCTGGAAGGGGTGAGCAGGTGTTTCCTCCCGCAGTCCTCCTCCGCGCCCGGGCACGCTCTGAGGGACACGGACCTGCCACTGCACGGCACCGCTGGCAGCAAGCGTTCCCCCCTCACCTGCCGTTTGCAGCGGACCCAAGCTCAGGAGCCAGGCTGGCAACTTCTTCCCATGAAACTCTCAAATCTCTTCCCCTGCCTATGAATTTCTGAGTGGGAACTTCTCCAGAACATTTCTCTAGCCATGAGAGGGACCTAGGGAAGCCTGCCTCCCTTTACATCGGTGATTGAAAGCCTCTTCAGACGTCTTTTTGAGGCACTTGCGAAACCACGGGAACCAGTGCACCTCTCCTAGAGTGGTTACACAGCATCTGGTAGCTCTACGGTTTGGTGTCCAGTAGCTATACTACGACAATAGGAAGCAAAATGCAACTGAAAAGCATACAGGCGGTATGGGATAGATGCTGTTCCACATCAAATTTACATTAAACGTTAAATGTAAAAAATATAAATTACTGAAAAGTTTGTCCAAAGTTTCTACTAATTCATTTTTCTATGAAAATCTTGACGCGACAAAAAATCACTCAGGGCTATTCATTAAAGGTGTGCTTTAGCACATCCTTAATGAGTGATGGGAATTTTGGAAAGCTGGGAAATCTGGAAAGCTCTTACAGCTCTCTTCAGTATGTTTCAACTGAATATTTAATGCCCGCACATAGTAAGTGAGCACAGTCCAACCCAACCCTGCAATAAAGAAAAATGTCATCTAATATTTTAAAATCCTACTCTTTACACAAAAATAAATAAGTCATCGTGATTGTTTGGCAACAGATCAATATGAAGATTGCATAAATGTATTATATATTAAGGGGTATGGGTATATTATTTATTCAATAAACTCAGCCCTTTCCCTACCTGCAAGTTTTCTACAGAGCAAGTGCTATAAATTTGTTTTGAATTCATTTTTGTCTTAAGATTAAAAAGTTAATTTATGGTACAATTTAGATGTACAAGGGTAGTCATTTAATACTTGAAATTTAGAATTTCATTGTCCACCTGAATCAACCATCGTTATTTTTAGTGTTTGTTGGATAACTTAACTTTTATAAAGTGGGCAGAAGGGCCTCATTAATTTACTGGGACCTTCATTCATTTAGAAGTCTGGTTAAAGAAGGAAGATATATTACACTAGCACTGGATAAGCAGATTAAAGGAATATTAGGGCATTACATATTTTTCTTGCTTTCTTAACTAATAAGATCATTATTTTCCTATATATATGGTCTTCATATTTAATATATGCTCTCTTCCTGAACAAATGAACCAAAAAAACATACTGCAATAAAACCCAACTGATTTAGTAGACCTCAAAATCTGGAATCCTTTTTATGCATCAGATATGCACAGTTTTACCTGTGCATTATAGTCACATATATCTTTCTTCCCTTGATATGGTTATTTGCCATAGAGTCAAAGTCTGGAACAAAGATTTGAGCATTCAACTTTAAATATCAATGAGAAAAAAGTCTTACTCTGCAATGTTAGGTGTGGCCTCTTCCTGCTTTTCTTTCTGTTCACTAGCTAACTAACCTTCAGGACAAACCTAAAAAGTAAGGAAAAAGTCATAACAATCTTACAGCTTGCTTTCTGTACCTGGCACCATAGCCATGTGTCTTCCACCAAGCATTTCCATGTTCTTCAACTCCTTTACTTGCTGCAAAAAGTAGTGGAAGAAAGTATTCCTGCAGAATTCCTGGCCTTTTCAGGGATTCGTGTGCTGAATCCCCAGGGCTTCAAGGGAGCCTCTTGCCATGCCTGCCTTCTCCATGGGATTCCTTTCACTCCTCTAACGTGCATGCCCATGCCTTCAAGACAGAAGGCTTGCAAGCAGGTCTTTGCTCACTCCCCTTCTTGACTGGCAAGTACTGACATAAACGTTTAAAATTGACACACACATGACCAATGTATGAATCAGTTTGATTCTCCTCCATTACTGTATTTAAGACGCATTCGCTAAATTGCAAGATTCAAGACTCCAGGCACCTCTGTCATTCCCCTTGAGCCCTCTTCACATGCTCCAATCACATATAGCTCTCAAAAACATATAATTACATTAATTGGGACGCTGCTGCAACTCATAGGTAGATATGTTTATATGCTATAAACTTCATTTCGTGAAAATCAATGGAAGACCTAAAAAAAAAGTGAGCAAAAAATGCAGGACGAACAGTAAAGTCAGGTGAAGTCCTGTATGAAACATCTTCAAAATCTGTGTTTTGTTTTCTTCGGGTGTTTTACCTTTCCCAGGTAAAGGTTTTGGGTTCTGGGAAAACGCATTCGTCCTGGTGCCGTGGCTGAGTCCTGCCAGCCCGAGCAGCCCAGCCCCCCGCAGCGGTTCTCCGAAAACCCAAACCCTCCCTGGATCTGCAGCACTGTCAAATTTGGTAGTGCTGCGGTTGCTTTGGTGGGAAGATCAAGCAGTTAGTTCACAAGAGATAGAGATAAATTAGTGTTTTCTAAACTACCTAAAAAGACTGAGGAAAAAGGGATTTTTTTTCAATTTCTATTTAGAATCTCAGAATAAGTTAAAACCCACGCGCAGCTAAATGCTGTTTCATTGAAACTGGCATATCTGGGAAAAACTCGATTGGACAAAAAATCCACAAACCCCGTATTTCAAAATCAATTGGTTTCATGCTAGAAGTTGATATTATTCATTTTTACTTCCTGTAAAATAGTATAAAATGATAAATATATAAAAATGAAAAATATTATAAGATAAAACTGAGGGAAATATCTCAATTTAATACAACCTTTTTCCTAAACCTTACAATCTGGAATGTCTGGGGTTTGTGAGTGATACAGAAACGTGGATAATTTTGATTATATTTCTTCTGGGAAAGTCCTTTTAGCAGTTTGGGGCACAATGAGAAACTCAAAATTCCACTGAAATGCCAAAATGCTGTTTGCCACTGCTGGAAAATTAAAGCTTTAACTTTCATTCGATGAATCTTTGGTTTCTGCCCCGAAGAGGGACCGGGACCTCAGCGCCGATCACTCATCTCCCTGTCTCATTTTACTGAGGTGCAATGAAGCATTGATTTCCTTATGCATTTTAGCTTTGGATGCTAGCGTTCAGGTATTAATCTGATCCTCGTTTTCATTTCCACGGCTGCAGAGAAACATTTTATGCTTTTAAAGGAGTGGACTAAATGCTGCTCTCACCCTATTTTTTGATCTGGCCTCTTGTGATTACATCTGTTACCTTTTAATGTCCCACACAGTCTTCCCAGCACATCACGACCCAGGAGATGGCATGTTCTCCTGGCTGGACTATGCAGCTGCAGCCCACAAACCCCTTCAAAATGCTTTTGAGTAAAAACCACCTTGCGAGACATGAACAGCAATAGGTATGAATTTCTCTGGAGTTACAATGCAGGCAATATTTGAAATGACATTCAGAACTCCATTTTACAGGCAGCTCACAGTGTTACAATGAGAACATGCTTCACGCAGGCTCTGCTCAGGATTTTCCACGGAAAGTACCTTCAGCCATATTATCCACACAAGATGCATCGTCGCAGTTCCCCACCAACAAAATCAGAACCGCAGCTGAGCTGCTGCTGGTTTTCCCCATACATACTGTCTCCCCTATGGTAAATCCATTCTGGTCACATCCTTCTTGCGATGCTGACAAGAGGGCTGAGTTGTCCAGCAGCAGCAGGAATTGTCTGGGCCACAGTCGGTCAGAGGCTACAAAAATCAAGCAAAAAGCAAACTCCTCCTCGCACCCAGAGTTAAAGTGGGAACAAAGCTACATCCAGGAACGCAAATATTTTCCCACCCTGTTTTATCTCCAGTGCGCTCGTATCAATGAGCTTCTGTTTCCTATTTGAAATCCGTTCCCTGAACACACAGTTCCCATCCTATAGGTCTGCTCCTATATGCTCGGCTTTCCCTCCCTGAGAAAAAAATATATCTGTACCAGGAGCTTCCATATTCTCTGAGCCTCCTTTGCAACTGCATCTGTGGTCGCCAACATTGCCTAGCAAGCAGTCTCTGCATGAGGAAAAGTATGTTTATCTCTATTTGACAACTCCAAGCATCCTCTGGAATTAAATAACAAAAAGAATTAATCTGAAAACATGATAGCACTGAATTTTGCAGACTCTATTTTCTAGTTGTCCATTCATGGCATGATTCAATTTTAATTAAAATCTTGCAAAGTTTTCAGACCATTTTTTTTTCTTGGGAAATGTTTTTACTTAGCAATAATGCAAATTTAAAACAAATTTCCTGAAATGTCTTACATTTCAAATCCAAAGGAATAATTGCAATGAAGATAAGTGGTTTACTGTTTTAGGGATGTATCACCCCATGTTGATAAACAAAGAATTCAATGAAAATGCATGAAAACTGAAAAGAGATGAAGTGCTCACGGGTGCAATGTAACTTCACTTCCCAAACCATCGTCCTGAAGCAAAGCCAAAAGGAACCTGGTAGGATTCCCCTAAGCTCAATAAGCTTTAGATTAGATCAAATTAGGTATGAGTCAGAAGTTCTTCATGCTCACTGCAGAGCTGATTTCTACTCTCCACTTTCCCAGGATAAAAAAATTGGTTTATCTTGGCAGACTCACAGGACATCTACTGGAATCGAGCCTTCGGAGGGTGAGGAGACAGCAGGTCTGCAAGACAAGAGCATCCCAGTGCACCCGTCAACAGTACAGGGGGAAAGGGAGAGCCTGGAAAACTGCTCCTGCTGTGAAAACAGAAACGCTACAATCTCGCTTTGCTCGTTATGGAAACATGGACACTGTCTTTTCTATCTCTGAAAAATAAAAGGATGAATCAAAAAAGTTATTATTTGTTCTGGTAGTTATAATGATCTTTAAACCTGAAATTTGGGCTAATAAGGCATTCTGGCTTCACAGTTTTTCTTAATTCCCATGCAAAAATGAATTACTCGTGCGCTTGGAGTAACTGGAATTATCCCCCTGTGCGGCTGCAGGCAAAGGCCATTTCCAACACGTCAGTTCCAACGTCTGACTCTTTATTTTTACTTGGTTTGGGGGAGTTAGTCTATCAGCTGGTGGCCCCCGCGCAGACCGTGGGTTTTGCTTGCTTTGGTAGTTCGTCGCACACAGAACCCAGTTAAATTCCCTGGCAGGCTCAGACCTCCTTTGGAGAGTCAGCCAGGGAAAGTCATCTCTCCTGCCAGCGGGGCACTGCCCGCTCCGCACGGCCTTTAATGGCCTTTTGTGAAATTCAGTAGCTGTCTCAAGAGTTCAGAAGAGAAATATGAGGCTTTCATTTAACAAAGTAATTTGATTTCTTAGAAATCAATCCCTTGCTAGGATTTGATAACTGCAACAAAATTTTCTACCAAATTTGACAGAACCTCTACTTAAATCAATCTATAAGCTTGTGCTTAAGCACTTTATTAAATGAAGACTTAAGCAGAGGAAGACAGTGTCTGTGTGCTCTTCTTTGGGAACGCTTCAAATTGGGTTTGCAGCCCCTTACGTCTTTCATACTGTTCCCTAAATCAGAACTATCATCTGCAGAAAAAGACGAACGATGGAAATTTCTTGTACTGGAAACTGTTTCCAAGCCATATTTTCCTTGAACAAGACTCTAAAGCTGTGTATTACAACTAAAGTTGTTTAAATGTTTTCGGTCTTAAGGAGTCTAAATGATGCCAGTGTGCTTAGCAAACTAATTCTGGAATGCTTGTAATCTCCAATTTGTTTATTGCGAGTGTGTTTCCCGAAGATTCTGCTTTTGCTTTTTACATATTGGAATCTGTGGGTTCTTTTTTTCTGTTTAAAAATTTTATTATTAACTGTACGTATGCAGGAAAAATCCTTGTACGTTTATAAGCTCTATCTCTTCTTTAAGGTGTCATTGTTTTTGTGGGGAAGAGGGTTATTTTGAGAATGGGAGATAATATAAAAGCACGATTTGCTTTCATCAGACTTGTCTCTCTATCCCTCTTATGCTCCTAGCTCTGCATCTAAATCACCACTTTCCTCCACAGCTTGGAATAAATGTTTACAAGACACAATGCGGATTTTTCTTATGGGCATGCAGAGTCAGCCCAAGACCTGGGATTTAATGCTGTGCATAGATTTTATGCAGAGATGGATAAATTTCACCAGAAATAAAAGACAAGAGCAAACCCGGTTATCTGTGTATTCCTATGTACACTATCGGCTTGTCTCAGTTCAGTAGGTGAAAACACACATATTTAGATTAACACCTGCAATTTAGTGGTGGGTAAAAAATTTGCAAAACGTGCCAACAGTGTAACACTTCATTTGTTCATTTTTTCATTCAAGCTAAAAAACCCTGTTCTATAACGCACTGCTGATGGAAAGGCCCTGTTCTCAGTGAGACATTGTATTTCCCGGCGAGCCCCTACATTCCAACAACATTTTTTGGTGGTTTAAGCACAAAACAATTTCCTTGGAGAGTCAAAGGTTATCACACTCGGGCTCAGCTCCCGAGGTGCAGTTCAGCGGTGCTTCCCTCAGCCTTGCCATGAAGAAGGAGCTTTGCATGCAAAGACCGAGACACCACAGGACGCCAAACCAGCACCAGCTTGTCCTCCGTGGAGAGCAGCTTGCAGCAGCGCTGCCGGAGAGCTGGTCACACCTCCTTTTAAGCACGGCGCATAATAATGTTGTTTTTCATAAAATGATGAACTATTAAATCTGCGTGACATGTAGATGAGAGAAGAAATGTTCACAGGCCCACTGTAATTTATGAACATGTGGTGCACAGATGTTACATGCGATTTTTCTTCCCTTTACTTTTGAAAATTTGGATTACATTTTCTCTCCTCTCTCGTGTTCAAACTCTGTACTTGATACTTTATTAGATGTCTCAGCAGGGTAAATGGATGATTAATAATTGTCGATGACAGAAATTTGGTTTCTGTAAGCTGTGGTGTGAAAGATAAATATGATGGGAACGGTCCTACCTATGTATGTATGCTTATGACAACTAAGCCTCTTTAAGACTGTCTGTGTTAGGGTTACCCATGATTTATGGGGATGTCACCACTGTCCCTAGATATGGAAAACCTCTTGCAATTCCTCTTATTGTAATCATCACTTTTTCTTCAGATACCTGGGGGGCGGAAAATCCGCCCAAAAAAAGAAAAGAGAAAGAGGGAAAGAAAGAAAATATGAACTTTTTCAGGGTCAGGAAATATTCCGTAAAACCCCCGACTCCTGATACCAGGACCATTAGAGCTTTTTTCAGAGCAATACACACTATGTGCTGCCATCTCTCAATTAACCCATGAGAACAAACCGTCGAAACAAGAGCATGGTTTGCATGCGCTAGGCTCCAGGGCTGAACCCGCTCACTGCAGACTCTAGTCCCCACTTCACTGTTGCATTGCGAGGAAAATCAAACGGACGGCTCTGAACCCCTCCTGAGCAGAGATGAGCCGTGCTGTCCTGATCTGGACCCTGGAGAGCTATATACCAAGGTAAGGTTTTGCTTCGAGACCATTTCTTTTCTAATGAGAAGTGGCTGGCCACAGCAAGTTAAATCCAAGTTCCAGTCCTTTAAATTCAAGGAAGAGATTTTAATGGATTAGGTAGGTCGATTGACAGGAATAACTCAAAGCAGTTGGCAAGCTGAAAGCTTTCCCTCATTTTGAAGTCTATCATATTCTAAAATGCAAAATCCTCATTTGCAAAAACACATCACTTTTGTTTCTTCAGGTCAGATTTGTTGGATAAACAGCAAAAAACCTCAACAATTTTCTTAGTAGTTCTTTCTAATTTCTTTAGGTCTTCTAAAAAATTACATAACTGTTGCCATTGTGATATTAATTTGTTTCTAATATCAACTATTGATAACTGCAGAACCCTGAACAGAACTGGAAATCCTATATGCAACAAAGTATACCAGACAGGAACAGAGATGAAGAAGAATGGTTGAAACATAAACATAACCAAGGGAAGTCAGCTATAACAGCTGAAAAAATGAAATTTGCCTTACAAATATATAGCAATTTATTTCATAACTATAGTAGTACTACATGTGCTAAACAAATTACAATGTTACTCATTATTGTATAATAAAGGTCCTTTTTTATATGTAAGCAACTACTGATAATACTTTTCTCACTTAAAACTTTTGTTCTGCAAAAGAAGTTTTCTGGAAACTTTCATTTCTCCTGAAGTTAAATAATGTAAAAACTACCACAAATTTCTCAGACTCTTACTATTACACGTCATCCCACTTTGGGTCTGTAGGAGGACAGAAACTCTGCTTTTCTGCATCTTTCTTCTCATCTCCATGAAATTTTCATGAGTTAAATTTGCATGTAGAAAGAGAATGACTCCTTCACCCATCTGGTAATTATTCTGGGAAATGTACTGATACAAGAGATTATCTGCTTAAGAACCACAGTTGAACTACATTTCTATAAATTATTCTTCCTAATTAGTAATTATGTGTCCTGATAGAAACCTCATCTGATTTTTGTTTCATGAGATTATGCAGCCTGATGAAGGGGTTTTTAAAAAGGATAGGAATTCCACTTTCTGTTTGCAAAGGAAATATCTATCATGTTAAGGTTTAGCCCTTCCACTGTGTCTTTGAGTCCCAAGCCCATGTACACCTAAAAACCTAAAGCAAGACTGACTGCAAGCACGGCTAATTTGAAGAGATAGGAAGGGACTGTATCCTGCGAGGGGTTCAAATACTCTGCACTGACATACTGGCCGCCTCCTTCTCCAAGACTTCACAAAACCCAGCAAATTTATTTTCTCCTATCTGCCACTTCGATCTGAGCTGCTGGCAAGGCGTTCCTCCACAACAATATGAATTACCAAGATCAATAGAAAACTCCCCTTAATTTTAATTGGGTTTGGAACAACTTATTTTAAACATTAGTAAATTAGCTTTGATTCGGATCGCAACATAACTGTGGACAGAAGAGATGGAAAAGTTAGAAATAGGGAACCTGGGCCAAACGTTCCTATGAAACCCCACTCCATCGTGCCGAAGCGAAACAACAGCTCTTAATTGCTTCAGCAGACAGACGAGCCTGAGGTACAGCTGCACTCAGGCGGCGGCTCCGTGGCTGGCAGGAGGCATTTCAGGGACACGAAAGACTGATGGTTCTCGGTAGAAACTCTGAGAAAAACTAGTGGGAAAATCTTCTAGGCTAAAAAACAGGTATAAAACTCTTTTAACCTGATCTCACTCGCTGCTGAGGGCTCGGAGAAGCCCTGATGCCCCGACAGCGTCTCGCCTTTGTGCTGCTCAGGCTGCAAGGAGGGTCCCGGCGCTTCCCACCGGCTGCAGCAGCTCCTCCACAGCCTCTCCCGATGACGGTAAACTCCTTCTCACGCGAGGATGTGCGATAGTCACCGTCGTGATCTCAGTTTTGAACCAGGGTCTCCAGGGCTGACGCTACTGTTACTTTCAGCTACACAGGCAATTTTCTTCAGCTCTGCCTACAGCAGACCGTCTTTCATCTCTGCCCTCCCCTCGGCACAAAGAGGGACTGACAGAGAATTACACAGGGGGTTCGAACAAGCCCCATTAGGAAAAAAAGATAATTTCTTACAGGTGGGAACAAGTATGTTTTAATTCAGAGATGTTTCCCTCCAGAGCAAAGCTCTCATTTAACAGTCTGAAGCAGGATGAGCCTCTGCGCGTTTCCCCGCGGAAGGAGGGCAGCGACCCGACCCGACCCGACCTGACCCGACGGTCCTCCAGCGGTTTCCCAGTGCTGAGCACGTGTCTTTCGGTTCAACAGTGGAGGCAGAGGGATCAAACCTTTCCAGTTTCTCCAGCTTCCAAAAAATGCTCAAACTGGCACATCAGACATACAGAATAGTGACCTCCTACTGTCCCGGAGCACTGAGCAGACCTTAACTTATTTTAGGATTATCAGTAATTTTCAAGCAAGTGAAAAGCAAAAGAGATAGCTGCCCTTGTATTTTGGTTGTTCATAAATTTTGGCTGTTCTTAAATTCTCATGCCACCCACAAGGCTGAGATGGATGTTCACATCAGTTCTAGGTCAGTGGGTTGAAGACAATGAATAAGTAGATTGGATAGGTTTGGAGTCTTACTACCCGTGGTGCCTCCTGTGATGGTCTTGAAATCACTTACCGCCTCTGAATGGCATTATCTTATAGCCTAGTCATAGGCATTATTTTATAGTCAATAGTCTATCTTATAGTCTAGCTCTATAGGACGAAGCTAGCTGGAGAAATGTACTGGAAGGAATTCACGCCACCATGGATGTCCAAGTCAGCCATGCAATGTACAATATAGATGTGCACAGGAATACATTTCTGCTGATCCACACCTTATGGCTGTATCTCCGAGAGCTGACTGACTCTGGAAACGTGCACATTTACAACACAGCGTAACAACGTGCCTGTATTACAAATATTGACAACTTGACCAAAATCAAATCTAGTTTTCGTTTCTGGTTTTCTCTCTTCACTGTAGCTGAGATGGTGTAGTTCTCCCAGGTGGATCAAGATGATGGACAGTGCAGTTTTTTTCATAGAGGCTTGCAGATAGAGGGACAATGACCATTAGCATAAAGCTACAATAGATATAAGAGTTCCTCTGTTTCACACCTGTTTTTTGACATTTATTAAGCTACTGATTGAACAGTTTTACAGAGTTCTTTTTTTCCTCAATAAGCAGCTTAATAATAAATACTAATGAATGAACAATAATCCATAGAGAGCAATGAATTCTTCCAGATATTTCTGATCATCTCACAGTTCCCACCAATAATATAGAAGAAACCATAAGAAGGAAGGATATAAGGAAAGAGTAGTTAGCAGTATTGTGGTGGTTAGTCTTCCTTTTGGAGTCAGGCATGCAGCACCGCTGCAGAGGGAAGACCTGTCCAGCCGGACCTCTCGCACTGATGCAAAATAACCTGTGTCCTTATATTCTATATCCTGGACTGAGATGTACAGGAGGATCTGAAGTAGGATCACATTTACGTACAAATCTCACGCACAGCTGCTGCTTTCGGTCACCTCCAGAATCCTCAGGTTAGTAGCAAACCACAAGGCATGAAAGAAAGGAGAGCATGCATTTTATAACTGCTGAGAAGAAACTGAGCACTTACTACCTTATATTGAAGGATTCATGCATAAATGTCAAATATTCTTGCTTTGTCTGTTACATTTCAAATATGCTGCCCTGTGCTAATGAGAGTGAAAAAGGGGACAAGCTTTCTCCTTTCCCCAGTTGATCTGAGCTGGGTGCAAAAATGAGGCTCTGAAAAGTCTATCTGGTTCCAGCTGGATCCTACGGAGCCTGTGAAGGACTAGTTCCTCTTAGGCAGATTAGAGGAATGTAAATTATTCTTGTCATGACAGTGACAAGCACTCAAAGCCCCTACCATTGGCAGAAGTTGTGGAGGGCAACACAAGAGCATGTAACAGAGAATAGAGGGATTCTCTTCGGGGGGAAAAAATAATCCACACAAGAGACTGTAATAACTAGATGTACACAAGAGTGGACTTCACCGGGAAAGTATAAAGAATCACGTCCCATGAGTTATTAAAAAGTGGACTGGGCAAAGTAATGCAAAATATGCTGTATTGGACAATCTTTTATTAGGAGCAGGAAGGACACAGTGAACTATCAAGTCATTTTTCTTATTATGCATGTCTTTTATTGCTTTTGAAAATAACCTGGCTTGCCAGACAGATCTTTGCTGTGGGACAGAAGAGCCTCACATTTATAATAATAGTCCACAAAGAATGAGTCAATGGGGAATCCTTTGTAAAATGCATCTTTGACAACACTTTGCAGGTTGAAACGTGTTGCTTTTTATTTTATCTTTCATAAGCAAGTACAAATCCAAACTGCAACTTTTAATGGCAGGCAGGTTGTGCATAACTGAAGCAGTTTCTTGTAAATACGTGAACATATTTAAACAAATGATCTAAGGCAGACTTACCACAGTGAATGACAAAAATGAAAATCAATATAATCCTGCGTTAAACTGGTGTGTGCTCTTGCAATATACGCCTACTGGACTTAGTTTAAAAGTGTTTTGAAATATTTCTTTCTCTAATATTTATTTAAATGGAAACTTTCCCAACTGTTGATGGCAGATATCATATGCTTGTGGTGATAACAAAAATGGCAAATTTTCTGTTCCTGTGGAATGTCTCGTTTTAGCTGTTTCAAAGAAACACCATATTGTAAAGCTGAACTGGAAGCCTGTCAGTGACACAAAAATATGGAAGAAATTTAATTGTTTCCATAATTCCTTATTTGAGTTAAATAAATCTACTCAGACATGTAACGCCTAAAAACCTGAAAAAGCTGCAGATGTTATAAAGTTAAAGAGTTTGTGGTGCTCTTCATAGCAAATGTTATTAAATGTGAACTGATAGGGTTTATGCAAACATACAAGATACAAAATAGTAGGATCGTTTAATTTAACTCTGATAACAGCTTCCAAATATCACCTGTAAATATTTAAGCAGGGACAAAAGGTACTGTCTTTTACAGATCTATATACAGCATTTCATTAAAAACAAAACCAATAACCTGGACATTCAATTATAATATAATGCTGGCAATGACTGCTGCTCCATCCAATATTTTCTTACAATGTCTGTTACTTTCTCCCATTTTGTGATTGCCCTGAATTTCTCCTCTTATCAAAACCAGGCCTGAATCAGTTTGGTTTATTTCCTTCTTCAGACCAAGGAAGAAAAGGTAGTATAATTCCCACTAAATCTTGGAATACACTTTCTTTTGTACTAGCAAGTATTTTCTTTTTCTAAAAATACAACACTTATCCATTGTTAAAGCTTGTTGTAAAATAGAAACTGAACTGGCGACACTGAGTAAAACCACATATCCAAACCAATTCCTTTACATCTGCTTTTATTTCTTGAACTTCTTCAACCTTGCTCAGATTTCAGCTCCATGTACCAAGCGAGCAAGAATTTTGCAAGGGATAAAACTATCAGCCTGCAGGAATAGGAAGAGTTCATCGGGAAGGCTCCAAAGGTACTGCTGAGAGGTCAACACGGACATGATGAGGTTCTTCCCAAGTGTGCTGTCATGCAAGGCATCCTAGCACAATGTGTACATGAAGCCACAGTGTTAAGACAGTTACAGTGTACTAATGACAGATAGTTTACTTTCACAGTTACTATTTGACTAGTATTGCTAACTAGTAACTAGTCTATTAGTAATAGTGTCACAGTATCACAGCGAGATGGAGAATGTTACAGACTTAATGTCTGGATGAACTTTTCTGATGTGTCTGAGGAAAGAGGTATCTTTAGAAAGGAGGTAAAATTGAACAAAAGTGTGATGCAATAACCTGAACCCATCAGAAAGATGGGTACCAACTTCAGAGCTGACCGTGACTGGCCTTCATACACAAGGCTGGCTGGAGAAAGGCAGCTGAACGATAGCTCCGAGTTTGTCACAAGCACAGCAGTCCCATGACATTGAACAAGAGAAGAGGGGTGACCATGCCTGGCACAAAGTGCAGATTAGACCATGAAGCAGTGGGAAGATTTAGACCCGAGACAGAATTCCTCCTTAAACCAGCAATGCATGTTCTCATCACACTTGATGTATCTGGACATAAAACCTTTATCCATCTCATAGAAAACCAGAAAATTATTTTTCAGAGCAACTGCATTTCAGATATTAACTTTAGAGTCTCACTTTTCTGCTTTGTTCTCCTCTAGTAAATTAAACAGAGATGTAGAAGAACCAAGGAGAGAAATATGAGCAGTTGAAAAAGAAAAGTGCTGTCATGATTGTACAATAGGTTGCTGGCATTTACAAAATTCAATATTTTCCATATGAAGATCATCACTTAATATTAATGCTGAAGCCGCATGGAGGATAGGGCCCCTCTTCCAATAAATAATTTACAGATACAAGGACAAGTACAATCCCTGCCCTGAGGAGCTTGGAAATAATATCCTGCTTGTGTAAGTTGAAATAGAAAGGTGTTTATTTTTACTACAGTAAGTGCTTAACAAGCAATAACTAAACCAAAACTATTATTTCACAAGGATTTAGAATAATATTTTAATTATCCTAATGTTTATAGAATTGAAAAAGCAGGAACTTTTAGCTACTAATAACGACAGTCTCAAATACTTTTATTTTTTCTTTGGAAAATCCATAGACTAGTATGACGATATGCACTTGTAAAAAAGAAAGCAGTTGGACAGACAAGCTCTTCCATTACAGGATTTGGCCTAGAGGAGTGTAAACAAACTAGCATTCTCTTCAGGGCAATTTACACCTATCGGCCTCAGAAATTTATATTGTTGAGAAACTTTGGGAGTTTTACTACGCCAAGACAGAAAACACTGCAAGTTATTTACGAGACCAGCAAAGAAACAGTAACCACATAAAAGAGTATATAATACTTTGCTCAGGTTATGTAGGAATACAGAATATAAAAAGTAACAAGGAAAAAGAGTAAGACCCGGGAAATAAAAGTGTTGTGGGAACTCACATACTCTTTTCAGCTAATTCTTATCAACATGAATGCTGAGAAGCATCCATCCTTCATTGTCAGTCCACTTAGGCTACATTTGGCTCTTGAGAAATGTTACCGCATTGTCTGCTTATCTCATTCACAGGGTATCTGTGATATTCACAGAATATCCGTGAACGAGGACCTACGGGTTGTGAAGTTACTACCCGCTCTATAACACAGACCAAGATGAATAGAGTGCATCAAGGAAGATATTCATGATAAGTGCACATACGTGAAAAAAAAAAGGAGTGCTATTTGGATAATGCTGCAATATGGACAGCACAAAATAGCTCATGTCAGACAAGTATGAAGCGGAGACAGGACCGGCCCCACACGTGCCACGCAGGGAGCTGCTGGGCTCCCCAGAAGCGGTCCCCGGGCTCTTTTCCTTGCTACACTCCTCTGCCGCCGCGAGCAGTACCAGAGTCTCACGTGCATGGGATCTGCTCCAGTGCCTGTCAACCAGGGCCTTTACAGGATCACCCATCCCATGGAGAGGCTCCAGCACAGACAGTATAAAAGAGCTAAAAGAAAAAGAGGAAAAGACCCAGAAGAGAAAGGAGTACAGAAAGGAGAGGAAATCACTGCTTTAATCTACACCACATGTACAACACGGCTGAGCTACAAGCTCTAGGGAGCCGTAACTCTGAATGTCCTGACTTTTGTGTGTTTAAAATCTCAACTGTAGCATTACAACATGGGTTTTTTTGCATTTAATTTAATTTTTTTCTTTGGGGAAAAAGAAAGTATGCTTTACCCTACAGTCAAAGAGACCACATGACAGACAGTCAAATAAATATCATCCACACATTTATTTGCATGATTAAGCCATCAGACAGTCAAGTAACTGGAATGAAGTGCATTTATTTGAATAACCTCCAAGGTATTTTGGGGCACATAAATAAAATGGGGACAGCAAGCCATAGCCCTTAATTTTCTCATTGTTTAAAATAGTGCAACTCTAGAGTAACTCCTCTGAAACAAATGTAAAATCAATGTAAGAACAAATTGATACACATCTGAAAACCTCTCCGCTTTCCCCATCCTCACCGTACACAAAAAAGCTGCTGATTTTAATTCTTTGTGAAGTACAAGATACATTACAAATATGTGTCTAGACAAAGTTCAGTGCCTCAGTGGTCAACCAGATATCTAACACAAGATGGTATAGTGCCCATACATTCTTGCTCTGTAAGGAGATCAGGAAGCTAAAACAATTTCCAAAGAGATAAAAAAGAAACGTGGACAAGTTTCTCAGAACTCCAAGATATTCTTCTTCAAAAGCATGTAACATCTGCATTGTGAGCTGTGGTTTCTACATCAACAGAAGACCAAGAGGACAGAATTGGTAGAGCAGAACACTCAGTGTAGAAGATCTGACATCCACAGTACACACATTTTAAGGGTTTTTTTGCTTTTATCTTGTTTTTCTTTAGAAAATTCTGGCCTGACTCTAGACTGGTCCCATAGACTAAATGCCCTATTGTGGCTGGAGTGCATTAGGTACGCACCGGGAGTCTATACTCCAATTTAGTTTCTTCCAAAGGAACCTAGCCCATATGCTCCAAAACTACCCCACATTGAGAAGCAAAGCACAGTCAGTAGGCACAATCAGGAGTTTTGTTTCAAAAGTGCACTCCTAATTTGCACTAAAATGTTAACATAGGCACGCACTGTGAAGGAGAGGAAAGATGACTTAAGCTGATGAACTACGCCTTCTACATTTTTCTCAAAGTAAAAGAATAAACCTTAGAAAAAGCACCCAGTTCTCACTTCTCCCATGGTGTGGACAGATTAATGCACCTACAGCTGGGAAAGCTTCAAGACATAATTGTGGAAATGCTTCCAAGGAAGCGCATATGAATTCAGACATTACTTATAGTCCTTTATGACTCAGACGCTGGTATGATGCTTAGTCATGAGTCCTGTGCTTAGGGAGTGATGACAGAAAACGTTTTAGTATCCAGAAGCATCCAAATACCAAATGGATCTTATTTTTACCATCTGAAACAATAGTTTCATTCAACAATGGTGAGAAAATTGAACTGAGTTTTGTTTTAAATCAATAGTGAAGGCAATTCAGTACAATATTACAAATCACAAAAGTGGAAAAAGTGTGAAAATGACCCAAAGTCAGGATTATAAGCAAAGAGATGTTATAAAAAAGTTATATCAAGCTAAGGAAATTGTTCTTTAACTTTCTTGTGCTGCCTTAAGCCATGCAGTATTTTCCTTATGGGCAGGCTCACAATCAAGGCCATGAAAACAGCAAAGGTCATAACTTCCAGACCTGGTGAAATCTGGTTATTTATAGTGGAAGCACCAACCACTCCAGAAATCTGCCCCAGAGCTGGGTATTCTGCTTGTATCATGCAATACCCCAGTACGACATCGTATCTTCCAGCAAATGAACTACATCACATGGGGACATGTCTATACTGTGCTTGACAAACTCCCAGGTAGTAGTCACCTGGCTACCTTACTCTCCAGCTTTCCTTTGGAGAAAATCAGCTAGCTCCCTTCAAATCAAAACACAAGGGCAGCTCTGTGGATAGTTCACTAGCAACCGTTCCCAAAAGACAGCACGGGCTAGCCTGCACCGTGTTTGGGTCCTGCTTAATGTAGTCCTCCAACACTATTGCAAATAACCCCACATTCCTCTCTGTCATATCCCAGAGCCATATGCAGCATATACCTTAAGATTCATATAATGAAATCACCACTCTAGCAGACTGAAGTACAACCCACGCATTACACTTTGATTGGAAAAACACATAAAAAATAGCGACTTGCAGGGCCACCATGTGACGGTCAGAAAGGTCAAACACTATGGACGTGACCAGTCTGTTTCAGAGTGCAGTAGCCCTGAAAAACATGGACGTGACCATCCCACACCAGACAGTCTATGGGCCAGGCATCGCGGACCACGGCAGACACATCTAACAGCACAAATGTACTAAGAGCATGCTAGCTTCTTTACAGGAAACTCCTGGATACCTGAGAAGTTATCTGAGGAGAGCTAGACGGATTAAGGCCCTTCTTGGATCTGTAATCTCAGTGGAGGAAAGTGAAAGCTGTTTGATGATTATGTCACCAGGCGCAGCAGTGCGAAGGACAGACAGCTGAGCCACTTCCAGAAAAGTTAGCACAGCTTCCTAGAGAAGCAATAGATGACTGTCAGTGGACCACTTACGTAGCCCCTTGAACCTGAGCTACTATAGAGAGGAACTCCTGTAGAGGTCTCCTATAGAGAAGTCTCCTATGGAGAGGAACATCAGCCATACGGTGATGCGCCGAAGTCTAGCAAGCTAAGCTACATGGCAGGGCAGTGATTCTGGTGCCAGATAGCTATAAATTGTTGCTTCTGGCACCAGGGTACCAGCCGGGCAGCCTGTGAACACAGGGTGAGGAATACCGCTTTCCCACTGCAGGCGGGAAGCGTGCGTCCACCAGGTTCACTGGCACTTTTGGGTGACAACATGTTAGATGTTTCAACTCTGACAGAACAAATGGTTTAATAAAGAGATTTATTCAAATATTTATGTCTGTATTGCCACTGAGGACTGAGATTATAATTAAAAATAAAAGTTAAATCCTGAAATGAGTGGGACTTTTGCCTGAGTAAGGATGACTCCAAGCTACACTACCATGCACTTTTACAGATGAAAACAGCAGCTGCTGTGAAAATAAGAGTGTTCTTTGGCAAGAAATGAAATTAAGCCATGTTGGAAATATTTAAAGCAATACATATTACCGTAATAACAAACCTTAATTACTCTATCACATTACCAGGAGGGATTTCGTTAACTCCCTCTGAAACAAATCATATCAGTCATCCAATAAAAGTTTTAATGATCCATCTAAAATGAAAGTGAACCAAGCCATAACTTCTCCAGATTCCTCGTAACTACTCACAGAATATGATCTGGTAGTTACCCCTGAACTGTAAGCTTAACATATAGGTTGCTACTTCGAAAGTGTCTGAAATTCAGTAGACATCTATTCCAGTGCAGTTTTAAAAACCCCTTTGCAGCTTCTTGCTGAAGAAGCAAAAATTCAGTTGCCAAGAAGAAAAGTCAAGGGAGGGCCAAATGCAAAGAGAACAAGAAAAACCTTTTTGGCAAAAACTTTAAAAATCAACATTGTTGTTCACGACACAATTAAGGCTTTACCTAGCCAGTACTTACATTTGCTTAACTTCACTAGTGTGAACTTGCAATCAGTTAAGCAGATTCCCTGTGGCAAGCTTTACTCAGCGGGGCACTGACTTGAGTCTCTCTCCTTTAGTATCAATTTTCATGAAATGTGTAAGACCTTAATAGTTCTGAGACCTCCAATCCTCAGTCAAATTTGGTTGAAATTGGCTACCAGGTTCAGAAATTACTAGAGGACTGTTAGACAAGCAGCTGGATAGATGGAGGAACAGAAGAGCAGTATAATCAAGTAATTTGTCTGTCCTTATAAAAACAGTTTAAAAGGGGCACATTGAAAGTAGGCCGTGAATCAAGGAAAAAGTTCCTACTGATGTTCCTATTTGATTTTCAAGTCTTCCAAAGCAGGTGGTCAATGTCATCCCTTGAAACCCTTCAAACATCACTTGACAAAGCATCTGTGAATATATGATAATAAACTACCCTGTAGTCAACCATTTCTATAGTGAATAATTATTTTCAGTAGAATTGGTAGACTATGTACAGAGATGGTTCCTTGTAATCTCTCTCTTCATGTGAACAAATATACACAGAAGCTTATAAAGACATGAAACAGTTTCTAAATGAAAATCTCCTTCAGTAAATCTTCTTAAGATATGAAAAAAACATCACTATATCAGAATGGAAACCCATAAGGCTTAAAAAGGACACTAGAGGTGTTAGACCAAAAATTTGTCCCTGTTGGGCTGTTTACTAAACCACCATTTCAAAGAAGTACAATGAAAATAATTGGTTTTACTTAACATTTGTATCTGAATGACTCATCCTCAAAGTCAACCTGAGTGTCTGGTTCTGTGTCCTTTGTCATTAATCATTCTGAGCAAAAACAATCTTAACTATCTCCTCAAAGCACATATGGATAGCTTTATTGAAAAGAATACACCCTGGCAGTTAATAAAAATCTCTTTACTTGTACAGCTATCTGCCAGTGTTCACTGTGTGTACATTTACAAAAAAAGAATACCCTTTACTCAGTCTCTCTGTCAATATAAAGCAAACTAATTTCCTTATGAAGAACCCAGTTCAAATCAGTATCTCCTCCGCATCTTTATTGTTAAACATAATCTTTACTGAAATTCCTCATCTAACATTTGGAGTTGTGTTTCATTTTATTTCACAGACCTAACTACAGCAGTCTTCAACTCCTCCGAGCCCCACAGCGTGCACGGACATATGGTGATGAGATTTGGTAATGTGAATGCAACATTCATTACAGGGTCACTGGCTGGGAGGTGGTGTTAAGATTCTGGGATCACAAAAGCAAAAAGTATGATCATGTAGTTTATTGCAAAAAGACTCAAAAACATTCACTAGTATGTACACCCACAGAGCCATAATACATGCGGGTTATATTAAACAAATATTCCCTCGCTTTAAAAAAAAAGGCAAAAACCTCTTGAATGCCATATTCATACATCAGTTCTTATTTTCACTAAATTTTATTTTTATATTCAGCTTTTTATTAACAGCAAGGGCAAAGACAGAAAGCAGGGAATAATATGGCACACACAAAAGGAAATCCCAGCTGACTGCTCGCTGGTAAGCAAGAGGGAACATTTGCACTTTAAGAAAATTTTTAGATGACTATACAATGCTGTGGAGTTTCTATGTACTCACCTTAGTAGTAGCTACAGGTAATACTGCTTTCCTTAAATTAATGGAGTAGCTGAAAGATCACGTTTAAAAGTCTAAAATTGCTCTTAAATTCTTATCTAAGTTAGCAGATAAAAAAGTTTATCTTTTGAAATGTGAACATCCAATCGAGGTCCTACAGAAGTCAATGGGCACTGCACATTTTCAGCATCTTTAAAAAGAATTGGAAACTTTTAATTATAAGCCAAGCATAGGCCCGCAAAGCGAAAGTCTAATCCTTCTCAAGTCAGCGGTAACCCCCTGCCTTCAAACCTTCCCATCGATTGCAACATGGTCAAGATTTCACTGGTAGATTTTAAAAGAGGCTTCACAAGTTACTGGAGCCATATCCTTCTGGGTTGAGCGAGCTCTCGACTCTGAAAGTCGGTTCGATTTCAAAGCTTGACAGAAAGCTGTGTGAAAACACAGAACTGTCACTGAGAAGAGGACGGAGGAGCTCTACCCAAGCAACTCCATCCCCCCGTACCAGCATGCTTCTCCCATGGCTGCCTGCGTGGGCCAGGCGCCAGGGCCAACGTGCTTTTGTACAGACTGCAAGTAATTTCCTTCTCTCCTGGCAGCACCTCGTAAGAGCTAGCAACTGATGAGTGGACGACAGAAGGAATCCTGCTCGTGAACCATGCCAGACTTCTGACAACAATGTTTAACCACCCCTGTAAAGAAAAGTTTAGGGGATATGGAGACTTAGTTACAGTACATTGCAATGAATCTTCCCATCCAGGTTGCCTGCAGGACCATTAAAAAGAATTTTTTTTTCAGTGCAGCTGATGAAAATTCACCAAAGTTTCCAGTTTTGCTGTGTACGTTTGGTAAACTGTTTTATGGGACTTGCAGCCTAAGACCCCATTGAACTGCTTACTTTTGCCAACTTTTCTCTTAGGGACAACTCATAACATCATCACAGATTTTTCTCTTTCCGATCACAGTCCTGCACAGATGTACCGACACCAGAAACTTTCAAAATAATTAAGATCTGCAGCCCCAAGCCACAGGGGACACAGGGATGACAGCAAAATAACTGGAAAGATTAATGATGCCTCCTTGGAACAATACAATGTAAAATGAAATGTAGATTGAAACAAAGGGGAAAATGAGGTAATTTTACTTGCAAAGTGAATTGAAAGCTGCCATTTCAGCCAGCTATCCTGCATGCTGCCTTTGTCTTTAGTTACCCAGTAATGGTTAAAACAATTTTTACTGCATTCTCTGCACTGCAGTGAATTAAATTACTCAACCTATTTATTTACAGAAGTTTTACCATTGTGTCATGAACAATTCTAAGCGTAAGCTGCTAAGAACTAGCTCCTTCAGTTTAAAGGCGAAATTCTTACTGATGTCCAGAAAGATCTGAAGGACTAACGAATGGGGGCAACTGATCAGTCATTTGACTTTTTGTCCTACTGAAACAATTACCAAAGCTACAGTGAAAGCCGCTTTAACACAAATAAGCCTGCAGTGGAATTTTTCTCCTCCTGGCTCAATGGTAACATCAGAAAAAGCATGTCTAAAAATCTCTCTCTTTTGAGAGAAGTTAGACTTAAGCTGTCAAACTCAGAATGCTGTGGCACATTAACCTGGGTTTCAGAGCGGGCCACTACTTCTCAAGTCCAGGTCCCGAGGCCTTGTTGGAATTCAGTCATTTTGTGTTCTTTCACTGCTAAAAACCACCATGGTGATAGTGCCAACAACCTTGATAATGGCCAAGGTGATTAGAGCACTTAAAACTCAGAGAGGATGGGCAAGATGAAACCTGATCCGGGATTACTCGCCTTACATTTCTGCATGTAAGCTGCATCTAAGTTGTACTTGAAGCACATAAGAGCTATTTTGCAATTTGCCCTAAGTTCAAAATCACATTCCCACAATCACTGAGGAGAGGGCAGGTATTAATGCTGCTTTGGAAAAGGTTAACCTATGCCAGGATATACACTAGCCTGAAAATAAGAAATATGCCACCTCTAAACAGCTCTAAACAAGCAAAGAGCTTCCAAAATTGGAGAGAAAATGAATCTTCAAGATGCTCCTTTCTACTTTTCCATTTTGGGTAGACTCTGTAGATGCCTGCTCTAAGCCCTGGGCTAAAGGGCTAGTCTCCTCTAGGAGATGAGATGTTCATAAGATGCAATGTTTTACAGGGTGTTAGATATACTGCATTATTTCTGAGCTCTGAAAGGCTTTGTGAAATACTGGCAAATGCTTCCTATGCAAAAATTTCTGCTTTTCTACAAGGAGAACTTTGGATTTCTAAATCAACAGTTTGGATTGTTGAAAGAAATCTGTATTCGTCATACTACATTTCTATGTAGTATGTTTGCTTTCAAATGCAAAATCATATATAAGGAACATAAAAGCAAAAGATGATCAATCAGTCACATATAAGATGAAAAATTCTTGCAAAAGTTTGGTCATAGAGTTATACCTTCTGTCACAATCAGAGTTGTTTACACATATATGCAGTTGGCACAAAAAATATAAAATAATAGTGAGTAAAAAAGTACTTGGAGGAATAATTTTTTGTGTGCTCTCTTCTCTCAACCTGTGAGACAATTCCCAATTTTAATCTTAAATTAACATACCCTGAAGTTAGTTATTCCTCTTTTGCAACACTGTTATAAAGATCTGCAGAAACACAAGGATTCTCCTTGGTATAATTTTTTCGTCAATGAAAACTATCACACTTGAGCTCATGGATTTAAGTGCACATTAATCAGTCTTGTTCACACTTGTTCGGCGAGTAGTTCCATTACAATGAATGAACCAGCTACTGCATCAGCCATGTCTTGATCCAGAACCTAAAAATGTCTCCCTCTTAATCTCAGTATAACTAATGTAAATAGAAAAATATACTGTGCTATGAGCAGTGAAATCTGAAATACAAACACATTGAACAGTATTCCAAGCTAATTTGAACTCTGTATGATTAAAAACTGGAAAAGTGAATTTCATTTTAGTGAACTGAGGTGGCATGTTGTGTTTATAAGGCAGCATGTTGAATCAGCCCTTACTTCCAAACCTTCAGTTTTAGGAATGGCCCAGGCAGTATTTAATTACAGTTCTGTTAGCAGATCTTAAAAGTATACTAAATTATAACGGGATGGAATAGCTAGTAATATGCATGCAAATATGAAGACACCTTGTAAGACAGCCTATTGGTGTTTTGCAGTTTGCAAACTAAGGTGTATTGTAAATTCTGGAACCCTGCTATCTGCAAAATGTTCTGCTTTGGGCCGTTTCATATGAGCTTCTGGTATCAAGACAGCCAGCCAGTCATCTTAGTGGCTCATTTATGAAAAACAGCTATTCCCTCTATTTATGTCAACATTGTGTAAATCAGCTTGAACATTTTCATTAAGGGATATCATTAAATTTTGTACCTACATACACAGTTGAATGTTTGAAAATCTACATCCTGTTATCCTCAGGCAGGGCAGAGCAACACATAGATGAAAAGAACTTTTAACATCTATGACAGCAATAGCTAGAGCCAGTCAGTTTTTATTTGAGCTCAGAGTATACAGCTATTGAAGATGTTTTCAGTATTTGCAGTAACAGCTGTGATTCCTACAGATATTTTGCCAATGGGAGGACAAGCATTTTCCTCTGAGTAACTAATCATGCCTCCAAGGGGCTCCGTTAGCAACATAGGCATGCTTTTAAGGGAATAGAGAACGCCATTTTTGCTACAATCTTGACCTAAGCCCAAAAGAGCAAGGCCCTTAGGGTCGTCATTTCAAGCAGCACTACCCACACCTTTCCCCTCAGTCATGTGTTAGATCTTTACTTCACCACTATGGGAAAAGAAGTATGAACAAGTTCATTTCTGCTTTTACATTTCTCATTATTTCAGCAGTTCCTAAAGTCTGGTACACATAAAGGTCTTGTTAGAGACTGATTATAGGCTGGTTGCCAGAAAGATCCAAGCAAGATATTTTAAGCTTCATCAACCATATGGATGTGCCTTGTCTTTTTAGAGGATGTATTTTTCCCTGAGGATTTCCAGCATTTTAAAGTTCTACTATATTAAGTAGAATTTATAATAATTTCAGACAAATTTAGGATGACTGTGGGACTCACCACAGAAGTTCACAAAACTGACAGTAATTGTCCAAAAGTGCTAAGTTCTTTGATGTTAAATTTCTTTAACTTGTGTGATTATATTTTCAACTGTAGATACATTAGATAGCAATTATTAATAACACAGAGTTTAAGGCTTGTTGCACACTTGATTAGCTGCAATCAAATTTTCTTGAAAAAGCTGGTTTTGTCTTTGTGTCTCATGGCTGAACGATAACACCAACAGCCCCTTCCCACCCCGCAACACACACACTCATGTTTTGCAACCGCATCTTCAAGTTCTCCGTATCTACTTGTATTTGTTTTCCGTTGGACAAGAGACATAATGCTCTACATCTTGCAGCTTGATACCTGACGGGCTGGCTAACATGTCAATGTTGATCTACTTGGCTGCCAGGAAATCCAGCTGAAAATCAAGCCTCTCATCCTTTGGCAGATGAACAAATAGGTTCAGGGTCTGTCTTCAGTCCCTGAACTACTGCGGAAGATTTTCCCTTCTGGGATCTCTACCCTACTTTTAAACTTGACTGAATTGGCCTGCAGGTTAAACAACTGTTACAAAGGGACTAACAGAGGTACCTGTGGCATGACTGCAGAAGCCTTACTCCCTTAGTGAACTGGGTTAAAAACTAACTTGCACCTGATCTCAGAAATTACTACACATGAAGTCATGGCTGTTGAATGCAAGAATAACTATTCATCTGAGCAGCAAAACTAAGGTTTTACCAGATCACGCTCACAGGCGGCAAAAGGAGGTGGCTCTAAGTTTTAACAATCCACCTATCTCACAATTTCAACTATTTCAAATCCTCTAAAGCCAGTGAAGCCCACCGCAAAGGGCTCCACAATGGGATGTCAGTTCAAAGCTCCAGCAAGGAATAATCTTACACATTTGAAAATCCTCCTTCAAGTCCTTCCTATCCATACCTGAAGAAGAAAGGGATGAATACAGTAAGATGTTTAGCCCTTGCACAGTGTTACTGAAATGTGTAAATTTGGAATATCTCCTAAAACAGAACATTGTCCTGAAAATGTTCTAAATTTTAGGTAGAAAAATGGAAAGTTAAAAAACGATAATAATGCATACCACATAATGATAAGCAGCCCTTAAAACAAAGCCCCCAAAGCCTCTAGAGAAAAATATATATTAAGTTTATGATGACACTCACCAAGCCTAACTCTTCAAAATGTGTGAGCTTAGGAATGTCAAAAAGTGGAAGATACCAGTGCTACAGAATCTATAACATTATCTCCCAATAATCTGCAATAGAAACAGCAGTTTCTTGTAATGCCAATGCTGTGCTCATTTGTGTGCCTGTAAGGTATGTGCACAGTAACCATGAGTGCCACAAAAACGTTAGGAAAAACCCACAGTTTCTATTATTTCACAGCAACTTCAGAGCACACAAACAGCACAGGATCAGTCCCACTGTCTTTACGTTCTTTAGCAATGTCATCATTAACAGTATCTTCAAAGGAGATGCTGGCCTACCCAATGCCATTTTAGTCCCTGAAAAGTCTCCCTATGACTTCCAAGAGAGCTGGGCAGATTTTTATATGAATTGTATTTCCCTTGTAGACTGATTTGGATTTTATGCCCAAGTTAAATATTACCAAAATCCCTAAGAGACACAAAATTTCCTAGAATCTACATTCTGCCCTGCCTTTATTCCCCCAAAGCAATCCTGAATAGAGGCGTACAAATGTAACGAACTAGTTTTTGGCAAGTTTTGCCCACCAGTTAGATGTTTATTATCTTTTTTTTTAAAGTAAACCAAGTATGCTCAATCAAAACTGAAGCTTGGAAACATTGCTAGGAAGCTAGCTACTAAAAGATCTACTACAGAAACACCACCAAAAAAAGGAATACATATCAAGTGGGAGAGAGCAAATGTCCCGTTAATTTCCACAATTAATATGGACAGGTCAAAACCAACACTGTAGCATGTAAGTAATAACTGCTGATTTATTGCACATCGCAAGCTTTTCTTGGAGGAACACAGAGGCCAAAATTTGCAGGCCAGTTATATTTTTATTGAACTATCGGCAAGACATAGGGATAACTCACTAGGGCCTCAGCGTAGTCTCACCCGATGAGCAATACGTGATGCAGCACATGCCCTTCAGGAATGGCCGTACATGTGCACAGCCTCCCCCATTCCGCCCACCGCTGCATTTGGCATCAAGACAAAACAGAGGGTGTTGGCAAAGGCAGAAGTAGTTCAAGAGGAAACCACAGCCTCCTGAAAGAGCAGAGATAGCAGCCCCTAGAACCAAGTGCATAGGCACAGGCCATCCACAGCAGTAAATATATGGTATAGAGCACACATGCATTCAGCAGATGCAAACCTCCTCCCACGCATGAATGTGAAAACCTTCCAAATCCTTTCCCCACTTGTTCCGTTTTGTTCAGGGAGCTCATCCTTCTCTTAGGAGACAAAACTTCAACCTAAAGCTCTACCTATGTATGATCACAAAGAAGTTACTGTTAATATCCGAATGCATAAAAAACCCCCTAGTTTAATTACAGGAAGAAAACTGTGAGCATCATTTGCTCTCTCTTATGTAACTGCACATGCATAAAGTATCTTTAATCTACACGATGACAGCTATGACCATTACATTTTATTTGAAGTGTATGCCACTGCTCTTAGATTTAGATGTGCTCACAGTATTTGAAATGTAATGTAAATATATTATTGCTGTAGTCGTGCTGTGCTTCCTGACCAAATTGCCTTAAAATGTGATGCATACATTGAGAAGACTTCCCCCCCTCCTCCAAGGATATATTAAATATCTTGGGAACACACTGCCCCAAGCAATGGTTATTTTCGATATCTATATAAAAGAGTATGTCCCAGAGTTTTCACTATCCTCTGGATTTGTTCCCAGAATAATTTCAGGAAATTTCTAGGCCTTTCTGTATAAGTAAGCTTTTCTAAAATACTCTTTGGGAATAGACTCTAGAAGCAGATGGATCACAAACATTGGAGCCCAGCAGGAAACAGGTTATTAGCAAAGTCAGCATTTACACACTTGCACTTCTTTAGGACTTTTCTTTTTTTAAAAAAGTGATGAGTTATTGGTCTTCTGAACAGTTTCTTAGTTATATCTGTGGCATCCAACTATATTTGTCCGATATCTTCATCCTGCTTACCTTCATGATGTTTCCTGAATTTGTGCTAGTGAAATAATGCACTGCCTCGTTGGATTAAATAAAGAATTAAATTTCACATCACTTTCTTGTCCATGTGAGAACACCAAAATGATTCTTGAACAAAAATGTGTCTCTTGTCCCTTTTTGAAGGAACAGCCCTTAGAGATGTAGTGAGTGGGCTATTCCAGAAAATAAAGTGGCAAAAGAGAAAGAAGTCAGTGATGAATCTCAAGGCCTATTAATTCCAGTTCCCTTAGGAATTGTACCAACTGTGTTTTGCTTGACATTACAAAAGATAGATAGGTGTGAATTATGCTCTACTGGAGGTGAATATGGAAGCACATTAAAAAGCAGTACCATTTCAAATAGATTTCCCAGTTCCTGCCCTTTGAATCAGGTTTTCTTCTATCCCACATATAATATTTATCAAAACTTTTCAACACTGGAAGGGATGAAATATATTCACAGGAAAATTGACTGGCCAATTTTTCGGGAATAAGTCTTTTGAGTCTTAAATATTTCTAAAAGGCTGTAACAAGAAGTGATTTTTAAAGTATTTCGTATTAACATAAAGTACTTATTTACTGCATTGGACTTCAACATATTAACTACAGTAATTTCATATTTACATTTGACATGACTATGGATCAAAATTTACATGAAAACACTTGCTTAAACATAATTGCACTTGCAAGCATTCTCTCCCACTAATATTTAAACTTTTATCTCGAAGTATTCCGAGACAAACCATTGATGTACAGCTAAACGACTTGGCAGTCAGGAAAAGCAGTATTTCAGCAATTCTTCAACTTATTGTTGTCTCAGCACAAAAAAGCCCATACTCACTTTATGAAAAATATTACATCATCTCTAGGGTGTATGAAACAAATTGCTTTTAATGCAGCAGTTTGGGCTTATATTAAAGGCATGCAGAGATTAATTTCTCTCTTTTTGAAGGTAAAATGAGTTAACTCTGCCAACACTTAGAGGAAAAGTTCTGATGCTCTTAAGTACTCCACAAAAACACCCCAAAGTTATCTTTTAGTGACAATGTAGGTATCACGTGAAACACTACACACTTAATATTTAAAAATTATTTAATAGATTATTTTTGCAAGCTTTCAGGTATAAGCAAGACATTTCATTTCTAATTTCATTCTAAATAGGTCCTTTTAATAAACTAACATTATTTTCAGGCTACAATCAACCAGTTTGATCTGATATTAGAAGCAAAGTGTCAATAAATACATGCATTTTTATACTGTTTTGCAAATGAATATTGAATAGAATACTGCCACCTTTTGGCTATGATCTGGATTTAAAAATAAGACTTCTCCGTAAAACTTCTAAAAACATTTGACACATAATGATTACTCTAAAGAATTCAACAGGCTGTCAACAGGCTAATGTTATGCTTATCATTAACATATTGTTGACGTAAGAATAAAATTTTTCACACTTAACTGCATAGTATTATCCTATTATTTCGAGCAAGCACTTTCACAAGGGCTTTTGTCTTTAGCAGAAAAGAAGCAGGCATAGCTTTGACATCAAGCAATGGAATTACTACTTTACAGTCATGGCAATTCCTCTACTGCTTAGAGTAAAATAATAATACTTTTGTGTAACTCATACACTCAACTTCATAAATATTGATTCACTAACTGATTCTCAGAAAATTCTTACTGGAGAATTGTTGAGTCTAATATTAACATATAAGCATTTTAAAACACAGGTGAAAGGCATATAAGTCTTTCAGCAACCTCCAAAAGAAGGGCTCTAAAGTCTCTTACTGTGAACAAATGATGCCACTAGAAAAGGCAGTGCAGAAGAATACAGGGCCTGGGATTTGGGGTTAATCCCTAGCAAGTGTTCCAAGTCATTGCAGAGAGATCCTCCCAACTGTGAGCTAATCAGGTTTCAATTTAATTCATTTATGCTGAATAAATTAAAAAAGAGGATTTGATCCATCTTTGGGGAAGAGTTTGCTGATTAAAAAGTTCAGGAAAACAAGCACTGCCTTTTTTATTTCAGTATTTGTTTTATGAATTGGGGTGACTGGCTATCAAGCTATGTGGAAGGACTATCACTTATCTAAGGACTACTTTAAATCAGACCCTATAAGTCCAAAACAAGTTTACTGTGAATTCAGCTATCTAAAGTCTCCGGTTTTGCATTGTCAGAAAATAACTAGTAACTTCATGAAAAATATAAAGAAAACCCTAAATTCCCCTAATTTAAAAGAAGAAAGGTTCTCACCCAACTCCCTGTAAAATGCTAATGCCATAGTTAAGTCGAATATGATTTTCAATTGTAAGCATTTTCATACAATCATGCTTTAAAGAACATGTAAAAAGCAATAACCACAACTCATTTTGCTACTGTAAAGGCAGGGTTCTTCTATCAGCCTTTTTCCTAGTACTGCAAACACTTTATATGGAAACTTTATTAAACCATATCAGAGTTAAGTAGGGGGAATTCACTAGACTGGATGCTTAATTTCCATCTACAAGTATAACTATTCGATATATATACTGACAAGGACATTTTCAAATTGCAAGACATCATTCACATTTAGAGAAGAACAAATATCAGGATTCATACACTTTTAGCCACCAATACACTAGTTTCCTCTCTTAAACCAATCCTATTTAAAATGTCTGCATTTTTCTGAGTATTGGCTATTGGCACAGGGAGTTTTTACACACAGACCATCCTAATTTTCTGACTAAAACTGTGCAGGCTCAGCTTGAAACTATTTATACAGAAAAATAGTTCTTCATAATTAAGCAAGTGTATAAACAATTTCATTTTAGATCCTTTTTTCCCCGTCTGTCCCATTCAAAACTATTTTTACCAAAATAATCTGAAAAGGACTAGTACTATTTACAAACTACTTGTATCTTGGAAACAAAATTTTAAGCAGCATTTAACTTTGACAAATAGCCTTCACTAACCTTTACAAATTTGCCTGTAGGGACAAAATGACAAATGACTCTCACAATGGGGCTTATTAGACTCCTAACATGGCCCTTCAGGAAATACTATTTCAGATTATATCAGGAATTCCATTTTTCAGGGCCTAATAACTCAGCTTGAAAAAAAAAACCAACCAAAAAAAGGAAAACAAAAAACTCACACATTTTCCCTGTGGGATGAAACTTAACATCATGAACGAACGTTGCTTCAACAACTGAAAACGTACGATAGTTTCATAACATTCTGTACCTGTATGTAGCTCGTGATGCCTGTATTTCTGAAACACAATATTGTAAAAGATTAGCACAGGCAACTGAAAAGTTTTCAGTGTTTTGGGAGGGAAAAGGAAAATTGGACCTCTAATATTTCTTGTGATTTAGCATGGTGGGGAAAATGCTGTACTGCTGCAGGCAGTAATGTTATCTATTTTGCTAATGCTCTGGTCCAAATCCTGTATCTGTTTCTGATCCTCTAAAATCCACTGAAATCAACTGATCCTCCCCACTGCCTTCAACAGGTTTGGATCAAACTCCCTAAGATTGTATCAGGCCACAGGAGACTAGTCTACAAGGATATGATACCTGACATTTAGAAATACCAGCCTTGTTAGGCAAGGAGAGGATAATTATTGAGATCCAAGACATCACATTCTATTGACTGAAAACGCTAATATAAATTGTGCAGATCAATATTGTATTATGCATACAACAGTAAGAAAGGAAAGACAGCTTTCCCTTCATTTTCCTTGCTGAGGCTGCATTTAGAATGGGGATTCTAAGCCAGTTCGTACTGGGAGAGGCAATTACAGCATCTTAGTCAGTAGCTAATCTCCCTTTATTGTTAGAGGAGAGAGAAGCCCACAGCCACAGGGTGAATTTGATAACTTGACAGGAGTGCCTGTACCATTCCTCCTTCCACTGCTTGTTCCTAAAGCAGCCAGCTGGGTCTTCGTTTATTACAGTATCTGCTACAAAGCCTGAGTTAAGTGGTGGACTCAGTAGATGGATGTTAATAACAAGTTAGTATCTTCACTTCCAATACTCCTTTAGTAATAATTTCTCCTCGCTACAGGCTGCATCTTCCCTTTTTCCAATCCACTTCTTTAACTTCCTTGTTATAAAATCTTTCAAGGTGCTCTTAAAACTAAATTCACTGAGAGTCCAAACTGTCCAGGCCATACAGTACAATCGATTAACAGCGAGAATAGAAGAGTTGGAAAATGTGAGAATACCTGGCTCTCAAAAACCTTAGCACAGAACTGGTTACACATTTATAAGGGGTGTCTCGAAAACAAAAAAAAATCAAACCCAAAACAAACTTTGCCTGCTCACTGCTGTCTATATCCTACACCCTTCAGGAGTGCAAAAGTACCTCCTAACCACATGTGCTCTGTTTCAACTGCATTCAGTTCATTTCACACTTTGTAAGGCAGCAATCTCTCTACTGTTGCATCTTCCTGCCTCTTTGGATGTGTCTAGACTGCTCTGCAAGCTCTATGGTGTCTCTCAGTCCCAGTCTCCCAAATATCCAGACCCTGCCTGTACACTTGGATTTCCTACCCAAGGAAAAAGGTGCATTTACACCTCCTTCTGATATGGAAAAAAGATGTTGGGATGCACAGGGAGCACAAAGCTCTTCATGAGCATAGAGAATTTGTTTCCTTTTCTATCCAAGAGCTACTTACTGTATTTTTTCTGCCTTACCTATCTGTAATACTTCAACTCATGTCTTGTTATGTGACTTGTTCCAGCAAATGTTTTAGTTGCTGTTTCTCTTACCCATTTTTATCCCTATTTGGATCTGCTGTACCATCTCCCACATTGTACCCCACAAAAATTGTCCTCAGCTTATTTCTTTGAGCTGCCTTTGCATAATTTATTATCTCCATATGATCTTCTAGTAATATTCTTACACAACTTTATCTCATGTATCAATCATCCATTCTACATATTGTCCCACAATTATCACAATGAATGTAGGCTACTGCAGCTGTGGAAGAACAATGCCTTCAAAGACAGCTCTCGAACAAAAGAAGAGAAATGAACATCTTCACCACAACCCCCGCCCCCGTGAGAAATTCTGCTTTCCACTATGTTAGACTCATTACTGACTGGAGGCCCCGACAACAATTAAGTACTGCAAGAGACCAGACTGAGGTCAGATCTTTTCCTCTTTCCTTGGTTCTGCCACCAATCTATTGTGCTAGCTCTGAGTAAGTCTTTATCATCTCCCTGCTTCAATTTTCCTCCTCAACAAATGCGCCTAAAATGTTATCCCTCCTGGCGAAGTTAATTTGAGATGAGTACAGGGAGCACTGTAAGACTGGAATGTTTTTCTTGTAGTTAGCATGGTGACTCAGTCCACTTCCCATGGACAAAGCCCGAGAGCAGCGATGGTTTCTTTTTGTATTTGCAGGCATTTTTGGTGCACTACTGTTGTAGGAAAAAAAAAGAAAAAAGTTTAAACACTAGCAGGCAGCTGATAACTGGGTCTATACCTGTGTGAATGTCCGAAACTGAACTTTTGAACTCTCAGGAAGACTGCTGCTTCCTACCAGCAACCAGTACAGTCTGCCTATAAATTTTGATAAAACCGGGACGAAAGAATTGCACATCCCAACTCCTCCAATTAATACAGAGACAGAACCCCAGGTAGGAGGCTGATCATGCATTGTGTTTCTCCACACAGACTACTTGAGAAAACAAGAGGCTGGGGGCCTCAAAGAAGGGTTCTCTGAAAAGAAGACATGGCTTTGGAGAAGGTGGTGAAAATCCCAGCTGGAGGAAAGATCTTGGAGCTGAGGGGGTATGTGTGGAAACAACTGCCAGGGGGTGCTCAGGGACCTTGGTCTGTAACTCCTGAGGCCAGTAACTGCGAGCAGCGGCACACCACAGTCCCAACACGACTTTGTCCCCAGCGTTCCCAGACCAGCAGTGACCTCCCTGCTGGGAAGGGAAGCCAAGACCTACTGAACATAATGCTGGGGGAGGGAGCAAGTGCATGTGAGATAATCTTGTATAGGGTAAAAGCTCTAATCTTGTTGATTCTTGAATAAATCCAAGTACCCAGATCCACTATGGGCTGTTGGTTACTCTTGCCCTTGCCCTACTTACCCAAGCTAGTATCCTGTAGCAGAGTCCCATCTTTTCTGAACAAATGCTGTCTGTTTGACACTGATGCACAAGGCTATGGAATTAACAGACCAATTTGAATACAGCTTTCTTGTAGGATTTGCCATGGTGACTGTGACCATTATCACTCTGCAGCTGTACCTACATTACTTCTGAAGATAGGTACAATAAAGGCATCCAAAGGTGAAATATCCTGCTTGTATTTACACAGCATGCTCATATGATGTCTCCAGATTGTCTTTAAATCCACACTACGTACCCCAGAGGGCTCCCACAGCAAAGGCATCTAGCACTACCTGCAAGTATTCACCACTACCTTTTCCCAAGCTACTCACTTCTGCGAAGCTACTGCAAGCAGGCAGGACTAGGCTTGCCAGCCCCAGTCCTGTCCCATAACAGAACGGGGCAAGAGAATGGGTATGGAGCTGCATCTTCCATGTTACTGGGGCCAGACTAGACCCCAATTAACAGGGCAGGCTGACAGCAGAGTGCTTAACGAATGATCCTGAGAAATAACAAATTATTTCTTCAGTAAATGCAGGTAAACATGCAGCTGCCAGGGAACCATCTATTTAAAGAGCATCCCTGTTTTTAATTGTAAGCTTTTCCTAAGATACCTGAAACCAATGTCCAGACCATTTTCTCACAGCAACATTTATGGTTTGGATAGAGGAACATTCTCAACTTATTTGCCACACCTGCCTTGTCCACTTGCTCAGACGACAAGCCCAAGCCTCTCTTCTCTATAATTTTTGTCTTGCTGCAAAAGAATAATACCCCATCCTTCTGGGAAGTGAAATGAGATATTTAGCAACCCAGGCCAGGGTGCACAGTGGGCTGGTTTATGAATAAAAATTGTAGGTAGGAAAATAATGAGAAGTGGAGGAGATACAGATCCCTTCTGCTTGGTTCTGATTCTGAACTCTTTTCTGATGTGTTTAAGTTTTTGGCCAGGCCCACCACCTGATTACAAAGCTATGGATTTTGAACCTAAAAAAGATGGAACATGTATCAAACATTATACATCTCTTTTCCCTGTTTTTCCCCTTAAACTTTTGGGGCAGCTTACTTGAGCATTAATTTATTGTGGGATTGATCTGTCTGTCTATTTCTGCTCCAGGTAGTTGGGCTTTTAAGGTTGTGCAATGTTTATGTTAAGAGCTGTAGACCTCTGGATCAGAGCTGACTGGTTCCTAATGAACCTAGAGAGCAAGCAGGGCATGCACAGTGTTTAAATTTGGGTACTACTTTTGCTCAGGTATTTTAAAATCCTGTATTTAGAAGTTGAATTTAGGGTTGTGAATGTTACACATCTGCAGCACTTATTAGAGCAATATGGTATCCATAATGTGCTGAAAGGAAGATGACCAGTTTCATCAAAGTTGGATTTAAATAATGCAGTAACTAAATAAACTAATATACTACTAAATAAAGAAGTAACAAAACATTTACAATATAATAAAAGAAGAAAAAACAACAAAAATGAATTCATCGCAAGCTGGTAAACTTCTGCAGGCACTACCTAACGTACATGAACGTGACAAAAAATGATTTTACCCTCCCTTACTTGGAAAATGCTCAAAAAAAATCTTCCGTTTCAAGAAAGGCACCCACTTGCTATGTAATGCTTGCAGTTTGCAATCCTTACACTAAAGTCCTCATGAAACAAATATCCTCTCCATTTTCTATGTATTAAAAAGATTTTAAAAACATTTTAAAATATTAAAACTTAGAGGTAAACATCTTAAGCTAAAATAGTTTCAAGCCCTGTTTCCTGAACAACGAAGAGAGGAGCAAATTTTTAAAGCCACAGTCAGAAAATACATCTGAGACAAAAAAAAGACCATAAGGCAGGAACAGAGGTCCTCATGGCTACAACCAGGTTTATATCAAATTCAGATGGTTTTCAAATATTTTAAAAAGCTTGGCGATATAAATATCTGTATCACCTTCAACTGACATTTTCATGTACTACCATTCCACAAATGTTTAATTTTTCATAACTGAACCTAAACTGACCTAACGGTCAAGGAGAGAGAAAGAAGATACAGTAAGAGCTGTTTAGCTGTTCATCAGCATGTAGAGTTCTTTCCATGTATAAACTTACAAAATAACATTCACTACAAGGTGTTGTACACTGATTATATTGGAACGTTTTCATAATAAATTATTATGTTTCCCCAAATACTTCCTGGAGATATAACATTTTAAAATATTTCCCACTGGAAAAATTTCCTTTCTTTTCCCTCCCTTTTATTTCTTTCTTTTTTTTTTTTTTTTTTTTTACTAAATCAAAGGAGCAACAGTCTTCCTAATGAATTTCAAGTTACTTAACATATGATTTATTGTACCCCTTAACGTATAATGCTATTTTGAAAAATAACTTTGGAACATGCATACTTTGAAAAACCTCATTTGTTTCTCTGATCTCCAGTTCAAGTATACTTGAACTCCAATGTTTTTTCTGCAAATCTCTCTCCTGCGAACAACTTGGGATTGGAAAGCAAAGCTGGTTTCTTACATGCTCATCCATCATCACCACTAATAAAGATCTGAGATTAAATTATGCACTTCCTCACTGATTCCAATACTCTGGGATAAAAAGCTTTACTTACAATTTCCTTTGCCTTGTTTTGTATATTCAAAGTACACTATGTCATACTTACAGAGCCAAATTCATTTATTCCTAAGCAATCCAATTAAGCTCACTGAAGTCTTCTGTAATTCCCAGATCTAGTTCTGCCTTCTAACAGGCCTTTCAAATCTCTCTTGAAAGCATAGAATTGGACACGCTGGTAACACTGAAGATGCATTTGTTATTGTCAAATCAAATTATACTTTCTCCTACCTTTTCTTGTTACGTTGTCGAAAAAAATCAAAATTGTACCAGAGGGGTGGAAAGATAAGGACTATTTCTGTGTAAAAGGTTCCCCGCTCCATTCCTTTGATATACTGCATTCTCTAAATAAAGCAAAGCAATAGGCTAAAAACAGGCTCAAAGCCACAAGTCATATGGGTTTCCTTGCAATTATAATTTTTACCCTATCATGTGCCAGTATATTATGATACATGATGTATCCTTTAAGAGGATGTCAGTCAGCAGAGACATCTACGTGTATAAGAGATTAAACTCTTAAGCTTTTATTCTGACAGGTATCCTATATTTGTAAGCTATGAGAAAGGGAGTATTTTTCCTCACAAGTGGAATGTCCACATAAAAACCCTTTCTTTATGAAATAATTATCTCCTTCCTTCCTCTGTTCTTCATCACCTTTTTGGAAGGGGGGAAAAAAAAGTATTCCACTTACCTGTTCTGTTTTACAAAAACCTAAGCTTGGTTGAAACCTTGAAAGAGAATGTATTAGAACTGGCTGACTTCTATTCAAATGTTCACTTGATTCAAATTATCAGTGAACCTTGCAACACAATAGAGTTCCATAAATTATTTGGGTTTTTTATAAGAGAAATATTTCCAAAAAGACAGAAAATGTCACACTGAAAGTTGAGCATAGAGCCTAACACCACTCATTGGTAACGTACAATCAGGTAAGCATTGCTGCCCTCAACTTTTTAATATGGCCATCCTTTCCAGTGAGGAAAACCTGCTTATACAACATAGTCATCTTCTATTTTATGATGATTCAGCTGAATTATGAGATACACTTTATGTAAATTTGACTGCTATCCAGAAATAGTTGACAGCAGTGAATTCTTCTAGATGTCACATTCTTGATTTTAGGAATACTTTTATTTTAACAAGTGCAAAAATATTTATGGAATGCAGGAATTAAAATCTTTTTTCAGATACAAACAAAGCTAAAAGAAAAAAGACAGAAATACCATTTCTGAATTACAAATACCAAAATGAAAAAAATAAACAAGTTAGATAAGATTTGAATCATATAGTCTATCTTCTATGTCAAAGGATATGGAAGAAGTTAATAAGTTCAATTTCCCTTTGATAATGTGAGACAGAAAAATATTTTACTATGATTTCCTAGTGATTATTTAATTCTAACAATTCAAAGACTGTTGGATCCCACTCTTGCGTTAACAATAAGATAAATGACAACCAAATATGTAAATGAAATCCTTTGGACAAAAGTTCCTCACTATTCAAGAACTATGAAATCAAAAGAGCCAGTCCGAGCAAGATACATTCCTGTTGATTTTCTTAAGATATTTTTCTAGATAATTGCTGCCAAATGTCTTTTATTTCATGAACCAAAGTAGCAATCTTAAGCACATCGGTACTTAAGAATCTTAAGTACAGTGGACTGAATTTCCAGAAGGGAAGCGCTCCACTAGGTTAAAGTACTTCAGCTTCAAGTCTGGTCTATGTCAAAAATGAAATTTGGCCTAGAGGTTACTATGCCTCGTATAATTCCTCAGTCAGGTGTTTGTGTAAGAGTTCAAAATAAACTCAAATTTCCAGTTATTCAGTTAAGATTGGCTAAGACTGTTTTGCCATGAAAGCTTAAATGTATTCTAGAACAATTTTCACCAAGAGGGATATAACTATTTCACTAAATGATATGGCTAAAGCGGTTAGACATGCTTTTCTTTTCTCAGAACAGTAGTTGCCAGCGCAGAGTAAATTCCACTTTGGGAATTCACAACAAACAGTTGTCCTGACAGCTCCTCTTGGCACTGTATTGTTGCAACGGTCTTTCTGCTAAAAGGCTTTCCCCAGCTAGTTCTTTACACCTTTTCACTCATTACTGTACTTCTTTCTTGCAGATAGTCACCTATCAAACAGAATCGAGCACTGCACAATGCCTTGGATGCTTCAGCCTTTAGTACTGCTGAGGGCCTCCCACTGGCAACTCCGCAGCCTGTTTTCCACTGGCAGCTCTGTAACCTAACTGCCGTAAGGAGGAACAACCAACGGCGAGTTTGAAGAGGCCCTGGTGAAACCCATATGGTTACTACGGGAAAAGCATCATAGCGGGATAGCTTTCACCAATAGAGATGAGGTATCCCATCAGCAATACGTAGATATCTTTTAAAGCAAATGATATCTACAATTACTATGAAAAATATAAGGTTGTCTTGCAGATAAAAAGAGATTCTTTTCCACAGCTGATGTTCAGAGAAGAGCGTTACTATACACAAAACTACACATACCACAGATTTATATAAAAGTGTTAATAAATCAGGGTCACGTGAAGAACTGACTTCATTCATCCTGCATAAATACTTTTTTTTCATTACAGGACACCTTCTACCATTGTAATCACTGAGCTGCTCTGAAGACTTACCTCTAAAAACCAGCCTGTCACATCCTGAATTCTGTAGCCTTTACATCTTTCTGTTAAGGTAGGAAGAACATCACTAGCAGCCTGAAGAATCGCTTAATAAATGTACTACCTCCTTACTTCTCATTTCCATTTCCATTTAAAATAAACTAACCAACTGTAAAACTAATCTGTACTACTATATTAACTAACTATATTAACTCACTATTCAGCACAAACAGCAACTGTAGCTGCCATAGACATAGTCTGTACTTACATGATTCACTAAGCAAATGATTTATGCCTCTGCTCAGGGAAAGCTTCCTTGGGACAAAGGCTTGAGTCACGCTTTATATGAAGAGATGAGGCTTGACTCACTAGAATCAACTGTATGTCCTGACAAATATCAGCAGAAAACTTACAAACTATAAAAGCAAAAAGTACCTTTTATATCTTTCAATGTTCTAGTGAGTTAACATCATGGTGAACTTGCTATTTTCCTTACTTTGGCTACTAGAAATATCCAAGTTATCATCAACATTAGTCATTCCCCTGTTTCTGTTGCTAAACTCAACAATACATTTCCACACTTGCTTGGATTTCACTGTGTAAGCCATTGTCCACCAGCTCGCCGGCCTCCTTATTGCATCTCATCTGTCACGCCCTCACCACTAATGCTCAGAACCACGGCCAACACGGACCAACACTTAATAACTATTTCACTGGGTGCCAAAGACAGTTTAGGCCACCCTCCAGTTCCTCTTTACCAGATTAAATCAAGTCAAGCTCCCACACCGAGCACAGACTGGTGGGGCTGGACTCACACCTAAAAGCTGCTCTATAATGCTTTTAGAAGAAATTCACCACTTCAGAAATGAAGTTCTATTAAGCTGACTCCACCACAAGAGACAAACTCTCTCTGAGCACTTAGTAACGCACTATGCTGGCGCCTTCACCCAGCCCAAAGCACAGCTGGGGGCGCAAGCCGGGCCCTGCCTCATCCCCACAGGGCCCCGGCCCCGGCCCCGGCCCCGGCCGCACCACACCGCGCACCCGGCCAGGCCCTACAGCCGCCTCAAGCAAAGAAGCGGAAACCAGTCCAGGATTCAGCTCAGCCACTCCCTCCACACCGAGACAGCGAAAGCGTTAAGCTCCTTGCCGAAGCCCCGTTCGCGTCCCTCTGCCAGGCGGCCCACCGGACCACCCGCTCCCGCCGCTGCACACGGCTCCGCCCAACCCACTGCGCAGGCGCCCGCCGCCTACGCCCCCTCCGCCCGGGGCGGCGGGGGCCGCGCAGGCGCAGGCGCCGCGCAGGCGCACAGCCCATAAGAGCCGCGGCCGTCCGCTGCCTCCCCGCGCGGCGCGGGGCCCCGCCTCTCTTTTCTTTTCCGTCGCCAAGATGGCGGAGTACGACCTGACCACCAGGATCGCGCACTTCTTGGACCGGCACTTGGTCTTCCCGCTGCTGGAGTTCCTCTCCGTCAAGGAGGTACGTGGCTAGCCCGGAGGTGGGAGAGCTGGCCCTGCGGCTGGGGGTGCGGAAAAACGGCAGACGGTACTGCCAGTGCCTCTCGTGGGCCTGGGCGTGCCGTGGCCGTCGCCGTCTCCTTCCTCAGGCCCGGCCCGTGAGGCGACTCGGAGTTCGCTTTCTAAGGGAGGAGCTCGGGGCGGCTGCGCCGCATGGGGAGAGGGCGAGGCGTGTGGACCTTCCCCGGGAAAGAGAGTAGGGCCGAGAGGAGGCCTGGGGGAGCCGCTCCTCCCGCAGCGCAGCTCCCCGGGCTGCTCGCTTGCGAGGCAGAGGGGAACTCCTCTTCCCCCTTCCTCGGATTTGGCGTGGTTTCTTTCCCTTCCCCACATTCGGCGCACATTCGGGGGAGGGAGAAGCAAAAGCTCTCCCTCACAGCCGCGGTTCGTTTCCTGCCTACTTTCCGACGGCGTGAGACAGCGCTCGTTAGCCCTGCGCCTCGCCGGCGGCCGCTGCCGCTCCTGTCCTCAGCCGCGGAGCTGCAGGGCGATGTGTGGGCTTGCATCAGCGTAGGTAGTGTTGCTAATCAACTTTAATTTTAAACTGTTGTCATCAAGAATTTATATTTAAACCAAGTGTAAGTCACTTTTAGTGCTGTCCCTTGTTGGTCTTTTTATATCTATTTTTAATTTTATTACTACAGAGAACCTAGTAATGCTGGAGATCAGATTGATGAGAGTTTAGTCTAAAGTATCATCTAATCCATTTTAAAATGGAAACAAAATGTGTAAAATTACATAAGCTTTGACTTTAAAATAGATCCTGTTTTAGACTTCAGAAATGAACCAATTAAGCATGCATACATTGAGACCACTTGACCAAACCAGTTTTCATGTCTAGTGTATGGACTTTGCTTGATGTCTGTCATCTTGGGGGTATTTTTAGTATTTTGGCATTTGTACATCAGCTCAAGTTAATTAAACAGAGTTATTATTGTAGTGTTAATCTTGAACAACATGATGTTCAGAGCCGAATTAAACTTTTGCAGGTTCTGTATGTGAGATGTCCATAAATGTGGTGTGGTGAATTGTAATACAGCCTTCATGCAAATGTATGGCTAGTTTAGGCCCCCACCTACGTCTGGAAAAACTAACAGCACTTTACAACTCATAGCTAAATTATGGGATAGGAACTTTAAAAACCAATTTGACAAGTTTAAAAGAACACCATCCAATTACGCAAGGTAAACTAAATTTGCTCTTATACTATAGACCTAACAACATATTTTAGATTAATCTGTGCTACAATTAAATTATAAGTTTGATCTTGAGTATATCTTTTGAGGTCCTCTTTAAATTATTTGACTAGTCTGCACTGTTCAGCATGTTATTTTGTGGAAGAATATTCACTACTTTGAAAGAAAAATCTGACCAAGGTTGTTGTTGGGGTTTTTGTTTGTTTTATATATATACATGGTTTTTTATATATATATATTAAAAAAAAAAAAATTCTGAGATTTTTCACGTTGGATTTTTTTTCCCATGAATTGTTATAGGAATTACTATTCCTGCTAAAGGAATAGTAATCAAAAGTGGTATTTGTCTTCTAACTAGTTTTTGAAGTTCCTGCATTCATAAATAGCCTCTCTATATTTCCAGTCTGCAATTTCTGGCTATGTAGTAAGCACACTAAATAACAGAGCTGTGAGATATTGCAAAGCTATGAGATTTGATGTTTAAAACTATTTAATAGGACAAAAATCCATTATATAATATGAATTGGAAACTATTTAACGGTATTCAAGAAAATCTGTTAATAATTCCTATTTCAGATATACAATGAAAAAGAGCTACTCCAAGGAAAACTGGATCTCCTTAGTGATACCAACATGGTGGATTTTGCAATGGATGTGTACAAAAATCTTTATTCTGATGAAATTCCACATGGTAAGCTGCTCATTTAGAAGTAAAATTTGTTTTACAACCTTTGTATCTAAAGTAATAAATAGCTAGCGGTAATTTGCTTGTTGCGCTCAAAAACTAGAATATTTTTTAACTTTGGCCTTAGTGAAAGGATGTGCCATACTGAAACAAATGGAATCCTCTAATCCTGGGAAGTCTGGGTTTGTTGGTCTATCAGGAACTTAGTCTTTGAGTGACGTCTGAAGTATTTCAATGCTGATTTCGTCATTTCTAGCACTTTAAATGTATAGCCTAATAGAGTTGCACTTATTTTCATCTGTCAAATTAAACACTATTGCACAATGATTTGGGGTCAGTAAACTTTTTCTTCAAAGCATCCAGTATATTAAGGCTAGATTTCCATTGTAAGTAATCCATCTGTCCATGGTTGATTTTTAGACTTTGAGGAGATACAGGTGTTTTTGAAAATGCATGTTTTCCTCACTTCTGTCAACGTATAAATTGCTGTTTCTTTAGAAGAATTATCAATGGTAATTATTATCATAACGAATATGAAATTTAATCTCTTACTGCCTTCTCCACGATATTGGAAACTTCCCTGTTTATTTCTTAAATGTCTATCTTCTGAGGAGTGTTTGGGGCAGGGGAGAAAATTAGAATATCTTGCTTTCTGTAATTTCTATTCTTCATGGATTTTTTGGTGTTTTGTTTTGGTTTTTTCCCCCCTATTGTTGTTTCTTTTTTCTTTTTTTTTTTATTTTGGTGGCTTGTTTTTGTGGGTTTTTTTTCCTTCCTGATCCTAGTCTTTGAATATACACTTGCTTCCTATTTCTCCATCTTTTTTCATTTTGTGGAATTCCTCACCTTTTTCTAAACTAGTGGGACTGCAGTCTGTCTTGCCTGCAGCTTAGGAGGAAGAGACTTAGGTGCTTTTGCGTAGTCTGGTACATGATGCAACTGTTCTTCTGCCTCTGGGTCTTACTCTTTTCAGGCTCTTCAAACTGCAGAGTTGGCAGTTAGCCTCTTCGGAAATACATGAAGAGAACTGATAGACTTATGGATGTTGGATTCAACATTTTGACCAAATCTTTGATATGCTAGCATTAGATGTTGTTGTTTATGGGTGTATATGCAATGATGCATGGGACTGATAACAAATAATGAGAACCAGAGGTTTTCACGTTTGTAATCTAAGAAACAATTATAATGATAGCTTCACCTTTAAGTTACTTATCAGTTCTACTGATTAAAAAAGTCAGACCATCTCAGGGCTATAAAAATCTCAAAGCTGAATAGGTTTTCCTTTTTTTTTTTTTTTCCCTTGCTCCAGCCTTTCTAAACTGTTCAAGAAGAATATTGCTCTTATCAGTAGTAAATAAGTAGTAAAATGCTAAAGTAGTAAACAGCACAAGAAATAGCAATTCTAGCACACTTTCACAAAGTAACTAGTCTAATGTCTTTAATGTTCTGATTACAGTCACTTATTTAAGCAGGTTGCTAAGTGTATCATTTCATAAGGCCATAGCTGCAAGTAAGTTGAATGAATTTGGTCACTGGGAGAGCTTTGACTTGATATAGTCCAACAATTTCCACACTTGGAATGTTTTTCTTACACTCTTCAAACATCTCTAAGATTTTACGTCATCAGTTTGGCAGGATTTTTTTTTTATATGACGACTTACTGTTGTTTCATCTGTGGCTTTTATTCAACAGTATAACATAAGCAGAGGTAATACTTTCACATGGAGTCAGTTGTTCAGGGTGCTTGCTTGTACAGCTTTCTATGAAAAGGTCTTAACTTACTCTGAGATCTTTCTGGTATGTGTCATCTTCATGCATCAATGCTTATCAGAATGTATGTACAGACAGGCTCTTCTTATTTGTGGAATCGCTGGCTTCATTAGAATTTTATGCTGATTTTTTTTTTTTAAGACCTCACTGTTTTAAGTACTCAAAGCTAAGTTCACTTACACTATTATACTTAGAAATGTCCCTGCACAATTTATAGTTGCTTTTGTCTTGTCTTCCATGAGATCAACTTACAATTACACAGCCAGGAGATGTCACAGGAAAACATTTTCGTATTCTTAGTAAGTCAACTGAATGGTTTTTCTTTCATCTCTTTCCTCTTCCTCTTTTATAATGTCAAGATTCATCTGAAGTTGGAGATAATTTCTCCTTATTGGAACAATTTGTATCAGGCAAGTCATTTTTAGATTTAGGTTGGGTCACCCTTATGGTGTTAGCCACTTTGGACCTCCTTTACAAATACATATGTAGTCAAATCACAAAAGAATGTTTAATAGGTTCACCGTGGAATTGAATGTCCTGGTGTGTGGCTTACTCTCATGGTTTCCTGCATACTATTCTTTCTGGGATTTGGTCCTGGCTTTTCTGATCCCATGTGTTTCTTGGCTCATATAGCCAGTCTCAGGGTGCTACTGTTTTTTCTTTAGTGTTTTTTTTTAAGCATATAGGTTTTTCTGAATTTTATTTAAGTGTTCATTTTATTGCACTGGTAGCACTCGGTGAGGAAGTTTGGGTCTGTGTAAAAATAATCACCCTAAAGCTCTTAGTTCTATTTTGTAACAATTTTTCATAAAAGGTTTAATGTTCTAATTAAGCATGCATAGTGTTCCAAATCATAGTTTTGCAGATTGAGCTGCTTTAAATTCTTCCTGTCAATTTTCAGTTAAGTATTCTAAAAATGTGCTTTCAGAACCTGGTCAGTTAGGCAAAAATCAGTCTTACTGGTATCATAGTGCTGTTTACTTCTTTCCAAGTTTATTTGGAATAAGTGAACGTAGTTAAAAGGTTGTTTCTCCCTTAGTGGAAGCCTGAAGATAACCTTGTCTAATACAGACACTGTGCCAGCTATATCTGCTCTTTAGTGGCTTGATTAGTACTCCACACAGGAGGAAAGGAACCAAATGTTAGAAGCTTTTTATTGAGTTAATGAATTGTTAGATACCTCTAGTTTTGTGACTTGACTGAGAGGACAAGCAAGGTAGGAATTAGGAAGACATGTTCAAATGTGCTGTCAGCACTGTGTAATTACAGGTTAGTTTCTGTAAAAACTGAAGGCCTTACATTAAAATCTTTTTTGTTTGTGTGTTTAGCTTTGCGTGAGAAGAGAACAACTGTTGTTGCACAGCTGAAGCAGCTTCAAGCTGAAACTGAACCTATTGTCAAGATGTTCGAGGATCCAGAGACTACAAGGCAAATGCAGTCCACTAGGTAATTTCTAACATAATTTCTCAGGGTGGTTTGTTGGTACCTCTTAGGTGTTGATGATGGGAATGCCCTCCGTGTAGTGACTGCAAAGACACTTTTATTTCTAGCCAATATTTAAGTAGTGCTTGCAATCAGGTAGTTGAAATTGCTAGACAATTTACTCTTTTCAGTGCTTTTACCTGCTGTGCATAAGGCATCTCTGTTGTTCTTAATGTTCATGAATCAATGCGGGACAAATGACAGTCATCATGTAGTGCAGCCAAATCACAGCCAAGATTGGTTTTGGGGAGGTTGGGGGGCTTTTTTGGGGTCTCTTTTTTTTTGAGGAGGGTTGTTTGGGGTTTTTTTGAGGGGAAATACAGGCTGAAACAATTCAGTGTCTCTTTTCTAGGAGACTATCTGCCCTCTCTCCCTGTTCTACCTTCCACAGAGGATTATGGAGTGCCATCTTTCTTATTCGGAGAGGCCTGGTGGATAAGCATCCTTTCAGCCTCCTAGCACCTATCTCTTTCAGGAGTCCTGTCCTTCCCCCCCTTACCCACCCCCTGAACTGGCCAACTTGTTGGTGTTAGATAGTGCTCATAATAATCTTTTTAAGACCTATCCAATTTCTTCTCACTTTGCTTGTGGGAGTAATTGAAGTGGAATGAGTTTGTCTGCACATTATATCTAAGGACTATGAGATTTTTCTTATGGTTAAGCTTGAGTTGGGCTCTGTAGGGAAGAGTTCAACTGTAGTCATTGAGGAAGTAACTGTGCAACTTCAACAGAGGGGTGGGTAGGTATTTGTTTAGTGTAAATTACTGCTTGTTGCCTTTGCTTAGGAAGCATTGTTATTACTGTCGTAAATGTGTCTAAGCAACTCTGGAAAATTAATTAGATCCCTTCTTCAGCCTTACCTGCTCTAAGATTTCAAATAGAGCGTACCACATCAGATAGAGCACCTATGGCTCAACTTGAATTTGAAGGTGAAGCCTATACTTGGATTTATTGTTGGCAAGCTTTATGCATCTACTGATATGGAAGACTGTAATGTTGCTTCTGGAATTTTCTTAGGAAAACACTGAATGCACAAAATCTCTTTTTCTAGTCTGCAGAAATCTTCTTGATGAGGTGTACCTTTGTTTAGGAACAACCCCCCTGAAGAAAATGGGTCCCTGAAGGGGGGGAACTTGATTAGAATTTGCTCCTTGTTTCAAGTGCAGATTATTATCCTTTTTTCCTTTCCCTTCTTTGCCCAACTTGCTGAGAAACCTAATCAACCCTTTTGGCCTATGTTTTCTCCACTCTGCGCATTGTTTTCAGAATTTGCTATGGTCTAATTTAGAACTTGGGCAGTGCAGAAATGGTGAGGTGCAATATATTGGGTCTCAATGCGCACATGAAACAAGATGTCAGTAGAAATCATTAAATCTGTTAGCTTTCCAGCACTTCAGAAAAAGCTTCTATTTTCTATTCTGGTATCACCAGAATGTACTTAAGCTTCTGCTGTAAAAAGCATTCTTAGGATAAGTAAGCCGCCTTTGTATCTGATTTTAGCATGGATATTTATGTCAGATAATTATATTAAGAAAAGGAATTACATTTGCTTATGACTTGGGTGGTTACACAAAGCCAGGAGCCACTCGACAGCTTTTGGAAGTATGACTTTGGAAGTGAAAGGCCCAATTGCCATTAGTTAACTACCTTGAAGTTATTAACTGGGACTATCTTAATTTTAAAGAAAAGACTTCCTGATACTATCACAACTCTATTCAAATCTAATTGAACTTCTGCTCCATAGAGATCTTGTTCAATTCTTGCTTTGCCTTTAGCCAGTTTTAATAATATTTGGCCCAGGAAAAAAGTTACCGTGTTGCAATTCTAAGTACTAGCATTTCTTTGGAAATGTATTCTGTTACTTGACCTTTGATTCACAGAAGTTGGTCAGTAGTACTTATTCCAAATAGGAAACACCCTGTTCGGAAGCAAAAGATATGATAAAAAAATGCATGGAATATAACTTGCCTAATGCTATAAAATATTAGCCCTATTACTCATATGCAGCAGATCTTGTTTCAGAACTGGTACATAATTTTTGGTTTTAAAATGTCTGAAAACTTTGCAGCTCAGAAATACTGGTTTTGGTTATTGGCTTAACAGAAGTTCTAATCCAGATTGTTGGGGTTTTACAGTAATGGGGAGAATCAGGCTGAAAGGTGTCAATCTGATTAGATCTGAGTAGCGTGCTTTAGATAGTAGAGAGCAACTTTTGATTCTTTGACTCTTGTGAATTTCTGCTGGTGATTTGGAATCTGTACCGAATTTAGAGCTGCATGTTATCAGGGCTCTAGATGACGGCTTTTGATCCATGACAGTGCTGTTAGGAACATCAAAGTCTGAGAAATAGCAGAAGATGATGTGTAAAGGAGACTCTGCAAGTGGAAGTTCTTTCAAGAATAAGCCAAAACATTTCACTTTCTTTTTTCTATGCAGCTGTTGGAGGACATTGACTTTAAAATTATAGAGGAGTAGTCAGTATTCTTCATCCTTGAAGTATGTTCCACTGGAAGAAACCCCTGAGATTATTCCTGGGGATTGTCATTCTTGGCTACATTGGCAATATGCCATTTCCCTGTAGAATCTTATCGCATAAGTTCTAATTGAACAAACTCACGGCTTTGCAGTCAGTTGATTTCAGAGTAAAGGGGGAAATTTTCTCCTGCGTACACTTTTATTTTATCTTTGTCCCAAGAAGAATTTATAGCTTGATGCTCTCCTCTTCAGTTAAATCTTGGGTACATGTTCTATCAAATATGATAGTTCCATGAATTGTCCAAGTCGTCTTTACCACATGATTGATTGAAGTGTGAATGTACAGAAAAGGTGAAGTGGAGGGTAGCTACAGGTATAGAAGCATGCCCAGGGGTGTGGGGTGGTTGGAGAATAGAAAAGATGTCATTAATTCTTTCTCTGTTGTAGAAGGGCAGTCCATACAATCAAAGTGCCAAATTGAAAATGCATTTCTTTCATTTATGAATTCAACTATGTGTATGAATTGAACTGTGGTTCTCATTGCCAGATGATTGTAGCAGAGTTTGAATGGAATTCTTACTGCATTGAAAAGCTGATGTGTTAAAATTTCACTCTAAGAGCTGATCAAGATCCATTGCAGAGACTGGATAAAAAATTATTCACTAAGTTAACTATTGTTTTGAAATTAATGACCACAGGACTTTAGATACCTACATGAGACTTATTGGTGGTAGAAAATTTCATGCTTGCCTACTGGAGGCTTGCCTACTGGAGGCTTGATCTAGATAATACTGCTTGTCCTTTTATTATCCATGTTGAATAAAAAAAAAAAGCTTCAGAAATACTATCATGTGTGAATTAGATGTTTAGAACTTACTAAGTATGACTTTTTTTTATAGTTTTGCATTCTACAGGCATTTGCTGTGGTAGAGGTATTCTTGCTAAGCACTATGTCCCAGTGCTAACAGTGGGATAAGTTTCCTTTCTAATTCTATTTTACTTTATTGTTTGCCATTTTTTTCCTGTCTCCTGTTAAATTCAAACTGCTTGGCTAGAGTAATTGCTGTGGAATTAGAACATGAGAGTGGGAAGAGCTCTAAGTCAGAATTTAACTTCCATACTGAAAGCTAAGGATGACATCAAATTTAAAACAACGTCCCACCCTTTCTTAACTCTAGTTATTGTTGCAGGTGGCATTCTTTATTTAAAATTACAATAATTTTAAGATTTTGAAACTTCTTCATGGCACTTTAGGAATAGTTGGCTCACTATTTCTATAGTTGCTTTTGAACAACAAGCGGAGGAGTATTACTTCAAACTTATACTCGGTATTTTACTTTTAACAGCTAAAGATTGTGTTGCATGGTGACAATCTGTTTGTTTTCTAAAACAGCAGTTTTTATCTTTTTATTATAGGGACGGTCGGATGCTGTTTGACTATTTAGCTGAGAAGCATGGTGTAAGTGTTTTTAATTCTTGTATCTGTTTGAATTCAGTTGTAAATATCTCCACCCAGCCTCCCTCCCAGCCAATAGCTTTGAGCAATTACGGACTAGCATTTTGGCCTGTCTTATGTCAGTGTAGCTAACAGGCAGAATTCCTAATGCTAACGTATTTTATTTGAATGCCTTTGAACTTTTAATTTTTATGCAGACAAAAATAAAGCTAGAACTTAATGTTAGCTGCATCCTTGTAACTAAGATGTGCTTTACTTTGTAATACAGAATTTCACCTTTTTTCCAGTATTGGTATAATCTTTAATTCAGTGGCATGGATTAAGGGTATAATAGTTTTCTATTGTCTGCCCTGTGTACAATGTCTTTCAAAGAACCTAAATACTTCAAAGGTTACTTTACTTTTAAAATTGGCTTGTAACAGCATGTTTCTTTTTTCCTAGTGAAGAAAAGCTTTTTTTGTATTCCTTTTCAGTTTAGGCAGGAGTACCTAGATACACTCTACAGGTATGCAAAATTCCAGTACGAATGTGGTAATTATTCAGGAGCTGCAGAATATCTCTACTTCTTTAGAGTTCTGGTAAGTTTTGAGTGTGTATTGGGTTTGGGTTTTGTTTTGTGGTTTGTTTGTTTTTTTTTTCAATGAAATACTTAGACCAGTAAGTTGTCTGTATTAATTCTTAAAATATAATACTTTTGAGCTTTTTTGAGACAATTACTGTGCACCAAAGAAAAGTTGAAAATAATTGTAATAATCATCACTGACTTTTGTCCAGCAATTATGTTATTTTCGTGACGAATTCAGAACTGTCCTTTAAGTTTGTAGGTCTTGTGGTAACATTTAATTATGGAATACTTCTTCTTTCCTCACTGTAAATGTATCCTGGAAAAAATATAAAAAAAAACCAAAAAAAAATCCCAGCAAAATGAATACTTGTTTTTGTGTACAGATGTAATCAACAGTAGTGAAAAGCTTGCAGGTGGATTGAATGGAATTGGTGGTAACGGTGAACTGCCAGCTTCTTATCTGAACTCTCAGTTGTCTTCCCTTGAATTTTGTGATGGATTTAAGAGTATAAGTCATCTGCCTAGGAAGTGTAAACAGCTTAAATGAGAATTGTAGAACCAGATCCATTGTTTCTGAAGCAACTTTCTTCATGTTGTAATTCCTATCATTTGTTAATGGTGGGAGTGAATTTTCAGAATGAAGGTTCAGTGTCTTGTAAGAATCTCAACACAGTAAATTTATTGTTGGTGGTCAGTGAATGTGACACTTAACTAACAAATGGAAATTTAAGGTAACTGCTTGAACATTCAGATACTGTAGCTAGAACAGCTGCAGTATCTAAAGGCAGTTATTGTGAATAGCTAACTGTAATTACATGATTTGGAACCAGCACAGTGCACGTGAACCTCCTCATCTAAAAGTGTCTGCTAAATTGGCACCTTGGTTGGCTGGAAGTTAATGACTTCTAAACTGTGTATCTCTCATGGATATGTGGAGTGATTGCTGAAAATATTTAGTGGCCCATATGTGGAGGTTTATTTCTTGCTGTCTAATTTCTAGTCCCACCTAAAAATATCCTTAACTTTCTGAAATACTGCTAGAGTAAATAACAATAATTCCTGTAATTGACTGTAATTGAAGAAGCAAAATTGGGAAATGTATCTTTAATCACAATAGGGTTTAAAGTAGGAATGGGTTGAATTCTTAGTCTAAAAGTTGATGATAAAGTAATACTGATTTCAGTATTATAGGTACATTGCTTGTGCTGAGAGGGGAAATAGAAGTTATGTATGTAGGTTTGTGGGTAGCTGTCCTTAATTCTTCGTGCTTTAATTCTGGGCTTAGCATTACATTCTTATATGTCAAATAACTAATTTCAAAAAGTGAAGTACTGTTCTTGTGCTGGTAATGGCTTGGTATAGGACTTTTGTTACTAATTCTGATGGGAGAAGATTTGTTTAAAGTTCTGTGTGATGAAACATAACCTATGAAAGAACTATTGTAATGGATCTGAGAACAGAATTTGACACTGTGAGTGACCTAGTGTAATTCATTCCTGTATAAAACTAACACAGCTTGACCTTAGGACTACCCTTCCAGGAAATAGATTCAGTACTGCAAAGTTGCAGTTTTACTGGGCATTTCTGTAAGAAGTATGCTTTTTGGCACAGGATTAGCAGAGAGAACCTTGAGTACTAGCTTTTTTAAGGTAGTTACCTAGTCATGAGTTCTTTAGGAACCTGCTTTGTAATAACCTTGTTTTAGTAGTTTAGAAGCATTTTTATGTGGTGTTTTTAAAAGAAAAAAAAAAAAACAAACCTGGAACCAGTGTGTCATCTGGTGCTCAGCCATTTCTTTTTTTTTTTTAACTTAAACTGCAGCAGCATGGAGCTTTGTCTTACTTTGAGGATTTTCTAGTTTCTACTTCAGAAGCTTTACTGCTGTGTTTTTCTTCTGTCCCTAAATTGCTTTTTTTAAAAAAATACTTCATTTGGAAAGATAGGACCATGCAAATTTGGTATCTTGTAACTTAAAAATACTGCCAGAAAATATTTTTCTTATTTTTTAAAATAAATAATAATTAAGAAAAATACTAAGAGTATGACTTTGCTGTTGTTGAAAATAGGTTCCAGCAACAGACAGAAATGCTTTGAGTTCTCTGTGGGGAAAACTGGCATCTGAAATTCTGATGCAGAATTGGGATGCAGCCATGGAAGATCTCACAAGACTAAAGGAGACAATAGATAATAATGTAAGTAAAATCTTGGTCATGTTAGTAAGGTGAGAGGTTAGAAGTGTAGTATTCAAGTTTTTATCATGAATCACTTGCAGTTTTGTTTAGGAGTAGTTTACCACCTTTTCACTAGGTACTTTCTTAATAGTGGGAGAGTTGAAGGGTGCTTGTGAAGAAATAATGAAGCTTCCTTTTTCAAATTACTTGCTTACCTCTTATCACATTTGAAAATGTAGCTGGGAACTTCTAAGGTATTTCCAATAAACAAAATAACTAGTCTCAAGGATGAGTTTGAGGACAAGGTATCGTGTGAAATTGTTTGCTGCTTAAATTTCAGATAGTTGCACTATTCATTTTCTGTAAAGAATAAAATGCATGTAACTAACCTATACTCTTCACATGAAGATAACACCTTTGACACAAAATGCAAGACAGCTTGTTTTTGGAAATAGTTTTCAGCCAGTTCAGCTTCCTCATCAGCTCCTGAGTTCAGATGAGCACCAAGAACATGAAGGGAAAGAGTGGGCCTGCAGTACTAATTCAGAGCAACTGAAGTGATTGAGGACCTCTGTCTTTCTCTCTGCTCATGGGGCTTCAATGGCCATATCTGAAATGAGTTTTACTCTCCTGAACCAGAATCTTGAAAAGGTGTTTGGTGTTTTGGTTGGTTTTGGTTTTTGTTTGTTTGGGTTTTCCCCCCCCCAGAATTGTTCTTTATCTATGTGGCAGGTAACTAATGTTAACAAATTTTCTTCGCTAATTTTCTCACCTTTATGAACCTATATAGTTATAATAGACTATTAAATTTGACTTACTCATTAGACTCCAAGATTTTTTTAGGATAGTTAGTTGTCACACTCTTTGGAGTGATTATTACTTGCTATGTCAGTTCATTCTCAACACATTGCTTTGCAATCTGTTTGAAGTGCTGCTGAAATTTGGAGCTAATACAGATACTTTGAGCTGAATCCTTCTCTGTGCCTTATCAGCTGGTTTAAATGAAGATAATTATATTCTTATTTCTTGGCTGAAAGTGATTATGGTGTTTCATCATTGTCTGAGAGTGTATGGCAAAAAAGCTCTTGTGAGGCTTTAGAAAGGAAGAAAAACTGAAAAGCTAGAGAAGCCAAGTCATTCCTCAGTCACATCTGAAGAGGGAATACAAGAAAGAAAATTCTCAATTAAAAGGGGAAGTAATAACTTATGTTAGTATGGTGGTCTTTGGAGAACTAAAATCTATGCTCTTGCCATAACAGAATACAAATTTTGGCAAACAATTTGGAATATAATATTGGAAAATTTATCTTGGTTATAACTTTCAGCAGATTCATTTTTTTAACAGATGACAGATTAAAAAGCTGGAGGTCAAACTCAACTTGAGAGTGATAACAGCTAAAAAGAGCCAGTGGAAAATCACAAATTTTTTAACCATTACAGGTTTCCATGCATTAGTATTCATGCAAAGTTTCTATGTTTTATTTGTCTTTAACCAATGTTATATTTTATTTTAGTCTGTCAGCTCTCCACTGCAATCTCTTCAGCAAAGAACATGGCTCATCCACTGGTCTTTGTTCGTGTTTTTTAATCATCCTAAAGGGAGAGACAATATCATTGACCTTTTTCTCTATCAACCACAGTAAGTTGTGTTGTGCTATGTTGGAGTCTTTAAGTCAAAATGAAGGCAGATGATGAATATGCAAGCTTGTCGAACATTCTTCAGCCCAAAGCCTGAGGCTGTTTCAGAAGTTCTAATGATATTAACACTTTGAATATTTTTTGTTTTCAAGCCTTTTTTTGAATTTTTGTGTATAATCTGCTTTTCTTCATGGTTATACTTCCCCATAATTCACCATAGGAGAAGGGGTGGTGAAGTAGGAAGAACTGGCTCTCTTTTCTGGTGCTTGGGGGGGACGGAATAACTGGGTTTGCTAGATTACCAACTCCTTTTAGGGCTGTAGGGGAAGGTATTGTTCTATTTTGATTTTTCAAAACCTATTTAAGAAGGGTTCTTGAGGGAAACCTGAGAATAAAAATGAAAATTGAAACACGGTAGCCATTTGTGAGAGGACTGACTTCATATGTAGATCTAGAGTGTAAAACAGCTTAACACTGAGAAATTAATTGTAAGTTTTGCTCTCCTTGTGGTACTTGGTTGGAGGTAATGTATTACAATAGGAGAATAGTATTAAAGAAAAGCAGTTGAATGTTTTGCGTGATGATTCCAGTAGACTGGTAATTTGTATGGGCTTTTTTGCCTCCTTTTTGTTTCATAGTATATGTGTTGGTTTGTTTTTTAATTTTTTTAATTTTAATTATACTTCTCACTTGTAAATACGGGCTAATTTATTGGACAGTTGAACAAGAAAGTTGCAGGCACAGATGACAGTATGAAAAAGGACTTCCTGTGGTTCTGTGTGCCTGTGCAAACCCCCCTTGTGAAATAAGTGTAGCTGACAGCTGAGGCCAGTTTGACCTGAACTTAGCATATGGACTCTTCTTCTGCAGCGCTAGCCACTTTTCTTCTCTCCCTAGTACACTGCTGCCTTCTCTTCCCCATGCTTCCCTCCCTCCTTCTCCTGTCGCAAAAAAGATGATGACAAAGTTAACAAAAAGAAATCATCCTTTATATTTGAATAAATGGTCAGCCATAAGCCCTGGTATTGTATTGCATAAAAGGTACATAAGCTATTTATCGTGAATAGTGTTTTGATGCAAAATTGCATCATCTGAGCTTTATCTGTATTTTTCCTTTCTAGGTATCTCAATGCAATTCAGACAATGTGCCCACATATCCTTAGATATCTGACTACTGCAGTGATAACAAATAAGGATGTCCGAAAACGTAGGCAAGTACTGAAAGATCTAGTCAAAGTTATTCAGCAGGTAAGGACTGAAATACCTGATATTTTCTGTCCTTTTTTACTGAGACTTCATAATAACTTTCTTCTAATAATATGTCTGGTTTAGGACTTCTACTTATATTTTGGTGCTCACTCTCTCTCATTGAATTTTTCACTGTAGGTTAACAAGTACAATTTTGATGTAAAAAACCCAACCAAACAAACAAAAAAAACCAAACCCCTTTACCTATAAAGCTGAATTTTAAACCTAAATGATGAGACTGTAAATTAAGTTCTTTGGGGAAGGAAAAATAACTTTGATCCAGAAAAAAAAACTCTCTTAATAATTCCCTTAATCTGCTGATCTTACTGTATGCTAGAGCAGATATTGGCAGATACTGAGTTAGGTGTCTTAAAATGCGCATTAGAGGCATATCAAAGGATGTTTAATTATGTCTTAATTTACACAGATGTATATAGATCTAGTATTGTTCCTGTCTTTAGTTGAGAAAGTTCAGTAATTCCTGTAATGCCGAAATAAATTCAAGTATTTTGTATGTAGAAAGTAGCATTATTTGTGTTAGCTATGTTGTCTGTGTAAATCAAATGATCATTCAATTTGAAATATGAAGGATTTGGTGTTGGACTAGTCTTTGAAGTCAGAATTTAGGAAGACTATCTGTTCTACCATATTTTAAGAAATTTGGATGTTTGATACAGAACCAGCTCTAGTCTCTGACGTTTTCCTAACCCAAAGATTGCAGCACTAAATGCTGAAGGTGAAACTACACTTCTGGTTGTTTAAGCAGACTATCGGGGGGGGGGGGGCAGGGAAAGTACATTTATGCAGCTTTTATAAGAGGAATTTGAAAGTTTAACTTAATATTTTTTTTAAGGTGATATATGGACTTGTTTCCAGTATTAAATTTTCTTTGAAGAATACAAGAAATATTCAAGTGACCTTGTGGCCTTGGTTTCTAATATTGTTCCTAATTTTTTTGACAGGAGTCCTACACATACAGGGACCCTATCACAGAGTTTGTGGAATGCTTGTATGTTAATTTCGATTTCGATGGTGCACAGAAGAAGCTGAGAGAGTGTGAAACAGTAAGGTTTATAACAGAAGACTTTTCTTCCTCTAAGTGTAAAGATCTCTAAAATTCACAGTGGCCAACTAATTTGTTTGAAGTGGTGTTTGATTCCATTGGCAATGTTTTTTGATGAGCTTTTAATTCACGGGGGGGGGTGGGTTGGGGGGGGTGGTGTTTGGTGTTTTTGGTTTTTTTCACAACTCATTTTGTAACACCTAAACAAGACTTACCAGTAAGGATATAGCTTTAAAATTATATTTAAGCAGTTCTAGAACAAGAAGTGAATAGGTGATCATGCATTTGGCTGAGCTTCAGCTTTTCCATTAGTGTTGGAGAAGTGCTTGAGGAAAAGCTTGGATTTGCCTTTTGTTTTGAAAGATACTGCGTCCTGGAATTTTAGTGGTGAAAAGTAATGTGAAATAACATTAGGGTAGTTAAATACATATTCTTGGAAAATTCTTAGTTAATCTACTATGAACAGTCGAAGATACCTAACACTTGGGTTGACTACTGTAAAAGTTAGTATTTCTAATAGCTGAACATTAGTACCAATTCTTACAACCTCTGGCTTGACTCTTCTTTCATTAGTATTAGTTGCCTAATTGGGTAAATCAGAAGGCTTATAATCATGTTCACTGCATAGGGCTCGTGGTCCTATAATCTGAACTTTATAGGCACACTTGCACTACTAAGCAAGCTGGTTTGCAGGGTAAGGAGAATGCTGATCAAATTGCAGAGAGAGAAGCATCCTACATTATGAGGGGGGAGTTAAATTTTGTGTTGGAGGGATCATCAGTAGAATTATGATAGCAGTGGACCCTGTTCTCTTATTGAGACAGACATCAATGAACATGTTAGCATGCAATTTTAATTTAGCAGACTGCAGAACAATGAAAACTTCTGCTAAATCTGTAGCTTTTCTCCACATCTTGGAACATACCAAGAACTTTTTTAGATTAACTGTTCACTGATCTTGCTTATTGATGGTGCCTACCAGTAAATTACTACTTCCGTGTTTGTCCTCAGTGTTCCCTTTCTCCTTACACTTGCAGGTGCTTGTGAATGATTTCTTCTTAGTGGCATGCCTGGAGGACTTCATTGAGAATGCCCGTCTCTTTATATTTGAGACTTTCTGTCGCATCCATCAATGTATCAGCATTGGGTACGTTAACTTCTTAATATGGCAGTTCAGAAAAATCAGTCATGGATGACAGTTTGACAAACAGTGTAAACTTTAGTAGAAAAATACTCAGTCATCAGATAAAAATCACTAACTAAAATCTAATTGGATAGTTGTCTTTGTAGTTTTATAGCTCTAATGTGATATACTTAAATTGCAACAGTCATATTTTGAAGTTGAATTCTTATGGTTAGCTTTAAAACAACTCCTCTCTACCACCCTCAGCCCTCTCAAACGGTGCTTTCAAGCTAAAACTTTCTCATGATGTCAAGTTAGATTTCTACTGGATTTAATGGGAACTTTCATACCCAGTGCCACCGAAGTTCAGGTGTCTTAATTTGGAGTTCAACTCCACACATACTGATGAAGTGGTAAAATTAAGTAAATACAAATTGCAAATACAGCAGTTGCTTAAACTTATTTATATTTTGTAGATACAGATACCCCTGTCTGTTTTATAGGTGTGTTCTTTGAAAATTATTAGAATTGTATTGGTTTTTTTCATTAATTAAATGGAAAACAATAGATCTTAT